>NW_011494869.1:9096839-9097357 GCF_000754665.1 Bison bison bison | reverse complement strand
TGGAAACAGTGTCAGACTTTATTTTTCTGGACTCCAAAATCACTGCAGATGGTGACTGCAGCCATGAAATTAAAAGACGCTTACTCCTTGGAAGGAAAGTTATGACCAACCTAGATAGCATATTCAAAAGCAGAGACATGACTTTGCCAACAAAGATCTGTCTAGTCAAGGCTGTGGTTTTTCCTGTGATCATGTATGGATGTGAGAGTTGGACTGTGAAGAAGGCTTAGCGCCGAAGAATTGATGCCTCTGAACTTTGGTGTTGGAGAAGACTCTTGAAAGTCCCTTGGACTGCAAGGAGATCCAACCAGTGCATTCTGAAGGAGATAAGCCCTGGGATTTCTTTGGAAGGAATGATGGTAAAGCTGAAACTCCAGTACTTTGGCCACCTCATGTGAAGAGTTGACTCATTGGAAAAGACTCTGATGCTGGGAGGGATTGGGGGCAGGAGGAGAAGGGGACGACAGAGGATGAGATGGCTGGATGGCATCACTGACTCGATGGACGTGAGTTTGAGT
>NW_011494869.1:9078428-9096739 GCF_000754665.1 Bison bison bison | reverse complement strand
AAGACAGAGGATGAGATGGCTGGATGGCATCACTGACTCGATGGACGTGAGTTTGAGTGAACTCCAGGAGTTGGTGATGGACAGGGAGGCCTGGCATGCTGCGATTCATGGGGTCGCAAAGAGTTGGACAGGACTGAGCGACTGATCTGATCTGATCTAGGTTCAGAGTAGTGTTTAGACTGTGGGACTAATTTTATCCCACTTTGGGGGTAAATCCTTTCTGTGTACCATACCTGATATCACGTGTATTCTCAAGGTTTTACTTACTTATTTATTTTATTCTGGCTTGTGGGAGCAGAGACTATTTCTGGCCCTGTGTGGACTCCAGGGATTGTTCTAAATGTTCCTTTCAGAGGATCCTTTCCCCAGTCTCCTGCAGTTTCCTCACATTCGTACATTGATGAGGACTGAGGTGGAGGCTCTGGGAGAAATCTCAGCACATCTCCAGACCTCTCTTAGTGCAACTTTCTCCTTTCCAGGTGTTCATTGCCCTGTTCCATGTTCTTTGGTAAAGCCCTGTGAATTCTGACTGTCTTTTCCTCCCCACACTCCTCCACCCAGGGAAGCCAGGAGTCCATTTGATCTCCCTCCCTTCACTGTGGCCTGGAAGCCCTTCAGATAGTAAACTTCACACAGTTGCAGGGCTTATTTCTTTGGTGATGTGGTCTTCTCAGCCATCGCTTTCCTGAACTTTTGTCTAATGTCTGTGAAGTATTTTTTAATATTTTGCGTCTGGGTACTTCCCTGGTGTCCAGTGATTAAGACTGTTTGCTCCCAATGCAGGGACCCCATTCCTGGTCAGGGAACTAGATCCCATTGCTACAACTAAGAGCATGCATACAGCAATGGAGATCCTGTGTACCATAACTAAGACTGGGTGCAGCCAAATTTTATTTTAAATGTGTATATATATATGTGTGTGTGTGTATATATATATGTATATATTCAAGGAGCATATATAAGCATATATATATGCTGCTTAGTCACTTCAGTTGTGTTCAACTCTGTGTGACACTATGGACTGTAGCCCGCCAAGACTCCTCTGTCCATGGAATTCTCCAGGCAAGAATAATGGAGGGAGTAGCCATGCTCTCCTCCAGGGGATCTTCCCAACCCAGAGATCAAACCCTGGTCTCCTGCATTACAGGCAGATTCTTTATTGACTGAGCCACCAGGGAAACCATATATATATACTTGGTCTGGTTAATTGCTAAAAAGTAAGCTGGAAGCACAAGTTGTCCATGGGGTGTTATTGGAATTCATAGAGTTCAGGATTTCTCACTGGTAAAATGAAAAGGGTGGAGGAACAAGAGGTAAGTCTGGATAGCTGAAGAGAAGTTGTACAACAAAGGTCCTTTCTATCATGATGAGTTGTGAGCAGATTTATAATTAAGAAATATGGTAGAGTGATGTAGTCAAGCCTATGCTGTCTTTGGGGGAACCAGATATTGGAAATCTAGAATAGAGGTTCTGGAAATGGTCAAGATGAGACTCTATGAGGATATAATCCTAGACGATGATGGTGCCTCCAGCTGAGTGGACTGATCTCATTTGGAGCTTGGCAGTAGCAGAACCCGATGGCACAATCCATGTGTTTGCATGAGGGGTGGCAGTAGGAGTGAAGATGTTAAGAAGCCGTTTAGGTTTAAGCCTTGGGTTAACTGATAGAGTGGCAGCAGAGGCCCAAGAGAAGTGAAGAGGGACCACAGGATAGGGAATACATGTTGCGGAGAAGATGATTAATTCAATCTGAGACTTACTGAGCTGAAGAACCCTGTGGAATACCTGTAAGTGTGTAGTATCTGTTGGTTACTTATGATGGAGAACTGAAGAGAGAGGCATTGATTAGAAATAAAGTTTCAGGATTGTTAGATGAACATGTCAGGGGAAGTTATACACTGAATAATACCCCTCACCGTGTAGCTCCCGTGAACTATTTTACTATTCCTTTTTGGTAGCAGGAACTATTGGCTGTCCACCCACAGCTGTTTCTCTACTTCCATTATTCCTCATTGTCAGAATCTCAGTTTTGTTTGTATCATCTGAGTCATGTGTTCAGAGTGGGCAGAGAACAATTGCAGACCAGGCTGTGGATCTTGTTTGGTACAATCTGGTCATGGAGATCTCAATCAGTGATGGGTTTAGGTAGAAGAAGGGAGGGGTCAGACAAAGCCAGATTCAAGTCCCAGCTCTCCCAGACAAGCTCTGTGACTTTTGGTCAAGTTACATAAACTCATTAAGGTTAGGGACTTGATTCCTATGATGGGTTGATAATGGTATTATAATTCACCAATTAACTCAAAATATTGCGTGGATACTCAGTTTCATATCCACTACTAGATGCTGAAGAGAGAGTGGAGATGAAGAGAGATGCAGTTCTTGCTTTCACTGAATTGCTCACTTCTCAATGAATACGATAAAAGATGTAATGACAATAGAGTGAGATAAATAAATAAACAGATAAGTTGAGCACAGTTGTCTATTAGATTTTATGTTTATTCCAAAGATTTAAGGATCAAACCAATAATGTGTGAACATCTCTAAATGAACTGCCCGGTACCCTAATGTTCAATAAATGACTAGCACATCGAATTGAGAGGTAATAAATGGTTGAAAGCATCACTGTTGAAGGAAAGGGCATTAGCAAAGGTCTGTATCTTTGCAGGATATGTGAGAGTGTTGGGCATCATATTTGATTGAAGCATTGACTATACGTTAACAAACAATTTAGCTGGCTTGGCTGTAGAAATTGGCATTGGATCATGGAGATCTTCCAGTAAGTAAGAAGTATTTTGGCATAAAGAAGTTTGGGGCACCCCACACACACAGCCCTATAATGTACATATGAAACTTTCCACTTTCCCCTTATCTTGATCACTTTTTACAAACTAGCTCTGATCCATCTCTAACCAAAAGTGTCATCGGTGAGTAATGCCATGAGAGTCGTAGGAAACATATCCTGCACAAGTATATCCGGAGCAAAGATAAAGTGTCGACAGGATGATGGAGTTCAGCTTGCAAAATTGATTATTTTACTTCTCCACTGTCTCGCCTTTAATTGAAATGGATAGGTTTGACGGAGCACCCTTGGCCTTGGCCACGGTGTCTGGCACAGCCTGAAAACTGACACCCCGACTTCTGAGGGCACCAAGCCAAAGGCTTCCAGAGGTCAGTTCTGCCTCCCCACTCCATCCTGCTGATGAAGGTGGGATCCACGGGAAGCCAGCCAGGTCGCCACTCTGACGCCTTCCATCCTCCGTGCAGAGAAAATGAGCTTACGTTATCCCAACAGTAGGGACTAAAATTAGATTGCAGTGTGCACATAAATGTGCAGCCACCCATCAAAATCACCTCCACCAGGGGAAGAAAATCTTTGCTGAAAAAAGAAAAATCTGGGAATTGTTTCTCCACGATAATTAACTGGTTCCACTCTGGCTAAATTGGAAATCATGGGCAAAAAGTCCTGACCTTAAAGTCTGGTGGTATATTCTCCATAAAAAACACCAGGTGGATGATGCAGAATGAAAGGAGCTGTGCAGAATTTATTGAAGATGCAGAGGTTAAAAAGGCCGTTGCTTCCATGCTAAGATATGGGACATGCCAGAGAACCAGACAGTTAATTGGACAGGTTTCATCTGCTTGCAAAGCCAACTCAATGACCTACTGTGCAGAGTCCCCCCCCACCCCCACCCCACCCACCCAGTGTGCCTTTCCTATGAGGTTCCTTGCTTAATTTCCTTAGGATCGTCAGCTTAGCTTAGCCTGGTCTTGGAAATAAGCATGTTACTGGTGTGTGCGTGTCTTCTGTCACTCAGTTACGTATCCATATCCCACTCTGTGACCCCATGGACTGTAGCCCACCAGCCTCCTCTGTCCATTGAATTCTCCAGGCAAGAATACTGGAGTGGGTTGCCACTTCCTCCTCCAAGGGACCTTCCTGACCCAGGGATGGAACCTGCATCTCTTGCGCCTCCTGCATTGGCAGGCGGATTCTTTACCACTGCACTACCATGCTGCTGGCAGGATTAGCCAAGTTGCTACACTTGTGAGTAGACAAAGGAACTGCACTCTCCTGTTTTTACTAAAGTCCCATTAGAAGTTTACTGAGGGAAAACTATGACTTAAAAGAGAATATGTGCTTGTGTACAGCACACATGTGAATGATTGTATTCTGATGTGATAAGCGTCACAGAGTCTCCATTATCATTGTGTATATGCTATATTTTTAGCATCATTGAAAAAAAACAAATCAAAGATATGAAGAAGCCTGTTGTTTGGGGACTGGTTATTCCTCATTTCTCTACTGTGTTCTCTTATTAGAGGACCTTCAAAACCATCGGTAGTTGACTGCTACTGTTGCCTTCGTCAGCCCCTAAATGCTGTCATTTTTTTTTTTTTTTTCTTATGATGCCTCTGGTCTGATCCCTCCTAATGATTTTGTCTGACTGTTGGTTTTTTCCTTTGTGTTTTGGCAGGAAAACAATAATTTTTAGTTTGAATCCTCTTGAAATCTTCTCCCTCCAACAATTTAAAGAAGACTGTCTTCCCCAGCATGAAAGTAAATTTGTGTTGCATCAACAATAGACATAGCTTTGGGGAACACTGTCCTCTTGCTCTTTTAATCCTCTTATAAAAATCACCAATTAACTCATGTTCTTCTAAAATTTCCACATTCCTGAGAGGACTGAGCATATAATTACCGAAGTCTTACATGCCAATTTTATATCAATTTTATTTATAGTGTCAAAAACATGGAGATGTGTGTGTAGCATAACTCCAAATATAGAGCAGGGAATAAATTACAGTGCATGTAATATATGGAATATTATGTAGACATTAAAATGATATATATGAAGACTTTCTGATATGAGGAAATATTTCTAATTCTAAAGCTAAGATAAATCAATACACAGAACTACATATTTACCAATACACAAAATACATGTACACTTATTTGCATACTTGTATAAATGGAGTCATAATAGAGTAACATAAAACTTAACACTTCATCAAAAGTTTAAAAGTTATTATTTTGAGCTGAAAAATTATGGGCACTTTTTAATTCATATGTTTGAATATTTTTAAGATGGGTATGCACTGAATTTTAAAATGAAAGAAAATCAAAGCCATTTAAAAACAAACAAAAAAAGCTTGTCTGAAGGAAAAGAATACGAGGTGGTCCCTTAGTCATCAAATGTGCTGCCCTTTTTTCCTAAACTTCCAGGGTTTATTATTGTTATCCCAGCATGTACTAAAAATGAATCCAGTTTCCCTAGATGCTGAAATGACTTGCTAGAATGAACAGTGATTTAGTGATGAGGTTGGTCCTGGATCTGTCCACAGATACTGACATCTGCTGTGAATAGTTTGGGGTCTTCTGCTTCTGTCATTCAACCAACTGTATTATGTTTTGTGACCTGTGGCTCAACAGCTATTGTAAATATCTACCTCCCTCTCCATGGCAGACTTTTATGGGAAGCATTGAGATAAGAACCCTACTGATATAGCTTACCTCATGACATTTCACAAAGTCACAAGGAATATGACATGACATTTTACAGGGTTGTGATTTTGCAAACATTTCTATAAAACATCATGAAAGTTTCTCATTAAACTAGACCAAGTTGACCAGGACAGTTGGTGGTTTGGAAGATTTCTTCTTGCATCAAAACTAGGTGCTCCAGCTTTGGATTTGTTCATTTATTGTTTGCAGATCCTTTGCTAAACTGTGGAGGCATCTCTGCCTCCAAAGCTTATTCCTTCAAATTTTTCATTACATTTGATGAAAGACACTCAGCCAAGATGGATGTTCATTAAAGTAAAAAACACAAAGAAATATGAAATTCTTCAACCTAGAAAATTTTTTAAAAATTTAAGAATCTGCTCAAAATCTAGATTTACTGATAGTGAGATTATATGAAATCAGAAGTTTACAACTAGGCATTTATCAAAGTGTATTAGTAGGTATTCACAAACAAAGGTATGTGGTTAACAGCATTGGAGAACTACTGGGTTAAGTGAAGATTTGCATGTTTACCAAGGCAGGCTTTCTCACAATTCTTTTTTTCTTTAATTTTTTAAAAATTGTTTTATTGGGTTATAATTGATTTACAATGTTGTGTTAGTTTCAGGTATACAGCAAAGAATCTTTTTCAGGTTCTTTTCTCATATAGGTTATCACAGTATATTGAGTAGAATTCCCTGTGCTATACATTAGGCCCTTGTAAGTTATCTGTCTTATATATAGTATGTTCATCCCAAGCTCCTGATTTATCATTCACTCTCCATGTCTCCCCTTTGGCAATAAGTTTTTGATATCTGTAAGTCTGTTCTGTTTTGTAAATAAGGTCATTTGTACCATTAAAAACAAATCAGATTCCACATATGATTGTCATGATATGACATTTGTCTTTCTCTATTTGACTAGTATGATGATTTCTAGGTCCATTTATATTGCTGCAAAAGACATATTTTCATTCTTTTTTTATGGCCGAGTAATATTTGTGTATATGTGTGTATGTACACATCTTCTTTATCCATTATCCATTCCTCTGTCCATGGACATTTAGGTTATTTCTATGTCTTGGCTATTGCAAATAATGCTACAATGACATTAATTCCTTAAAGAAGATGTTTGGCCTTCCAGATCTTCTGTGTCCTGTGATAACAGTTGATGTTGTCTTCTTGTCTTCCTGGGGATTCCCTGGTAGCTCACCTGGTAAAGAATCTGCTTTCAGTGCAGGAGACCCTGGTTCAATTCCTGGGTTAGGAAGATCCTCTGGAAAAGGGATAGGCTATCCTATCCAGTATTCTTGGGCTTCCCTGGTGGCTCAGCTGGTAAAGAATCCACCTGCAATGTGGGAGACCTGAGTTTGACCCCTGGGTTGGGAAGATCCCCTGGAGAAGGGAACGACTGACCTGGGCGCTAACTTCATGCAGATCCATGAATAATAGTGATGATGCAGACAAGCTACTCTGAACCCTGAAAGGCAGACCTGAGTTTGGAGGGAACGACTACCCACTCTGGTGTTCTGACCTGGAGTGACTTTCACTTTGACTTTCTTGTCTTTCTCCTTCTTGGGGAGTCACTTCTGACTCCTGATCCATAGGAATGAACACATGACCTTGCATGGCCAATGACAGATTTGAAATAGTTTCTTCAACAGCAGTTAGTTCAAGGGGTGGACTTATGAATCATGTCAGCCAATGAGAACCTTCCCTGGGATTTTGTAGAAGTAATGAGAGAAAGAAATATCCCCTTCCTCTCCTTTACATCCTCTTTCCTTTCTGTGTTTTTCTCCGTAACATTTACCAACATCTAGCCTTATTATGCTTTTTTCTTGTTTATTTTATTTAATTTTTGTCTCCCCTCAGTAACATATAAACTCTGTGACGGCAGGAATTTATGTCTTTTCTGTTCACTGGTGCATCCAGTGTATGACATATAGTATATGCTCAGTAAATACTTGTTGAATCTTAACTAGATCAGGAAGCATAGAGTGTGGTGTTCTTTAAGCTCCTTTTGAAATAGAATCCTTTATCTATAAGGCATTGGAAGGATTAGTTCTCTGGAGCATACTTTGTGAAAGAAATACTGTGTTTATAATGATCTTGAAGTGAAAGTGAAAGTGTTAGTCTTTCACTCTGTCGCATCTGGCTCTGTGACCACCATGGACTATGGCTGGCCAGGCTCCTCTGTCCATGGGACTCTCCAGGCAAGAATACTGGAGTAAATTGCCATTCCAGGGCATCTTCCTGAAGCAAGGATCAAACCCAGATCTCCTGTATTGCAGGCAGATTCTCTACCATCTGAGCCACGCAAATATTAGTATAAACACAGACTTTTTAAAATGAGGAAACTAAGATCCAGGGAGGTTAAGTAATTGATCTAAACGTCCACAGTGCACTTGAAGGTTTAGGAATTTGCACCCTTAGTTCTCCCACATCAGTCTGTGCCACCACGCAGAGAAGGCCCACTGCCAAATGCCAGGCTCACTGGCGAGCCTGCCTCCCTTGGCACGTTGTCTTCCTGAAACGGCAGTGTGATCAGAGAGCTTGGAGTGAAATCTCTCTTTTCCTGACAAAGCTGAGGATGTGACTTCTCCAGGACTGCACAACCACATGCCCAAATGGGAGCTGGGCTGTTCCACTGTTTGCATTCCCAATGAAGAGGAAAGACGGCCTCTCACTCCATGCCACCTCTTCACCGTTTGATAGGCCTCAGTTTCCCCAAAAGGTATAAAGAGCATTTGCCTCATAAAGCAGAGTATGCCCCGAATTGCTCTGCAAAGCAGGTGTTTCACATTGCGCCTTCAGCACCCATTCAGCTGACAGCGTTTGAGTTCCGACTCTTTGTCAGCTTGTGCTTTAGGCAGGAAGAGATACAAAACAGAAATGGCGTCACTTGTGTGGAGTTTGAACTCCACTAACAAAGAACAAGTACACATGCGGGCTCTGCTGGTTGTGATGTGTTTTGTAAAGAAGAAAACACAATAGAAGACTGCTAAGGAGCTCAATTTTAGATGGACCTCTCTGAGAAGCTTTGGGGCTCTGCCCCTCAAAATAGGTAAATACTGGATGTTATGCTCTGAAAGAGAAAGAAATTTCATTCATACTAACCTAGCCCTTTTAGAAACTGACATTGCAATTGATTCTAGGGTTGAATTATTTCCTTTTTCCACTGAATAACTTGGCAGCATCAAAGAGCCCTCTGAAAGGACCTGGCCTTACCACCAAACAATCTTATGCTGAACTGGACCTCCGATTAGATGGAAAGTGCTGTCTTGGAGGCAGATGCCAAGTGCTTTAATGCATGCAATAGCACTGTTCTTCATTATCTATTATTTATCAGCCTGGGGAGATTGGAGGAGAGAGCAAGACCCCTTGCCTAACGTGAGGTGTTTATCTTTCAGCTTTTTGAGCTCAAATATGCCAGGAAAAGCTGTTGAATTGTCAGCAAGCACACATACCATTGGCCAGCCAGCCCTCAGCCTGACATGCCCAGGACCTCAGACACGAAGCCACGTGAAAAGGTTCTCAGGAAGCTGGTGTTGGCAGAGGATTGTAGAGCCGTGGGGAAGGGGAAAATAGTGGGGCTTAGGACAGACTTTCTCCTGAATTGTTCTAGTCCTTTCCCCATAAAAACAGCAGTTCTCAACCTTGGCAACATGTCGGTATCATTTGGGGAGTTAAATGAAAATGCTGATGCCTGAGTCCCACCCGTGGAGGGTGTGATTTATGGGATGTGCTGAGAACCCTGAGCATGAGGATTCATCAGAGCTTCCCAGGTGGTCCTAATGTCCTGTCAGTATTGAGAACTGCCTCTCTGGAGGGAGGCGTGATAGTGATGAACAACTTAGGTGTGGGGCAGAGGTCAAATATTTTAGAGCTGCGTGTCAGTCATGCCGTCTCAGCCTTCACAAAAGATTAATTCAACCAGTCAACAGGCAGATCTTATATAATCTGTTCTCGTGAAACCATTTTGACCATTTGTCTGTTTTTATATCTTAAACATTTTTTAAAGATTTTTTTTGATGTGGACTATTTTTAAAGTCTTAACTGAATTTTTTTTTTTAACAATACTGCTTCTTATATTTTAGTTTTTTGGCTGAGAGGCATTTGTGATCTTAGCTCCTCGACCAGGAATCGAACCCATAGTCCCTGCATTGGAAGGCAAAAATCTTAACCACGGGAGCATTAGGGAAGTCCCCATTTTGACCATTTTTAAGACCAACTGGTCAATGTATCTATATTTAAATTGCAGAGATGGTAAGGTTTCCCAAGTTACTTACTTCACAGGTAAATTTGTCCAGGGAAGAATGTAGGGAGGCAGGATGGCTACCCTCAGGAGGAGTGGATAGAGCTGTGTCGTGTCTATAACCTGTGTCCAGCTCTGCAGAAGGGAGACATGGCCAGAGGAGAAGGAGTGGGGAGCATGGGAAGAGCAGAAGAATGCTGATCTGTGATGTCCATGAAGAGGCTGAGAAATCTCCAGTCTAAAAGTTCACTTTTCACCAGGAATCTTTTTTTTTTTTCTTCCCTAGTATATGCCCCATACATTTGATGTTGGAAGTTTTTCTTTCCAAATGAACGCATTTTCATGCCAAAATATTTCACTGGAAGCCTTTCTATCTGCTAAGCATGGAGTGTCTCTTTAGCAAGATGGCATAACTGATATAATTACAACCTGAAGCAAAGAACCTCACCTTTGAGTTTGACCTGCCACAGGTGTTCACACCGGTGCATGCCTTCAGCCAAGTCTCTCAGCAAAATGGAAAGTGAGGGATGGACTTGTGGATGTGTTTGGAGACCCCAGGGGATTCGGCCCCCCAGAAGGAGAGAAGAGAGCCAAGAGATAGGAATCACCAGTAATGGGCCAGGCACTTTGCTGAAAGATAGGTATCAACATCCTCATTCCACGTGTCAGGAAAGTCGGGCTGGGAGAGGTCAAGTTATTGACTCACAGTCCCAAGGCAGTGAACGGAGCTGGGGTTCAATTGAGTCCTCCATCTCTCTAAGCCGTTTCTCCTACATTGTGCCAACCCCTGCGGGACCTTCCAAATTTAGACTTTCATCAGCAAGACAGAATGCTTCTTGGCCCCAAAGGAAGCCACTTTTATTGAGTGTTGGAAACTTCCTCCATCTGTCTCCCACAAAGGATAGGCTGAGCTAATAGACCCAGTTAGGAGACTCTTCTGGCTCCATCCCTGGGTGTATTAGAGTATGCTGATCAAGAGAGAAGCTCTGACCTGAGCTAGTCTGGGATTTAATACACCTCCCTCACTCACCAGGGGCTTCCCAGGTGGTGCTAGTGGTAAAGAACCCACCTGCCTGTGCAGCAGACATAAGAGATGTCAACCCCTGGGTTAGGAAAATCCCTTGGAGGAGGGCGTAGCAACCCACTCCAGTGTTCTTGCCTAAAAAATCCCATGGACAGAGGAGCCTGTCAGGCTACAGTCCATAGGGTTGCAAAGAGTCAGACACGACTGAAGCGACTTGGCATGGCATGGCATCACTCACCAGCTGTGCTACCATAGGCAACTCACTAGCCCCTCAGAGCCTCAGTTTCCACCGTCTGTCAGGTAGGGGCTATGAGAGGACCTGTCACATAAGGATGTTGTGAGGACCAAATGAAATGCTCATGCCAGAGACTTAGCACAGCAGGTGTAAGTGCCCAATAGATGTTAACAGTCGCTGCTGTCACACTCCCCATCCGGTAGCGCCCGGGTCACTGCTTTGCTTTCTGCCTGCAGGCAGGGAAACAGATCACCCATTACCCCTCTGATCTTCCCTGGATGCCGGGGCTCAGCGGCTCAGCCTGGGCAGTGCCCCGCATCCACTGCTGTTTCAGCATCTGCCTTCCTCTCACTGTGCATTGATCCCATCTCCTTGCCTCCCTGGCCTCCATTCATAGGGAGGTTATGCAGTTGCTTATTTCAGAATGAGAGAGAAGAAAACTTACTTCTTCTCTTTGAAGAATAGCTGAAAACCCCTCAATTTTATACGGTGTTAATCAGGCCTGAAAGAAGTGACAGAAAGCCAATAGCCAGGCTTGGAAATCTGCAAGAAAAACACCCCGGGAAGGCTCATTGGTTTTTCGTGCATTAAGCGAGAGGCAAGTGGCTTCCAGAGAGCTTCAGGAGCTGCCACTTTGATCCCTGCCCAAACTAGAGCAAAGCAGATGGAGATGGGGGTTCCAGCTCAAACCCCAGGGTCCCCACCTCATTGTTGGAGGACAGGCAGCTCATAGCCTCAGGTGACTGGAGCCTGTGCCCTGGAATGGCTTCCCTGGAACCAAGCCTACACACGTCCATACCCCCGACCCATACTCCAGCATCCGAATACATCTCAGAAAGCCACAGTGGTTAAATTCTAATTAAAATACTGGGAGATCAAGGTCACAAACATCCACTCTTCTAATTACAGGTTCTGTATGACAGTAACATCTGCACTGCCCATTCTGTGTATGAAATGTATCCCTATTCAATATCTCATTAGTAGAAACAGCAATGCTGAGAGAGAGGTGTCTTTCCTCACATGCCTGTCACCCAGTTATTTTTATTTGATTTGATTTATAGAATAGGAATAATAATCCCTATTTCACAGGACTGTTGAAAGGATTGAATGGGGATATTTATAATATATATGAGCTGTTCAGTTATATGTCTGTGGGATCAGAACCCTGGAAAGCCAACCTGAACTGAAATCTCATGTTGCAAATAGTGGCAGAATCCAGACTTGAATTCAGGTCTTCAGAGTTCTACTTTTCTAATCAGAGTTTGAAACACTTTTTGGGATTTCTCAGGGCCAACTTGAGTGTTTCTACAAGGCAGCAGGGACAGCAGAAAAAGAGACGTTTTATAGAAAGTCACAGGGAGTTGACAGTCTCAGGAGTCAACATGTCCTGGTTCAACTCAGGTTTCATTTGGCATTAGCCGTGTGACCTTGGACAACTGAGTTTCGTCTTAGCCTGTGTTTCCATATGCATAAAGTGTCACTGTAACATTTGCCTTTCAGGAATTTCGCAGGTTTTAAGTGTGACAATATGTGTAGAGATTGAGCATTTGGCAAATGTAGAATGAGTCCAACTCAACAGTCAGGAGAAATAATGGGAACTGTTACGTTGCGGGTGGGAGTGGAAAGGTACAGGTGTGACCTACCGTCAGACAGAGAGAAGAAAGCAACAACCCAGAGTCGTGTTGCTCAGTACAAACAAGTCCAGGTCTTCTTGGGCCCCATTCTCAGCTAGAGTTGACGGTGAAAGGCAAAAAAGAGGCACGTTGCTTCTTTGCTGACCTACAAGGCAAGTCCTGTGGTGATCTGACTCCTGGAGGCAAGTGCAGTTTTACTGCCATAGGCAGAATGCCGAGCCACAGTTTCATCATCTGTAAGCTAAGGGCAGTCTCCGTACCTCTTGCAAGGGTTGAAGAAGATAATCCGCATGGACTAGATCGAGCTGACCTCAGTGCTAGTGTAGCATGTATCAGTGAGCATGTATATATTTTACCTGCTCTGGGAATGTCCTCTGCTTACTGGGGACAGGTCTGATCAGACTCTGCTTGGGGAATGCTTGTGCTAAAGAGAAGGCAGACGTGACCCTGTGACTGCTGAGGAGGTCAGCTGAAGGGGCTGTGGAAGCACAGAGAGGGAGAGCCCTTCCTGGGAGCCACTTGTAGCGAGAGGTCAGTGTTCATTTGCATAGTCTTTAAGAATAAAGGGCTTGTGCTGGACCCAGGTTTGAGTTCGAGGACTCCCATTTAATAACCCTGGGGCCTTGGCCAACTTATTTTGCCTGGATGTCAATTTCCTTATCTGTAAAATGGACTTCCCTGACGACTCAGGTGGTAAATATCTGCCCGCAATGCAGGAGACCTGGATTTGATCCCTGGGTTGGGAAGATACCCTGGAGAAAGGAATGGCAACCCACTCCATGTCCTTGTCTGGAGTATTCCATGGACAGAGGAGCCTGGTGGACTACAGTCCATGGGATCCCAAAGAGTTAGGATATGACTGAGCGACTAGCACACACTTTACCTGTAAAATGGGTTTATTTACAGTAACTTGCTGGACTTGGGGAAGGGCAAAAGGAAATACAGTATTCAGAGAGCAGCTAGCACACTGAGAACATTACAGATTTGCTAGCTAAGTGTTCGTGTTAATATACATTGGAGTCTCCAGATAATTGTACTATTCAGGAAGCTATCCATGCAGCTATTTAAGCAGAGACTAGAGTTAAGTCATAGAGAAGATCCTTAATGGTATTTCCCAACCCATGTTAAACCTCATACAATCTGAGAATCATTGATTTTACGAAGGAAGGGGAGATGCTGCTCTCAGCCTCCTGGCAGGGATGATCTCTTGGTGAGTGAGACTTAGTGAGATTAGCAGAGAATAGAGAGGGCCGATCTGCTGGAGCATGGCTGAAGACCAGGAGTCTGGCTAGCGGCTCTAGTCCCATAAAGGAAAACCAGGCACGTATTAAAGAGAACATCACTTAATGCTCATAGGTACAGTTGTGAAACATCATTTAGAATCAGCAGTTTGAAGCTGAAACAAACCTTTGAGGAAACACAAGAGACTGGAGGAGGAAAGTGGGGACCCCTCAGGGGTATGACAGGGGTCCAGTTGGGATGTCAGTATGGCCTAGAGTGCCAATGGAAAAAGTAAGAACAATTGGAATGGATTGTTGTTGAGATAATAATGAACTGGACACATTGCTATATTTAAAACGAATAACCAACCAGGACCTACTGTATAGCACATGGAACTCTGCTTAGTGTTATGTTCCAGGCTGGATGAGAGGGGAGTCTGGGGTAGAATGGATACACATGTATGTATGCTGAGTCCCTTTGCTGTTTGCCTGAAACTGTCTCAACACTGTTAATCAGCTATAAGCCAGTAAGTAAAAGTTAAAAAAAGTAATTGGAAATCAGCCAGGGCTTGGGGTCCCTCCCTGCTTTCTATTAGGTGTGTTACCTTAGGTGAGTCACTGTACCGCCTTAAGCCTCAGATTCCTCATTTCAAAAATGGGATTAACAATGATTTATGTGTCATGGGGCTGCTGGGAGCCTTAAGAAATACCCCAAGCAAACTATTCAACAATCAGTAAAGTCAACATTTATAATTCTAATTATACTCAATAGACCTAATATAGTATATATACATGTATCTTTATATAGCCTTATGCTATATTACATATATTTAATTGTTGTTGTTGTTTAATCACAAAGTCGTGTCCAACTCTTTTTTGACTTCATGGACTATAGCCTGCCAGGTTCCTCTGACCATGTGATTGCCCAGGCAAGAATACTGGAGTGGGTTACCATTCCATTCTCCAGGGGATCTTCCCAACCCAGGGATCTAATCTGTGTTTCCTCCAATGGCAGGCAGATTCTTTACTGCTGAATTAGTATGCATTTTATATAGTGTATGTATATATTATATAGTAGTATACTGCTGCTGCTAAGTCGCTTCAGTCATGTCCGAATCTGTGCGACCCCATAGATGGCAGCCCACCAGGCTCCCCCGTCCCTGGGATTCTCCAGGCAAGAACACTGGAGTGGGTTGCCATTTCCTTCTCCAATGCATGGAAGTAAAAAGTGAAAGTGAAGTCGCTCAGTCGTGTCCGACTCCTAGTGACCCCATGGACTGCAGCCCACCAGGCTCCTCCATCCATGGGATTTTCCAGACAAGAGTACTGGAGTGGGTGCCACTGCCTTCTCCAGTAGTATACTTTATTATACCTAATATAAATATGTCTAGCATAGTATCATTAGATACATTGCATCAGGAGTATAATAGTTGGTAGTGTTGTTTCTAACAAAGTTTGAACCAAGAGAGATTTGAGTTATTCCTCATTAGCCAGACAGTACAACTAATTGGGCTTCCTGGGTAGCTCAGCTGGTAAAGAATCCGCCTGCAATGTGGGAGACCTGGGTTTGATCCCTAGGTTGGGAAGATCCCGTGGAGAAGGGAAAGGCTACCCACTCCAGTATTTTGGCCTGGAGAATTCCATGGACTGTAGAGTCCATGGAGTCACAGAGTCAGACATGACTGAGCAACTTTCAGTTGCCTTTCATGTACACCTAATTGGAAACTCTCTGTCCTAAGCAAAACATAGGGGCAGAAGGAACCTCCTGAGGCCTAAAGAAAAAGAGATAAAGATATGGGCCCTTCATGACTCATTAGATGTAGAGAGAACTGGGTTAAGTAAGATCTGGAGGAAAGACAGAGGGCAATTGGTGTGGGGTTTAGATTCCCGAAATCAAACAATAATTTCAACCCTGTTGACGACGGAGACCAAAGGACTTTTCCCTGATAGTCTCCAGTATCCTAAAATGGCAGTGGGGGTGCAGAGGACCCTGCTATCTGGCTGCAGGGTCTTGTATGAAGCAAGCTCATTGGCTGCAGGAAATCCTTCAGCAGTTTCAGAGAATTCAGGGCTGCAGAACCAGGGGAGCGGGTTCTCTGAGCATGTGCAGAGCCCCTTCAGGGTTTGACCGCTCATCAGTTTTTAGGGTGAAACATATTTAATTTGCCTTTGTTAACTTCTCCATTCACTTTCCCTTAAGAGTCAAAGAAACTCCTGCATATTTCAAAGGATCATAGATGTTGCAAGATAAAGTCTGGCTTACCCTTCTCTGCTTGACAGAGAATACCATTTTCCAACGCTTCACAGTTTGCAAAGCCCTTGACATATGTAACATCTCAATTTTTCCTCATAAGGATTCTGAGTGGCAATACTATCAGGCAAGGAGGGGAGGAGGGGCCCTGAATGCTCCTGATGGGTGTCCCTGCTGCAGTGCCACCACTCTCACGGGGTGGCCTCAGGTGAATTAATTCACCCCACCCCTCGGCTTCCATACCTGGTGGCGGGCGTGCGATGGAAAATGAAAACAGGTGTCACTTCTCCCCACATGAAGCTAATAGTCTCAGGAGGGCAGACGAGTCCTAAATAAGTAGAGATGCATACATACGCACCTGTAAGTTGTCAAAGTACTTAAAAAGGCATTAAACAGATTGCTACGGTGGAGTGTAAAGGAGAAAGGATCTATTCTGTTAAGGTCTTCTGGCACAGAAAAAAGTGAGTGTTAGTCACTCAGTCGTGTGTGCTTAGTTGCTCAGTGGTGTCCAGCTCTTTGCGACCCCATGGAGACTGTAGCCCATTAGGCTCCTCTGTCCATGGGATTTCCCAGGCAAGCATAACTGGAATGGGTCTCCACTCCCTTCTCCAGGGGATCTTCCCAACCCAGGGATCGAACCCGGGGTCTCCTGCATTGCAGGCAGATTCTTTACTGTCTGAGCCACCAGGACACCCCCCTCCTCCCAGCATAGCTGCTGCTGCTGCGAAGTCGCTTCAGTCGTGTCCGACTCTGTGCGACCCTGTCCTGCAGCCCACCAGGCTCCCCCGTCCCTGGAATTCTCCAGGCAAGAACACTGGAGTGGGTTGCCATTTCCTTCTCCACCCCAGCATAGAGGGCAGTATTAAAACTGAGACACGAGGGAGGAAACAGAGACTGCCAGGGAATGTCGGATGGTCCTGGCTGGCTGGCAGGCCCACAGCAGGAGGCACTCTGTGCAGTAACAGTCTCTAGCACCCTTCCTGACTCGTGGAGCCTTCTGGATAAATGGGGATTTGAATCTGAAATTTATTTTACAGCTGATCCAGCTGAGACTCTGAATTGACTGAGAGAATTGTCCAGGCTTCATTGCTCATAGAGGGGTTGGATAAAGGGTTCCAGACCGGTTCTTTTAAAGCCAAATCCTACCTTCTTGCCACAAGAGCCATAGAGCCACTTGCCTGGGACTGTGTCACACAGGTTGACAGAGGCAAAGTTGCAAAGCAAAGGGGCAGGAAGGACTGGGATACCACCCCAATTTCATATTTTCAAGTGCCATCTCCCAAGGATTGCCATTTCCCAAGGCAGCTCACCTTCTTGGAGTAGATACAACAGCTTCCCCCTTCACAATAAAGCCTTTTTATGTCTGCTCTTTGTTTCTTGCAACCTAAATTGAATCTGATTTGAGTAAGTCCAGGCAGCTCTGAAGGCCTCTGAGCTGGGTTAGATTTGGGGCTTGTGCAGGAATGTGGGAGAAGAAAGCCCTCCAGAGCCGACTGAGGACGTCTGGGCCTGGGGGTCGTGGGAACATGCGGGGCAGAGAGGAGCGGCCCCCGAGCAGATGTCCGGGTGCTGAGCACGATGCTGACTCAAGCAGAAAGAAGTTGCTGCTAGGATGATATATGTGTCTGTGATTTCATGGAGGCACCATAAACCAAACAACGCCCAGTGGTGTTATGGAGTCCTTTAAATTTACAGCCTGCTCTCTGTAGAGGGGGGTGCCAGGTCAGGATGCAGGAAGGGAAAGCATGGTGTGTGTGTGTGTGTGTTTTCTAAGAGGGGAGAGTCAGTGAGGCAGGGTAAAACTGTGAGAAGCACAAGGAATCAGAGAGAGAAACATGAGGAATCTGAGAGTCAGGGGAAGAGAGAAAAAGAGTACTATACAGTGAGCATGGGATGAAGAGAAGAGAGAGAAAAAGCAACTGGAAAAAGAAGAGGAGTCTGAAACAAAGATAGATATAGAGACACAGAAAGAGAAGGGTGGAGAGAGTGAGCCAGGCATTGGGGGAGGTGTAGACGGAGAGGAGAGATGGAGATAGAAAGAACACAGGCAGATGGGGCTGGGGATCCCCAAAAAGTGCACCTAAAGTGAAAAAAAAGAGGCAGAGAAAGAATGAAGGAAAGAAAACAGGAGGGAAAAAAAGGACAGACAACTCCTCAGAGAGAGAGAGAGAGAGAGAGAAACAGAGAAAA
>NW_011494869.1:8964861-9078328 GCF_000754665.1 Bison bison bison | reverse complement strand
AGGCAGAGCTACAGAGCCCAAGGCGCTCTCTCTCTCTCTCTCTCTGGCTGTTTCCATCCCAGAGAGACTGGGATGGAAAGGAAGAAGCTGAGGCAGAGAAGGAGAGAGGGAGGGCAGACGTGGACAGAAAGGGAGAGAGATACAAAGAGAAAAGAGGCAAAGAGAAGCAGGCAGATGCAGGGAGAAAGGGATGCACACTCAGAGAGGCCCCGGATCACCCCCATGGTGACTGGGGACCAGAGATGGCATGAGGTGCTCTGGGTGGGCAGCCACTGAGACCCTGAGTTCTCAGGACTAGAGATGGGCCAATGTGGGTTTGCAGTAACAGGGTTCATTTAATGAAAAGTCTCCAACTCTTAAATGGTTTCTCCTAAAAGGGCCTCTTTTTCTTTCTTGGAAATGAAAGTGGGAGTTACTTAATATTGCTTTTCTGAGAAATAGGTATATGTGTCACAGAGTCGTCCTTTGTATTCTCGAAAAGAAAACCCCAAACGCTTCCAGCCTAAGATGGTGTTTTTTATTACAACTTGCTACTCTCTGAGTGGACGTGTTCTGAATGTCAGCAGTAATCCTTTTCCCATTAGATTTTTGGATAACCCTTACCTCCAGGGAAATACAATTTCTTGCTCTGTGAATTGTTTATGTCCTCATCAAAATATATCTCTAATGACACCCTGGGAGATGATTTTCAAAAGAACTTTGCCAGTTTGCAGGGTTTCAAAAATCTTCTACACTTTCCACAGTCAGTAGAGGGACAAAATAACACTGAATCCATAGTATTTAGCTCACGGCATTTATGCTTTATTTAATACTTGCAATGATATTGACTACTTATTGAACTCTGATGCTGGCGAGGTGCTTTACAGGAAATATCCAGTTTAATTCTTCTCACAACCCTGCATCAGGTATTATTCCCACTTGACAGATTAGAAGACTGAGGTTCAGAAAGGTTAAATAACTTCCTTGAGGCTATGTCGTTAATAATAATGACGTCTCTAATTTATGCAATGCATTATACGTGATGTATATTGTGCATGAACTTGTTGCCTAGATCCTCTCATGTGCATTTCTAATAGCCCTTTGTGAGAGCTCTGAGACTCAGAGAATTAAGGGAAATTTCCCCAAGACCACTTAGCAAATCATTGACAGACCAGGAACACAAGCCGTGTCTACCTCCAAAGCCAGGCCCTCAGTCAGGGTGGCTGGGCTCTCTCTACTCTCGTCTGACATCTCCACATCTCCAGTATTTGAGGCACTCGTATGTTTCCCCACTGTGTAAGTTTCATGAGAGTAGGGACCCTGTTTCCAGCTCAGGTATGGATGCCTGGCGTGCGGTAGAGGATTGATAATCAGGTGCTGAGTCCATGAGTCTCCGTGAGCCCAGCGCTGCTCCTGCCTGGCACACGCTCAGTGCTTCTTGCCTGTCAGCCCACCGTCCTTCAGTAGAATCCCTGTGCCCTGAAGCCCTGTGGTCCTCAGTGTGCTGACATCTGCAGTATTTTTTACTGCTCAAGGAAAATTAAGAGGCCAGCACATTTGCCTGAAAGATTCAGATCAAGCGCGTTTCTGGAACAGTGGGTGAGACAGGGGCTCCTCAGAAAACCCTCTCTTGAGATACACTCCATCTGAAAAAATGGCCCTGTGGGTCCTCATGCATCCTGTCTGCCTGCTCAGACTTCAGTATCATTTTTAAGCTTCAGGTTGAAAGAAAAGACTTTGATTCATGTCCCCCACCACACAAAGGAGTCAGGGACACAACTGTTGCTTTCGTTAGAAGGCGGCTCTGATCAAGCCCCAGTTTACACCTCGACCTCATTCTGACTTGAATTTCCAGGGCAAAAGCAAATCTAATTTAATTACACGGAGGCTTTTGCAAACTAGTGTCTAAGAACTTTGTGGTGAATTGTGGTTCATGTTAAATAAGAGCACTGAGTCTGTAGGCTCCAGGAACAAGGAGAGAGAGTGGTGGAGTAAGCTCCTTCAGCCATGGCTGCTTTCTCCTGAGTCTCTAGTTCTATTTCTGCCCTAGCTGGATGCCAGATGCAAATGGTTCTCTATTTATAATAAAGCATCAGTTCAGCAAGGGATAGAGTTATTGATGAGGACTTCCACACAACTGTGGTTCTTGGATAGATGCCTTCTAGATACGAGGTAGCTACTGCTCTCCCCTCCAGCTCTTTTAGCCACATCGTTTATAACAAACGAGCCAAGGGCCTGGCTTGACCCAGCCAGGAGCTGTCCTTGGCTCTTCTCTCTTCCAGACATTGCCCCATTTGGAAGGTCATAATTCTTTCCCATGTTTCACCTAAGTTTCCTTGGACACCATCCCCTTCTCTCATTTCTCAACAACCGAGGACCTACCATATCTCTTGGAAAATTGACCTGTGTCTCCTAACAGGTCACCGGTACTTAGAGTTTCCATCACCAGGTCCATGGAGAAGTGGATTCTTCTAATAATGAGCTCCAGGTGTCCCACGGTGTGATGAACTGAATGTAACTACCAGTCGTTAGGGTTTACTCCGTGCCAGGCCTTTTACTTAGTGTGCTGCCAATATCCTATCTGTCTCTCTAGTCTCTCAATTGTGTCTGACCCCATGTGGCCCACCAGGCTCCTCTGTCCATGGGATTCTCCAGGCAAGACCACTGGAGTGGATTGCCATTCCCTTCTCCAGGGCATCTTACTGATCCAGAGATCAAACCCAGGTCTCTTGTATTGCAGGCAGATTCTTTTACAGTCTGAGTCACCAGGAAAGCCCAGTTTCATATATAACCCGTTTAATATTTACAGAACTCTGTGGGGAGGGCTCTTTCATATCCTGATTTTACAGATATGGGAATTAAGCCTTGGAGAGGTTGAGTAAATTGCCTAACATGAGTGAGTTAGTACTGAGTGGCAGCAAGAGTCAACCTGGTCAGGTATCCAGTGCTCTTGATCCTTCTCCCATTCTGCCTCGCCAAACTGTTGAGTTAAATAAGCACAGTCTGGAAGCCCAGCTCTAAAGGATACTGATTTTATGACCAGTGCAAACAGTATCTGAGCCTCGGTTTCCTCATTTATAAAATGAACATTATTGTATTTATTTTGAGCTATTGCTTGCTAGGATCAGAGGAACTAATGGCTATGAAATCCATAGCACTGGGTCATGTGCATAGCATGACTAAAACAAGAAAAAAGAAAATCATTGGAAATGCTTTCTCTCTCCCATTAAAGGAAGGTTTGTCTTCAACTTATCAGGGAGAGAAAAGATCATTTCTTAAATATCTATATGTATTACACATTATCATATACATGCAGAAAGGTGCTGTTTGGGGGGTAGTAAATGCTGGATTCATCAAAGGAAATTGGGATTTAAAGCCACATCTCTTGACTCTTTGCTCTTTTCCCCACAAAATATGACCTTTCTACATTAAAAAGAAAAATCACCAACAAAAGCAGGCTATGAAAAATATCTCCTTCTCTCATCTCTCCAATCATCCATTTATCCTAATGCCTTAGCTCAAATTTTCCTGCCCACTGCCTACAATGCAAAGTAACCAGCCCTCTTTGTTCTAACACTGCATCTAGATGTTGGGGTTTCTTATGGGCAATTTGAAGATGGCAAATGATGATGGAATGTTCAATCACACACAGAACTGCCCTCCTGGAATGGAATACACCACACCGTGCTTAACTGTTTCCCTGCTGGTGTTTACGGAGGATGCATTAGTATCAATACCTCAGGTGTAGAACAGGCAACAGAAGGCAGGCTGCAGGGACTAGGTTTCAGGGAGCAATGAGGTCAGTTTACCTTTTGATGGGTTGTTTTGTGTGTCAGTTAACATGGTCCCCATAAAGCCCTTCAACCCAGAGCAATCAGCCAGCTGTTGTAGTAGAAAGAAAGGAGAGTACAATATGGGCTCCTGGCTCACCTGAACTAGGTCCATCTGTCCCTTCAGAGAACTGGAAATCAGTGAGAAGGAAAAGAGAAGGGGGACTCAGATTCATACCCTGTGGCCTCACAGAATTTCTGGCCAGGGACGATGATTGCCACCATCCTGAATGCCACCAGCAGCCAACAGGCCTTTAGCCTCTTAATTCTGACCTTCCTGACCTTGCATCTGTTCCTCCAAATCTCCCATCTGTTCACTTGTGAGACCCTCAATCTGTTATGTCTCCCCAAAGGATGATACTCAGTGGTACCCCTGAACTGAGCAGACCATTCTATCAGAGACTTTGTATGCAGGCCTCTACTTATGGTTTATTCATTTGCTCATTCATTTATCTACAGTGAGCATGGTATTTTTGTAGGGAAAGGGACATCACTAGGGATGAAGTCCTCATCAGGGGTCTTAATGTTGGAGGCTACCTGTGAGCAGTCAGACAGCGACCAAATGGCCAGGAATTTTCATTTATCTCAGGCCCTTAGGAACAGATTATCAGCATATGGTGGCAGCCCCTTCCCAAAGAGATTGGTGAACCCAAGGAAAAATGAGGAACCAGAAGCCCAGTGAGCCACAGGCACTGTCCTTGGTGCTGGGGATGAAGTGAGAAGTCCATCAATAATCCTTGTCCTTAACTAGTTCACTGTCCAACACATGCTGCTCTGTGAGCAGTGGTTTCTACATGGAGGAGGAAGACACTCTTCATCCATCAATGCATTCTGCCATCCCACATCAAATCAACTTTTGAACATGGAAGAGGAGCAAACGAGAGCCCAGAATTTGAGGAGGGAGGTGGTGGGAACCAGCAAAGACACAGCATGGAGGGACTGACCCGAGGCCAAGTACAAATGCATCTCCTCCGAGCAGTAGGTTATTTCTACCAGCATAAAAATGACCAAGTAAGGGCAGGACCACTTTGGGCAATTAAATCTTAGAAAATCAGATAGATGAGGAGGACATGGACATGCAACACAGGATCATATCTTTGATTAACTTTTTGTTTTATTTTTGGCTGCAGTGGGTCTTTGTTGCTGCACATGGGATTTGTCTAGTTGCAGTGATCGAGGGCTATTACCTAGTTACGTTGCTTGGGCGCCTCATTGCAGTGGCTTCTCTTGGTGTATAGCACGGGTTCTAGGTGCACAGACTTCAGTAGTTGTGGCTCCTGGTCTCCAGAACACAGGCTCAGTAGCTGTGGCACACCGGCTTAGTTGCTCCGTGGCATGTGGGATTTTCCTGGACCAGGGATCTAACCCATATCCCTTGCATTGGCAGGAAGATTCTTAACCACTAGACCACCAGGGAAGCCCAGGAGCACATCTTGAATTGGGGTAAAGGAAGTCAGATGAGAATTAGATATAGGAAAGTTAGGCCTCAGACATAATTTGATAAGGCGACCCTATCATTTGATAAGCATTAGCTCTTCCTTATCTAAATCTGAATGAGGTAGAGAGGAAGTAAGTGTTTTATTGGGAGCTAGCTTTGCTTGGAAGCCTGAAACCATGAATGAGGGGCAACAGTAGGCCCCACTCTTGGTGGCCCCTGATGAATAGTGACCTCAGGCTCTACCAGTCCATTCCATTATCCAGCGGCTCCAGGTCAGGATCTCGGGCATGCACCTAAGGGCAGATAGCAAGATAGATGGCAGCGCCATAAATGCAGATAGTTGGGAATAGGATCCTAGGCAGAAATTTGGCTCTCATATAAAAGGTCAAGATACATATGGTCTTAGCTGAGAGGATAAGATTTGGCCAGGTCCTAATAGGAACAGACTAAGAGGGGAAACAGAGGCAGAAGACTGAAGATGATGCTAGCTCTAAGGAGAAAGGGTAAAGACAAGGATTTGATGTCCCGTGTTTTTCCAGAGCCTAGGAGAGCTGGGGCCTACGGCAGTAGACATGTGCTGGTGGGGCCAGGACAGTAGGGCAGATGATCTCCAGAGAAGAGGAGAATTGAGGCTTCAGTTCAGTTTTATCAGTGGTGGCAGTTGAGGAAGCCCAACAGGGGTGTGGTGGGAAGAAGGCCAGCATAAGAGACAGAAGCCTCAGTGTTGAAGTCAGAGGAGGTCTTGGAGTGGGCAGCAAAGATGACTGTGGGACAAAGACCAGACACAGGCTTTGATGTCAGTCAGAGGTGGTTTTCATTCCCACCTCTCATGATGATGGTGATGGTGGTAATGATGGTACTAGTGAGGTCTTTATCATTGGTGACTGTGAGGGTTAAGTGAGATAATGCATAATGAATCCATTGAGCCTAGTAAGCAGTCAGTAATGTCAGCGGTTACTACTAAGAAGACCTGGAATCTTCCCTAGATCAACTGCATTCCTGCCTCTTCATATGGCAGCTGTTGTCCAGCACGTGTAGATTCTAAGCCCCAAGGTCCTCTAAAGTCATCACCACCACAATGACAGCAGTAAGCTGGTTGGTAGCTGACATTTATAGAGTGCTTATTGTATGTCAGTCACTCTAAAGGCTCTTAAAAAGTATCATCTCATGAAATTCTCAGAAATTGTCCTGTGAGGCAGGTATTACCTCTCTTCTATGGTTTGGAAATTCAAGGAACAGAGAGGCTCATTGCCTTATCCCAGGTCACATGCCCAGCTCCTCACCGTTTCTGTGGCTTCCTCTGAGGAAGTTTTGTCCCTCTGGCTGTCGCTGTCTGAGGCCCCAGGTAGCCCCTCTGTGGGGTCCCAGCCGGCTGCAGGGTCTGGTGTTATGGCTCCGCTTTCCCATGCAGTGAAGGGCACTCATTGGGAAGGCTGCATAAATCTCACCCTTATAACCCGCCGGAGCCTCCACTCTAAGCCATAACTCCACATCCATCAGGCTGAGGCCTGTGAGTGTTATTAGAGAAAGCACCAGGGATAATTCCTTCCAGGAAAGGGCTCTTTGCTCTGTGATTCATTAAGACTCCCCTCTCAGAGCTGCCTCTTGCTGAGGTGCCAGCGGCTCATTTTCACAGCCAGTGGGAGAACATTTCTTTGTCCATCAACCATAGGGGTTCCTGTGAAGACTTTTGATTTCCATTTCCCCCACTAAGAGGAAGGCTTGGAAGCAAAAATTCTCATTAAATATTTATTGCCTTCTCCACCCCCCCACTTTTCTCAGTATGTTAGACCCCAACAGACGTCCTTAATCACAGGGCAATCAAACCCCAAAGGGCTGGAAGTGCTGAGGGAGAGGCAGGGGTGCCAGACACACAGAGCATCAGGGTGGAAGAACAGGAGGCTTCCTCTGGAGTGGGAGGGAGTCTCACACTGGCCTGGAGACCACAAATGGGACTTGGTATTGAGTTGATGGCAAATTTGGGAGAATGGAACAGACTTGTCCTTCAGTGGCTGGAGCTCACCGACACCAGGTTAACACACTCATCTCTCTCCACCCTCTCAGATTGTTCCCCCCAAGTGAGTTGCAGATTTTATTCTCTGATTCTGCTTGATGACATCTCTCATGGAGTTTTCCAGGTTTCAGTTATCAAGTGTCCCAGACAGTCTGACCAGTGACTCTCCCATATGAGGTGTTGGGAACTCAATGACCTGTACACATCTGCTACATGGTGACTAGGGCAGAAACAGCATCACCGGCTTACAGGAATGTTCTGTTGACTGCCCTCTTCTATAAGGAATAGGTATGCCCACTCTCTCTACCTTGAACCTTTGTTGTTGTTCAGTGGCTAAATCATGTCTGACTCTTTGTGACCCCTTGGACTGCAGCACACCAGGCTTCCCTGTCCTTCACCATCTCCCAGAGTTTGCTCAAACTCATGTCCATTGAGTCAGTGATGCCCTCCAACCATCTCATTCTCTGTCTCCCCCTTCTCCTATTCTCAGTCTTTCCCAGCAACGGGGTCTTTTCCAGTGAGTTGACTCTTCTCATCAGGTGGCCAAAGTATTCGAGCTTCAGTATCAATCCTTCCCATGAATATTCAGAGTCAGGAAGATCCCCTGGAGAAGAGAATGGCCTCCAATATTCTTGCCTGGACAATTCCATGGACAGAGGAGCCTGGTGAGTGCTATAGTCCCCAGGGGGTCACAGAGAGTGAGACACCACTGAGTGACTAACACTTTGGACCTTTGAGATCTACATTTTATCTTATCTGTTTTGATTGTAGTGGTCTGTATAAAAACTGGGTCTGAATTACTTGATTCCACTTTTCCAACCAAACTTAAGACCTGGATCCTCTCAACCTCCCACAATGTCAGAGAACAGGTGTCTTCCAGTAAACCATATTGAATTTCTCCAACATAGCTGTATCTGAAGAGAAATGAGATGTGAGCCTGACCAGGTCTGGGGAGAGACTGAGTTTTGCTGAGGGGGCTAGAAGCCTGGAGCCATATCCCCAAAGTTGAGTGGGCAGTGACTAGACCAGAATGCCCACCTCCCTTGATTGAGATCTTCCATCTTCACCATCCTTACTCTTCTTCAACTGAGATTGCATCCTGGTGCCCAGTGCCTCATCCCTGCTTTGAACCCCCAAAGATTGAGCTGGTCTTCCCCTGTTGCTGACAACTCCGAGCCCCCCGGCCTCTGGGGATACACATTGCCTCAAAACTCTGGCATTAGACTGATGATACTGATACTTTAAGGGTTATGTTTTAGTGAGGTAGTAGAGTTTAATGTTCTTCCTAGCTTTAAAAATCAGTTATCCACAGAAAATGTAAACTGCTTGCCTTATTTGCCCCCCGCCCCCAGTTATTATTCATGTGGCAGGGAGCAGTAGACAATTATGGATTAGATTATTAAAACTGACCTTGAAGCTAATGGTAGAAGAGTGGTTAACAGAGCTAAGAAGTAAGGCTAACCATTCAAAAGAACACAGACTGCGAGTGAGTTAGCTTTGCTCTTTAGGTGCAAATAACCGAGGCTACTAGGTGCCTAGTAAATGTTAACTGTTCCTGGAAAAATTAAATAACAACAAAAAAATCAATTATCGTAACCTTAGCAAAAGCCTGTCAATGTAGATGGAGAAATGGAAAACTCAGAGAGGCTAATGTTTTTACCCAATGAAATCTCAGTCACTACAAACCTGGAAATGAATTCAAGCCTTCTGCAGTCCAGCAAGGGCTTTTACAAATTAGTCTATTTTGTATTTCTCTTCCACTTCCTGTCGTTTGGTCTCCTACCAGCACTTTCAGAAAGGGTGTCTAGGTGAAGCTGTTTAAAGTTCTGAGAACCATCATCACTGCAGCTGCCTTGGTCAGAAAGGCATGGAGGAGGCTCAGAGGAATGAAGAGGTGTAGACACCGGCCTGTCAGTTGTCTTGACCTCGGGGATCCTGGAGCCCCAGTGATTTAGGAATCACTGAAAAAGCATCACTAGGCAAAGCTATTTTAAGGTTAAATAAATAAAATTTGCAGGCCAAATTCTCACCTGTGACTTCTCTCATTCTGGCTCTGTGTTTTTAAACCAGTCTCAACTGTATCTAGGCAAATGAAGGATGCATAGCTATACCAATTGGGGTGTAGCACTGATATTTTCAGTCTTGGCATTTGAAGCAGAAGCAACAGGAACAGCAGCAGAGAATATCCCCAAAGGGCCTCTTAAGTGTGAGTAGCAATTGCCAAAAGGCCCTACTATGTTCCAGTCTGATCATCACAACAGACTAGAAGTGTAGGCTGGCAGAAGTCTGCCTCCAAAGGGTTGGCTAGTGAGGATCATGGTAGGCTGACTGTGTAGGATCGTGGTAGCACCATTTCAAATGGTGCTCACACGGGCTTGGGAATAAAGGATGGAACAGTGGTTATAATCTTCAATGGCTAACTCGTGTTTCAAAGAGTTGTAGTAAGAGGGGATGACACTCTTAGACCAATAACATAGGAGAAAATGACAGTAAACACTGTAACTGTGTCTTAGGAAGCCAATGGAGAGTCTCTCTTTTACAAGACTGTCAGACAAAAGGCATCACCCCAGTTCTATCCCAGACTCATAAGGTGCCCTTGAGGAGCTCAGTCTCTTATTTTGGAACCCTTCCTACCGCTGGCTTATACTAATACTATTTTCTCAGCCCTCCCAGCTCTAAAATTCTATCAGTTTGTGAGCGTGTAGGCAAACCTGTGTAGACAAGTATGATCAAGTTTTCTGCCCTAGGGATATCTTCTAAAAAGTCATTCTGAGTTATGCAGCTACTGAGATTTTCCAGATTATACTGAAAATTAAAGTTCCCACAGTCAGTAAGCTCTAAGTCATGGCACCAGATACTGGAGAGCTCCTAAAACTTCAATCATGTGCTAGAAGCTGTTTAACATGAGCTGAAATGGGGCAGACCTGGGATTCCCCACGGACTGTCTCCATTCTTAACCAAGCTAGCTGCCTGAAAATGCCTGGTTCTTGCTAAAGACATAAGGAAAATACTGGGCTTCCCTTTAAAAATCTTTCTTCAGGTCAAGATAAGTCCATAACGGTAGGTATCCTAAATTAGGTTCCTGGAACAGATGAAATAATTTCTTTCTTTTTTTTTTTTTTTAAAGAAAACTTTATGATTATATAAAGGACACAAAAAATTAAAAATACTGCATTTCTAATAATTGTAGTACATGTAGAATGTTTTCTGGCTTACCAGAGTCTTCAGTCAGTGACCACTCTACAATGTAGATGACAGAAATAAGTTCCTGTATAACTATTGATCTTTCCTTAAAATGCAGCAGGAATCAGGTATTTGATAAGAGCATTATCCTGGAAAGGAGGAGACTACGCATCCTGAGTCTGTCTCTGGGCTGACTTTGGCTAAAGTCAGTGACACTCTTTACATACCCCTAGATGTAAAATGAAGAAATCGATATTCAGTGTGTCTTAACTTTACGGTGATTGCAGCCATGAAATTAAAAGACGCTTACTCCTTGGAAGGAAAATTATGACCAACCTAGATAGCATATTCAAAAGCAGAGACATTACTTTGCCAACAAAGGTCCATCTAGTCAAGGCTATGGTTTTTCCAGTGGTCAAGTATGAATGTGAAAGTTGGACTGTGAAGAAAGCTGAGTGCCAAAGAACTGATGCTTTTGAACTGTGGTGTTGGAGAAGACTCTTGAGAGTCCCTTGGACTGCAAGGAGATCCAACCAGTCCATTCTAAAGGAGATTGGTCCTGGGTGTTCTTTGGAAGGAATGATGCTAAAGCTGAAACTCCAATACTTTGGCCACCTCAAGCAAAGTGTAGACTCATTGGAAAAGACTCTGATGCTGGGAGGGATTGGGGGCAGGAGGAAAAGGGGACGACAGAGGATGAGGTGGCTGGATGGCATCATTGACTTGATGGACATGAGTTTGAGAAAACTCCAGGAGTTGGTGGTGGACAGGGAAGCTTGGCATGCTGCAACTCATGAGGTCGCAAAGAGTTGGACACAACTGAGCGACTGAACTGAACCGAACTGAACTTTATTTCTTTCATATATCTTAGATTAGTTAGGGCTCTTTCAGTGATGAGTGACACAACCTAAGCTACTAAGTGAAACAAAATAGTTGACTCAATGATCATTGGCCCATGGGTAATTCCCTTTCAGGCATGGTTGGTCTAGAGGTCAAAGATGATGTCCTCAGAGCGTAGCGTCTCCCACCCATCTGTAAGCCCTTCTGTAAGTTATTAATATATAGGTTTCTGCTGCCTGATAGCTCAGTTGGTAAAGAATCTGCCTGCAATGCAGGAGACCCCAGTTCGATTTCTGGGTCAGGAAGATCCACTGGAGAAGGGATAGGCTACCCACTCCAGTATTCTGGCCTGGAGAATTCCATGGAGTATGTAGCCCATGGTGTCACAAAAGTAGGACACAACTGAGTGACTTTCACTTCTGCTGTAAATGCCATGGGAGGGCCAGTTAAGTATATGATATTCAGAGCTGCCATCTGTGAAAAAGGGCTTCTCTCTGTCAGTAGTTGAACAAGCACCCTGTGAATGAATCTCATTGTCTTGAATTGGGTAACATGGCTAGTCTGATTCAATCACTGGGTCTAGGAAAACTGAAAACTGGAAAATAACCTTTTCCAATCATGGTGTTCCCAGGAGAAAATGTCAACTCCATTCAAACCAAGGGGTTGAGTGTGGGGAATGGTTGTTTCCCAGAGAAAATTCTGGGTACTCTTTTAGTAGAAGAATGTTGAATTACAGGCAGCAAAAATCCAGCCATGCTTAACCACAAATATTTCCAAGAATTTAGTATTTCCTTAGAAAATAAGCAAATATACAAACATAAAACCAAACACCAAATATTCAAAGACTCCATGAAACTTGTCTGTACATCTCAGTTACTGTTATAAAATATCCATTTTAGGAATTGTCCTAAAGGGATGCTTTAATGGTGAGAACCCACCTCGCTGGAAAATGCAAATCCTAGAACTCTGTTTTGGCCAAGGCATGTGAGGAGGTCCTCAGGCAATTCCCTGTAACAACAGTGCTGTCCAGTCTATGTCTTACATGTTCCACAAGCATTTCCTTAAACTCTGGCAGGTGTAGAAATACCGACAGCCCTTTTGGAAGGCAATTTTGCAATGTGTATCTGGGATGTTAAACTGCCAATGCTCTTGGACCCAGAAATTCCACTTTCAGGAATCCAGCATAAGGGAATCAGCAGAAATACAAAACAGCTTTATGCACAAATATTTAAATTTTCTCATTTGTATACAAAAAAATTGAAAGTGTGAATGATCATCGGTGGCCAATGGTTATGTAAATTGTGGAATGCCTATTTGCTGAGCTGTCATACAGTTATCAAGTTTTAGAGTTTGAAGTACACAGGAAATATTAGTGTTCCCATTTTGAAAGACAAAATTAAGATATGAAGTTAAACAATATATGCAGTATTGTACATGTGTAGTATTGTTTTATATTGACTTTGTAGTGATGTATTATGATACTTAAAAAATGAATGCAACTGAGCTGTTCTTGAGCTCAGGTGGTGAGTTCATGCTTCTTTTCCATCTCTATTTTCTCATTCTCTTATGAGCATAATTTACTTTATAATGAAAAACTACTTCAGAGGGGAAATTGACAAAGAATGAACAACTATATCAATTAATTTATAAATTATGTTTTATGGATCCAGGAAGTGGCAGGCATGATGGGAGGTGACACATACTTGACATTATTGGAACCCCTGAGGGAATTTGAATGTGGACTACAGATTAGACAGTAGTATTGTGACAATGTTGAATGTTATTTGCCCTTAGGAAATACATGTCAAAGATCTAGAGGTAAAGAAGCAAGTTGTCTCCAACTGACAGAGTACAAGTGGGATCATGTAAGGTAAAGAAAATCCTTCCTTAAGTGAAGACAAAGATATATTGGTACTTCCCTAGCACTAATTATGTATACAATAAACTAATTAAAGGCACATTTCTGATACTAGCTAAGGACAGGGTGGAGGCATCTATTGAAGAGTTTAATGAAATCAGGGGGCATTTGTAATTTGTATCTCAGATGGAGGAGCTTTGTTGAGTGAAGATCCAGGTGTAATAATGGTATTTTTGGAGATGCTGCCTTTGCAGGCATTCCTCTGGATTAGGAGCAGTCCAGCATATGAGAGCTAAATGGGGACTTGGAGGACATGTTGCCCAACATGTTGCCTCCACGTTCTGTGGGCTCATCATACATGCTTTTCTTTATAAAACACTTACCTTAGCAAATTAGAGAGTATTTGGGATAATTCTTATGTATCCAGAAACATGAATCTCATCATTGACATTTTCTCTAGGTTGACCTTGCAAACAAGTTTCCTAGGACTGAGGAGTTTCCTGGGAGGCAGGACTCTCAGTGCTAAAGCTGGGACTGTTGGTTGGTCATCCTACTTGTTGAATCTGTCATCCAGTGCAAAAACTTTATGTTGCATTTCCCATCTGCCCTGCCACCATCTTAGTCCCTCACTTCTCTGCTGCTCTCCTTAACAGACTAGTCTCCATAACCCTATAATCTATGCTTGTGACTTCACAGCACTGCTGGTTTGGGAGAGCACGTCTGATCATGTCAGACCTCTGCTTCAGACACCTGCGAGACTTCACACTACTTGTGGGAAGAAGACACACATCCATTATATGGTCCATGAGGCCCAGCATGCCTGTGCCGCTGCCTGCCCTTGCTCTTCTTTCCCACCATCTTCTCCCCAGGCACCCCCTGTCATCACTCTGGCCTATTTTTGTCCTTCATATGTGCCCTGTGATGGTTAATTTTATATGTCAACTTGGATAGGCCACAGTACTCAGGTATTTGGTCAATATCAGTCTCAATGTTGCTATAAAGGTTTTTTTTTTTTTTCTAGATAAGATTTACACTTAAATCAGTAGACTTGAGTGCAGCAGATTGCTCTCCATAATGTGGGTGGACCTCATCTGATCAGTTGAAGGCTTTAAGAGAAAAGACTGAGGTCCCCTGAGGGAGAGGTGTTCTCCCTCCAGACTGCTTTTGAACTCAAGCTGAAATATCAACGCTTTCCAGGTCTCCAGCCTATCAGCCTGCCCTACAGATTTCAGAATCATCAGCCCTTACAATCTTGCGAGTCAATTCCTTTAAATATATCTCTTTTATTCATTGTTTCTCTGAAAATCCCTAACATGTACCCATACTCCAGGAGGAGCTTTTTCTATTTTCTTATTTATTTCTGACCTCTATGACTGTCTCAAACTTCCACACTACACTCAGTTAAAATACTTTTACCCCCCAGGCATGGCAGTGGTGCAGACATTTATATATATGACTGTTGACGAATGCATATCTCCTTTACTCAACATGGTTTCAGTTTACCGTAGTAGATGCTCACTATATATTTGGGCTTCCCTAGTAGCTCAGACAGTAAAGCGTCTGCCTACAATGTGGGAGATGAGGGCTTGACCTCGTGAATGAATGAACCCTGTATGAATTATGTTGTATGTCTTGAGGAAACAAACACTGAGAAACACTGATCAATTCCATGCCTTTTATTTTATGGTTGGGGAAACTGAGGTCTGTAAATTCAGGAGTGTGCTGAAACTGTCCATTGGTTTTGCAATTATATCCAATTATTACTCTTGTTTTGTGAATTATTTTGAAAAATACATAGTGTCTTAGATAATCAGTAGTTGTCAATCTTAACTGCTAAGCAGTGTGAAAAATATAATTATCCAAACTCAACCAGAATCACTGTCTTATCTTCATTCTCTCTTCCGGTTTGAAAAAAAAAAAAAATTAGAGTATGGTCTACAAAGGAAAAGAGAAAAGAACCCTGATTAGTAATTTTTTCTAGACTCAATCCTTGGAATACATATGAGCTTAAAAATCTATGTGATTGTCCCTTTGCTTATGTTTGAAAAATGAATGCAGAAGTCTGTTTCCCACTTACCCATGATATATGTTCATTCATTCAGACAGGCATTGAAACCAGTAATTACAGGATACCTACTATGTGGAAGGTGCTTTAGCCAGCACCGAGGGGGAAAGGGCAGAAATGAATTAAGCAATTATCACCTCCAAGTTGCTTATAATCTCTTGAAAGTGGTGATATGTGTGTGTTCAGGATGACATGGAGTAGCACATTCCAATTAGGATTCTGAGTTGTGTAGAGAAGAGGAAATTCACTTCCTGCTGGTGATTTGGAAAGGCAGGATGCAGGAGAAGAGTGTGGAATGAGGCTCTGAAAGATGAGTGGGGTTTGAAATGCAGATATGGGAGAGGCTAGTTAATGTTGAAATGCTGAGAAAAACAGCAGCAGTAACAGGGACAACAAAAAACACTAGATTTGATCAGGTTTTATGGCCTGGGATATAGGGGAGTTCTTTCCTTTCCTTATACATTCATCTGTTCATTCACACAACATGTGTCTATGGAGCGCTCCCTCTGTGCTAGTCACTGAGTTAAGTCCTGATCACAGGGAGGAAATCACAATTTTTAGAGTCTCTGCTTCCAGTCTGGTGGACAAGATGAATCTCACTCAGTATTTTACCCTCCTGCCTGTACAATTATAAGCTGAGGTCAGGGCTGTGGAGTAAGGAAACATGCTGTTTGAGGACAGCTGACAAAGAAACGTGATGTGGTGGCTTCCATAGGAGAAGAGACCCTGAAATGAGAGCCAGCTTGCTAAATGAGGAAGAGTGGTGGAAATGGGGAATGATAATAGAGCCAGAAGGAAAGTGTGTGCAGAGCCCTGTGGGGACAGAGAGGGCTACCTCGTTTATCTCAGGGGTTTTTGAAAGTCTGTCACTTAGTGCTGCCAAAACTACCCCCCCATATAGCAGTGGATTCCCCAACTGGCTGCAGATTAGAATCAGTAAGGGCTATGTGGGGGCTTCCCAGATGGCACTGGTGGTAAAGGACCCACCTGTCAGCACAGGAGACATAAGAGACTTGGGTTTGATCCCTGGGTCTGGAAAATTCCCCAGAGGAGGAAATGGCAACCCACTCCAGTATTCTTGTCTGGGAAATCTCATGGACAGAGGAGCTATAGTCCATAGGGTCACAAGGGGTCAGACACGACTGAAGCACCTTAACATGCCTGCATTCAAGGGCTGTGTGTGTCCGTTGTAAAGCTACCAATTTGTAACTCCTCTCCCAATGATTCCGATTCGATTGGTCAAATGTGTGGCCTGGGTATTGGTGATATTTTAAAAGCCCCTGTAAGGTGCTTCCAGTGAGCAGCTTGAGAGCCACCAGCCAGTAGGTGATCATATCACCCAGTTCTCAAATAGTTTAGCTGCTCAGGATCTTGAAACATAGACGCTGCCAGCAATCAGTCTTGTTAAAACTTACCAGTGGGATGCTGTTGTGTATAATACTTCCTAAACCATCGCTCACCAGGAGGACTTGGTTATTACTCTGAAGTTAAGCGTCTAGAAGTTGGCTATCAACACATAAGCAATCGTGATAGAATTCACCTCTCTGACATCCTTAGGAAGCGTGAGTCACTTCCTTTTCTGTTTCCCACAGTGCTTGGGATATCACTCTTGGCATTTCTGCCTTTTAATCATCGCCCTCCTTTTTCCCCTCCTTCCTCTCCTCCCTCCCTTCCCCTTAATACTCAGGACTGGCAGCTGTTAGCAGAGTGCTTCTTGGTCCTTCTCGGTCTCCCTCATATCTCTTCCTAGAGTCCAGGACCAATTTCAGGACCTAGTTGATATTCAGTAACTATTGGGAAGACAGAGATTTTGCTGAAATGTGGGAATTGTGGCTTTTCAACACCTAGCTTGCATAGTCAAAGCGAGCCATCCCTAGACGGGGAGGTGCAGAATTAGTCTAAATTGTTCCAAGTCCACAGTCTGACTCTGCCCCTTACTAGCTGGTGAAGGGGGACTTTATCACTACTTACCTGCTTGGAGTCTCAGTCTCCTCATCTGTCAAATGGAAAGAGTAAACTTAACTTTAGGAGAAACTGGAGGATTTAAAAAGACTAAGTTTGTAAAACTCTCTGTACAGACCTCGCAGTTAGTAGGTCCCAACAAATGGGTTAGGAAGAACTGTTAATAAAAAGAGCCATTACTAAATCCAGGAGGAGCCACACTGATCCAGTTGTGAATGCCCCGAATTCCAGCCTGGATCTTCCTGCGGGAAACGTACGCTCTCCAGCTCCAGGTTCAGTGTCCCTCCTTCATATAGGCTGTACCTGTGTTTCTTCATCCATCTGCCCTCATTTCCCACTGGATCCCCAGCTCCAAAACAGAGCCTGGCCCATCCTAAATATTCAGTCCCAGACTTGCATCATCACTGCCTCTCTGACTGATGGGAAAGGGCCTGATGCCATGTGAAAGTCTTCACCCTGAGATGATAGCTGTTGGTGAGTCATCGGAACCTCAGTTCCTATGTGGACCATGTGGAGTTGAGTTGGACCATCTCTGTGGATCCTCTGCCTCATCTCTGAATCAAGATGACTCAAGAACTATTCTTGGTGTAAAAGATAAATTATTTCTGCCTCCATCTACTAGACTGGGGTTTGTTTTTAAGAAATTAATTTGAGCTCATCAGTTTATTCATTTATACATTCACACATTCATTCATGCAGTATTTATTGAGAATCTGCAGTGTCGTGTTTATTTTACTACATCTTGTAAATACAAAGAGGAATACAGCTCAGTCCCTGCTCTGCAAAAGGCAGCACTCTATGGAGGAAGACAAAAATATGAACCTACAACTTGAGTGTAGTGTGTTGTTGCAAAGTCGCTCAGTCATGTCTGACTCTTTGTGACCCCATGGACTGCAGCACACCAGGCTTCCCTGTCCTTCACCATCTCCCAGAGCTTGCTCAAACTCATGTCCGTTGAGCCAGTGATGCCACCCACCTATCTCATCCTCTGTTGTCCCCTTCTCCTCCTGTCTTCAATCTTTCCCAGCATCAAGGTCTTTTCCAATGAGCCTGCTCTTTGCATCAGGTGGCCAAAGTATTGGAGCTTCAGCTCCAGCATCAGTCCTTCCAATGAATGTTCAGGGTTGATTTCCTTTAGGATTGACTGGTTTCATCTCCTGGGTGTCTGGGTATATTCTTAAATAGATATTCCTGAGGGAGAATGATTGCCTTCAAGAGAGGAACTAAATTATTCTCATTTGAATGAGAGGGGTGTTATAGATCACAGAACATAGAGGACTTCCCAGGTAAGGTGCCATACTGAATCTATCTTGGAGAATGAATAGATATTCTCAAATTAAACAAAGTAAGGAGAAAGGAAGTGGCAAAAGGAAGCACACCAATAGCCCAGAGCTCAGAAATAGTATAGAGTGTCCTGGCAGCTGCAGACACAGTTCTTTGTGGCTGACAGCTAGGATGCAGGGGTTGGAGGAACAGGAGCTATAGTGAGAGAGTGAGCTGGGGGCTAAATCCAAAAGGAAGACTGGCCCTCGCAACCATGAGTGATTGGCTTTACGAAGACCACACCTCAGCCAGCACTCACGAGCCTTTTGGAAAGGGAACCATTTGCACCCTGGGATCTGTGCCGGTTCTTCATGCTGGCAGAGTCCCAGGGCTGATTCTGGTTTGTGTCTACTGCCTGATTTGGGTGTAGCCTTCTTTGTAACAGATTTTCCCAGCTCCTTATCACAACTCTTGCTCTTGTTATGGCAACGCACGAACATCTCAGTGGGGTGGGACATGCCTCCAGATTAGTTATCTCTGCTCCATTTCTCAGTGTTGTTTCAGTTGGCTGGACAGGGTGAAGAGGATGGGAATGCTACTGAGTATCATTGAACCTTCTTTCCCTCTCACTGAGCCGTCATGAGCAAACATTAGCCTGCTGTAAGCTGAGGTCTAAGGCTTGTGTTTGACTCCTCGTGATCCTGGATGCCCAGGAAAAATCAACTGGCAGTCCATCAGAGCAGATGACAAGGTCATGCGCTGTAATGCCTGATTATGGGCTTTGAGAGTCCGGCAGACCTGGGGTTTATATCCTGCCTCTGCTACTTCCTAGCTGTGTTTTCACAAAGTAACTTATTTGGTCTTTAAGTTTCCTCGTTTGTAAAATGAGGACCATTATACGTACCTTCTAGGCTTACTTTGTAGATTTAACAGTGCAGACCCTTAAAGCACCTTGACAGTAGTTTTGTGTAAAAACATAATAGCAATCAACATTACTAAATACCTGGAGAGTTTCAGATTAGATAACAGCTGCTTTTTCTCGCCTAAATTTTTCTAAAGCTTTCCCTCTAGCACCTTTTCTCTCAGTCCGGCAGAGTCTGTGTATGTGGATTTTCAGCCCTCAGAGCCCTTATGGCACCAGGGACCCCCATGGCCTCTTTTATGGAGGGAGAGTGCTTCTTTTTCTTTCTCTGTGTTCTCAGCCCCAGTCACACGGCAGGGCCCACGGTGAGTTATGTGCGTGGATTTATGAGTAGAATAAATAAAAGAATAAGTGAAGGAGTCAATGAATGAATGAGCACACACCTCTGATTGCTCCTCATGTTTACATGCACCCAAAGGATATGCAGGTAAAATTTTTCTGGGCACTGGAGGACCCTAGAGACCACAGAGAGTTATGATCTACTGCTCTTCTGACGCTGAGACTCTTTCCAGTATTCCAACCATGCTTGTCTGTGTCAGGGGATGGAGGGCTCAGTGCCACAAGGTCATGCTTTTCACTTTGGGGAAACTATGACTGTAAGAGAGGCCTTTCTTCTGTTACTACACCTGCATCTGTCTTCTGCTGCAATGTGAGGTGACAGGTGTATAGACTTAGCACCTCTAGGCTACAGATGGCCAGACAGGCAAAGCCACCATGTGTGTGCATGTGTTTAGGGGACGTCCCATATGATGGGACCCGCAAGGCCCAAAGAACTGTGTTTACTTTGTGATAGCAGTCAGAGCTGAGCAGACCTAGAAAAGTAGTTCATGCTAACCAAGTTTACAGGATATCAGTATGGGGTCATAATTTGTTCATTCAACTGTAGATCCTTCTTTTTACATTGCCAGAGTACATCTATGTGCTATTCTAGGCATGTGGGAAGTCAGCTAGAACCTCAGAAGTTCGCTTACTGTGGTAACTCTGATATCATGAGAGGTGGATGAGATGACATCCACCACATCAGAGGGTACCTCTCAGAGGATGGGATGAGGAGCATCCTCCAGGCCAAATTCTCTTTCATGAAAGAGATTCGCTATATAAATGGCCTTTAGCCTCCCTTTTCTGCTCTGGTATAGACCACGTTATCTCTGTTGCAGGACATGGAAGTTTTATATATTCAGTGCATGCTCAGTCGCTAAGTCATGTCTGACTATTTTGTGACCCCATGGACTGTAGCCCACCAGGCTCCTCTATCCATGGGACTCCCCAGACGGGAATATAGGAGTGGGTTGCTATTTCTTCCTCCAGGGGGTCTTCCTGACCCAGATATCAAACCTGCATCTCCTGCATTTGAAGGTGGATTCTTTACCACTGAGCCCCCTGGGAAGCCCTTCATTGCAACATAGAATAAACCAGGTCAATGTTTTCTGCCCCTTTTCATTGTCATTGATTGAGTTAGGCAGCTGTTTCCAGTGATCAACTCTCCCTGTAGCTGGTATTAAGGTTTGGGTACGCCAACACAGTAGCGTCATTCTCAGATACACCCTGGTCATCATGATAAACACATACCTTCCCACATTCCCATAGCCCTCCCATTTCCTGACTTTTTGTGGGTTGAGCATGTTTACATGTGCATGATATCATTCATTATTTGAGGATCTTATCAGGGTAACTGTCAGAGAGAGAGGCAGGAGTGATAGGTTGGTTTCCTCAACCTTCCTTGTGGCCCCCTTCTCCATTTTGACTTCATCTAGTGTAGACAGATTTTCCAGTCTCTGCCCAATGAAGCACTGTCCTGCCCAATGAAATCCTTCACACTTCCTGCTTCCTCTCCTCTGAACTACATAGATTGGTGTGGCCCTATACCCATTAGTGAATCAAATCTATAGAACTGGAATCCATGTTGTGACCTGGAGTGTTCCAGACTCATTCCTCTGCCTTTGGGAACTTCTTGGCCTTTCAGCTAGAATTCAGCCTCTTAAAGGTCTGAGGTCCTGTCTTACCAGCTGCTGGAGTTGTCATCCTGTGTGACCTGACCCCAAACTCTGAGAGAGTAACATGGCAAGGATTTCTTTTGCATGGTTACTAGTGGAAGAGCTAGATCAGGAAATGCAATGGCTTACCAACTTTGTCAAAGCAAATGGAAAGACTCAATAGATAATTTTATTCCAACAAACCTGGGCATACCAAAGAGGAGAGTTGTCTTTTCATCCTAAAGTCCTGCAACCTTTAAGGTAGTTTAAAAGGCAGAGTGGTTTAGACAATAGTCTCTGAAGTCAGATCAATTAAAGTTTGAATATTGGCTCCATCACCTCCTAGTTGTGTTACTGTGGGCGATTACTTAACCTTTCTCAGCCTTAGTTACCTCATGTGTTAAATGGAAATCATAGAAAAACCTAATTCATAAGGTTGAAACAGACTCAATGAAACAATACATGCAAAGCACCTGACAAAGTATTTTGTGTCTAGTAAAGTGCCTAATAAATTACAGCTATTGTTATGATGAGCTTCCCTGGTGGTTCAGATGCAGGAGACCTGGGTTTGATCCCTGGGTTGGGAAGATCCCCTGGAGAAGGGAATGGCTACCCACTCCAGTATTCTTGCCTGGAGAATTCCATGGACAGAGGACCATGACAGACTACAATAACTGAGCTATTAGTGATTGTCAAGCTGTGTTGATTATTAATGTATTCATATTTATAAAGTTTTAATTTTTTATTTAGCAGAGAAAGGTGAAACTTTATCCCTAATAACTGGTAAAGAATTGTGTCAGTGCCCACTAAGGGTAGATTGGGAAGGTTGATTTATTCACTGGTGGATCATTACAAAGTCACAATGGGTAACTTCATTGTTATCCTAAGCTTGTTGGACAAGAATGTCAAGGATTGATTTCTTCTCCATCTCAGGTCCAGAATCTTGGCTGTGTCCCTTAGGCTAGAGGGACAGCACATGGCTTGGGTAAATGAGGAGAGGGAAATGTTCTAGAAATGCAGTGGTCAGGCTCTTCATTCTCAGAGCTGCCCAGGGTCCATGGCCATCTAGGTTCCTGGCTGCCCCACGAAGCTGCCATGAGACTCTTCCTTTCCTGTTCTCAGTCAAAGACAGGATTGAAGATGGTTGGAGCCAGAAGGGTCCTTAAGGATCATCCAGTCACACTTGTCCTAGTTCCAGATGGGTGAACTGACACCCAGAGAGGAGACATGCTGAATAGAGTTCATACATCCAATTGCTAAATTATTATTTTTTTTACTTTTTATTTCCTGGTTATTTTTTTTCTGCTGCAAACTAAATGCCTACCTACTGATGTGACCAATATCTGCTACTGAATGAGAAAATGGCTCTTCCCAACTAGGAGGTGATTAATCTTGAACCCCAGCATCCTGATGAAAGAACTGAAGCAGTATAGGGAATTAGATGTGGACACCAAAAATAGCTCACACATATGCTAGAACAAGAGATCCTGGAATTCTCCATATGGCATCTCAATACCAAAGAGGTCAAGAGTTGCCTTTGCCTGAAGAGGAAATCTATGGCAACAATAAACACGATCTGTCTCCACTCTAAGCAGTCCAGAGATGTCCGTCAGACATTCTCACAGCATTCATGATTAGGAAGAAGATGTATCATAGTAAGAGCACAGATTTTAGAGTCAGAATGACAAGGGTTTGAATATCTTCTCCTGATTGTGTGAACTGGTTATGTTCTCTGAACTTCTTTCCCCTTAATTTTCTCATTTGAGAAGTGTGTAGTTGCAGGTGCTTTCCAAGATAATTTGTTGCTCATAATCTGATTCCAGTTTTTTCTTTTTTTGTTTTTACTTTAGTTACTGATTTTTTTTTTCTTACAAGTCATGCCTAGTGTGATTTCAGAGGGCAGCCATGTTCATAAAAAGGGAGAGAATCTGGCCCCAGCTTCCTACCCTCATAGTTACAACCTCCTGAGTGGATCCAGGCTCAATCTGGGTGGGGAGAGGTGTGTCTGAGGCCTGGTTTCTACCCCTTTTTTTTCTGGGGAAAAGCTAGCTCTTATTTTTTGCTTCCCTTGGGCAAGCATAGAGAGAACTCAGAGGGCATGGGAAAACCCAGGATTTGTTTAATCACTGGTTCCTGAGGCAGCGCATCCACGTGTTCCTTTGTCAGGACCAATGTTTCTCTCAAATTGAGTGCATGTTGTTTTCTTCTGTCTCTAGTTCATCTTGAGATCTTTTTGTTTCTTCTCAACAACATGGCCTGTGATTTTATAATTATTTGTGAAACGTGAGAGGGTCACAGAGTTCAGTACCCAAAGCCTAATGTTTTACAGATGAAGCTGCCCAGTTAGGGAGGCCTGGCTTATCTGCAAAGTGACCCTTTAGTTCACAGCAGAGGCAGGACTTGATCTCTGGGAAGGCTGTTTTCTGCATGCCCAGATGAAGAGATGTCTGTTCTATAGATCACTGTTAGAGTAAACCAGGCTTCCTGAGAAGTGATTTGGTGTGACTGAAAAATAAGAGCCAATGGATTTGTGACTGGGCTATAATTTGGGTTGCAGCTTTAGCCAGACTATGTTAGTTCTTTGGCCATTGTCCCCATCAAGGCATTATTTAGGGTCATAGTGAGAGTCAGTAAAGTTTCATGGGTCATGAGCCTAACATTTATCCAGTGGTGGAGCCCATTAAGGGATTTAAAGGAAACTTGTCTGTTATATTGGCTAGGATGGAAGATATACTAGGGCAGACAATGAGAAAAGATGCACAGAGAGATGCTGAGCTAATCCACGTGAGAGAGAATGGTCTGGACCATGGCAGGCACGCTGGGCATGGAGAACAGTAGACAGGCCTGGATGGGAGCAGAGGGAGAAAGAGTGTAGGGATGGGTGAGTTCCTACAGGGCTGACCTAACTGAACAAGACTCCCTTTTGTGCCTTCAATTCAAATCTTAGCATAATCTTTGATCTTTCTTCTGATGTACACTGATGCTTATCTATTCCATTACTAAGCATATCAGTTCTCCCCCATGGTGTTAATAATTTCTTATTGGGTGTTTACTGTACCAGAGTGTAGGAAGATGAAGTCAAATAAACAAGACTGCGTAATGAATTAGAAGGATAGGGCAGGGTTTGGTTAAAAATGATTCTTCAGACCCTGGCTTATAAATCAAGACGTTTGGTGGAAAAAATGCCAGATGGGAAAACTGGATCTGGGGAATGGACCTTGAGTTTAGTTTTAGTATTGTTCAAACGATCAAGGGCAGGTTTCAAGTAGACATTGATTAGAGCCAGTATGACCTCAGGTAGGTTCCTTAATATTCCTGAAAGTCAATTTCTCCATCTATAAAATACATAAACTAATCACACTTCTTGAGTCTGCTGCAGGGCTTCAATACTCTTGCTATAAAAGTGTGCATATAGTGACTAGAATCCTGTAAATCCTCAATAATATTCATAATACAAGTAGCTATTGTATTAGTTTGCTGCTATAACATAAGCTGGGATTAAACAACATAAGTTTATTTTCTCCTGGCTGTAGGGGCTAGAAATCTGGGATCAATGTGTCGGCAAGTTTAGTTTCTTTTGAGGCCTCTCTACTTGGGCTTGCAGGTGACCACCTTCTCTCTGTATCTTCATATGGTCCTCTCTCTGTGCACACACCTGTGGTGTCCTTTTTTTGCTTCCAAATTTCCAGTTCTTATAAGGGCATTGGTCGGATTGGATTAGGGCCTCATTTTAACTTAACTGTCTGTCTAAAGGCCTTATCGCCAAACCCAGTCACATTCTGAGGTCCTGGGCTTAGGTCTTCAGCATATTAATTTTTTTAGTGGGGGGCACAATTCAGCCCATAACAGCTACTGTTTCATTATTTTATATTTTATTGTCACAGGAATATGAATTTGTGCTTATTTTAGTTTGGCTCCTAAACCTTTAATTGTATCACACTTATGTGTGCTTCTCTAACCAGAGAAGTTTGTGAAACACAATACTGTGTGGTCACGTAATGTGGCATTGAAATCAGATTTGAAAGGTAGCCCCAGTGAGAAGTCAGCCCCACGACCCATGTCACTTCTTCGTGTTTCTCCATTTTTCTCTGCTTTGCATTAAGCAATAAGGCTAAATAATATTGTCATCAGTAGAACTCGCTCTGACCACCGTCTGTTTTCTTCTGGTTACAGAGATCCTTCTTAGCATTTGGAACACCCTCTCCCTCATTCTTAGTCTATCTTATTTCTGTGGGTCTGACATCACAGAAGACACCAGAAATAGAGGCATGATCCAGTCATGGCCTAAAATACAGAATATCGCCCTGGTTTTGATATTTCACTCAGGGTTTCTCCCTATAAGTCAAAACATTGCTAAAACAGAGAAGAGACACTCTACCCTCTACAGAGTCTGGGCACATAAATAATCGCTAAACCACATGCCATCTTGGCTACTTTATAGAGTCCAGATGGAAATGCAGCCACCAAAGAGGATATCAGAACCAACAGAAGAGTAAGAAAAAGCATCCTCTGAAGCCCTGTCTGAAGCCACATGAAATTCCGTGACTTCTTGAGAATGGGAGTAAATAAATGCCCCCTTTGGGTTGAAACTGCATTGAGCTGTATAGCAGTCACTTGCAGTAGAAAGTCACCTGTATCTAGAGACTGGATCATAATCTAAATGCATTTGACACAAGGACTCAAATTTTCTCAGGTGAACTAACAGATGAAAAGCAAGTGCTTCTGTGTCTAGAGGCGGATTCTCTTAGGTGAGTTACTCCTGAAACAAACTCTGATGTAAAGATCTGATCACATTCCGTGCGTGGTGGACAACGTTTCTGACAGACTCACAGGTGCTCAGCTCTATATCCATCTCCTCCTGGGTCAGCACTGTCTTGTTGGGTCACTATCACAGTGCACGGGCGCATCAGAGACGCTGCTGCCCTCTGGTTCTCATAGAGTCTTGGAGCTCTTTTGCTCCCAGACCTTGGCTTCGAGAGATGGTACTGCTGAGAATCTCTGTTGCAAGTATCTTGCTTTGGGGTGAGATGGGAAAGGCACAGCCTTGGCTTTCTCATTTTGATGTTGTCAGCCTCTGGCCACCCTCTTCACTTCTTCTGCAGTTAAGTCCAGCTTTATGTTGTCTCCGCCCGGGGATCAATTTAGGATGATTCAGGAAGCCCTGTTGGAGAGGAAAATAAGTCAGGGTTGGGGAAGAATACAATAGTGTTATTCCCCAACTTGCTGCTGAGAGAAATCAGTACTCATTCTACCTGGAGAAATCTCAGATACCATGTAAGATAGCCTTCTATGTTATGTTCCTAAGGAGCAAGACAGGGGATACTTCCCCCCATCTCCTGTCCGTTGATGGTTTAGGGTTTCTCCCTCAGGTGGTTAATTTCCCAACACTTCTGGCTTGCTAAGCATGCTCTGCTGACTGGAGAAAATCTTTGGGCAAAGATTTGGAACTGCTTGTAGTTGGCTCCATCCACATGGAGATGGGGAGTGTTGAGAGGATATAGGCAGGGTATAGAAAGTATTCCGAGAAGGCAATGGCACCCCACTCCAGTACTTTTGCCTAGAAAATCCCATGGACGGAGGAGCCTAGTAGGCTGCAGACCATGGGGTTGCTAGAGTCGAACACGACTGAGCGACTTCACTTTCATGCATTGGAGAAGGAAATGGCAACCCACTCCAGTGTTCTTGCCTGGAGAATCCCAGGGACAGGGGAGCCTGGTGGGCTGCCGTCAATGGGGTCGCACAGAGTCAGACACGACTAAAGCGACCCAGCAGCAGCAGCAGCAGCAGCAGAAAGTATTAGACTCAGGTGGTGGCAATCGCCTTAGGCCTTGGTAAGTTTATGGGATTGTGATGGGCACAGATGTGGAAATCTAAGATATAATTAAAGAACAGAATGAAGAATAAAAGAATAAGAACAAAGATGTAGACATAAGAACACGAAAAGTACCTAATGGGGCTACTTATGAAGTTGACCGGTCAGAGTAGCTGAGAATCATCCTATAAGAATGGCCTAGTGGTGTATGGCAAAACCAATACAATATTGTAAAGTAAGTAGCCTCCAATTAAATAAATTTATATAAAAAAAAGAGTGGCCCAAACCAAACTGTAAAGGGCACAGCTCAAGAAAAAAAAAGCTTGTAAGGTAGTTTGATTCATACCCAGACATTAAAACCTTAAAAGAGGTATCATTCCCCATACTGATTTAGAGAAAGTTTTCCTTTGGAAGTAGTCAAAGTAAAATCTCCCCAAAATTTGTCATAAGTTTGGTGTACAATATGTTTCAGTGTCACCTTACGGTGGCTCTCGTAGACTTTCTGAAGGCAGTGATCTTGACCAAATTCCCTTCTGTGTGTATAGCATCTATCTCAATATCTGGTACACAGATGGTGCTTGAAGAATTTGGGATAAAGGAAATTTGCATAGATGATTCATAAGACCCATAATTGTACCAAAGCTGTCTTTCACGCTGAGAAATTGTATCAGTGTTGTTTCTCGGTCCTCTCACCTGTGGAGGGCTCAGGGCGATTGTATGCGGGGCTCATTCTCAGCTATTAATACAAATCTCTTGCGCCATGAACGATCAGATTCAGAGTGGCTTAGAGTAGATGCAGATTTTACATAGACATGTGATATCCTAAATGTGGGAACACTTTAAGGTTGTGAGACTGAACAAAGCAACAGCACCTAAGACTTGCAAACAGGTTTTCAGACATCTTATCCCTAGTAATACTCCTTGTCTTGAAGTTGACTTCTGGATTAACACAGCCAATCCAGCTTTGTTTTTATGACTAGCATTTTTTTCACACGTCTTCTCTGCATCTTTTTATTTTCAATCTATCTGGGTTTACCAGGCCACACGATTCACTGTTGGTGGGGCTTATAGTTGAACCCAGGTGTTCTGGGTTCCCGAAATGCAGACCCTTCCTCTATTTCCACAGCCTTTGTCTTCCGTTAAGTATCACATGGTCTTATAGAGACCACATCAGGTCATAAAGACAAAGATACCCTTCCAGGTGTGAACTTACCCACTTCCTGTGCCGATAGTTCCTTTCTTCCCAGATCTGCAGAGTTTGGTACAAGATGAGGGCCAAACACTTAAGTTGTGTACGTCACTCTTGCTAATGAATCAGACCTTCAGTTGATGGCTTTTGGTCCATTATTACTTTCTCTAATAATGTCTAATTTATACATTTCTCACAGGTCTTGTAGGTTAATTTACCAGGGGGGAAAAAGTGAGTAAAAACCTATTAGTCTTTTCTTTTTTTTCTGCTTCAGAAATTATAGACTTGGATGTTTCTGTGAGGCGACATTAATAATGCATTTATCATTTCAAGCCCTTAACCTCTTAAGTTCTTCAAACAGAATTAAAAGAATCCTGAACTACTAAATAATTGCATTATGCGGCTGAATGGAGAGAGTGAACACCTCTCAAATGACACTAATCGGTCTATCCTCCTCCTCACAGCCTCACCACTCAGAGTGGGCTGGATGCTGTCAGTCCACTTTGTTTCTGCCTCACAGCTTCTTTGGAGCGTCTCACCAGTTAGGTACCAAGGCTTCTTCCTCTAGTCAGCTCTAGACCACCAGCCAATTTCTTCCCCCTGTAAGCAAAAGGCCATGCAAATGAAGTGCAGGCATAGTTAATCACACAACTTCCCTTTGTAAACACATCACTCTGTGATGTAAACACATCACTTTTTTATTCTCTTTTCTGCCTCTGCTCTGGTAGTTGTTTGGAGGCATGAGGATGTTCTCACAGGGCTTATGCTTCAGGGTGTATCATTTCGTCACTGACTTCATGGCCCAGCCAAAGATCATCTAGGTTCAAGGACTGAAGACCATCACCTTCAGTCTGCCCTGAAGTCCTGTCCCACCCACTTTTTATACCAGTGCTGATCAAGGCTGAGACTGTCCTATGAAACTGATTGCCACCTTCAAAGGGAATCTGGAATTAGTCTTGCTACCCTGGAGTATGTATCTCCACTTCAGGATAGGAGCACATTTCAGCACTCATCTGCATCTGCTTTTTCACAATCCCAGTTTTCTCCCTCCCTGAATACAGGGCTGCTGGGTTGATGCTCAAACTCCTTAGCAGTTACCAAACTCTGATATCCCTTCCATCCATCCCACTTCCTGGCTAACTGTAAGTACTCCATTTCATTTAGTAGAAAATTGAGTAAGTGATTAATAGATGAGGCACGGATGGATGCCACCGTACCCATATTGCCTGCCCAATGATAGCTGTTATACTACTGTAACGTGTGAATACAAATCCAACTTTGCTTGGAACACCCCACTCAGAGAACAGGCACCTTCCCAACCACCAATATTTCATTTGCTTCTGCTGGTCATGTTTTAAGGAGTCTGCCTTACCATTGGCTCAGTTCTGCCCACCTGGCCTCTCCCCTCTCCCAGTTGCCTACCTGTTTGGTGTCTGAGCCAGCAGCTATCATGATAAATTCAGATAAATCCCTTCATGGTGCCAAACATTTGGGTGGACATTGCTGCTATGTTTGATTAGCAGAGTAAAAATCTTAGTAACAGTGAAGATATATTTTTCATCCACAAAGTATCTGAAGAATGTTGATAAAATATGCCCTTTTATAATATGAATGTGAACATGTTAGTCGCTCAGTCGTGTCAGACTGTAGCCCACCAGGCTCCTCTGTCCATTGGATTCTCCAGGCAAGAATACTAGAGTGGGTTTCCCTTCCCTTCTCCAGGGGATCTTCCCAACCCAGGGATTGAACCCAAGTCTCTTATGTCTCCTGCATTGCAGGCAGATTCTTTACCACTGAGCCACCAGGGAAGCCCTTTTTTATATGTTTCCCATAAATTAAATTAGCCCCTACAGGTGCACCTAGGCATCTATTCCAAATGCCTTTTAACCTTCTGATTTCTCTCCCTCTTCTGTTCTGCCATTGCCACTCTGGGTCTTATTTTATGTCTGTATCCCAGGGCCCTGACTCACACTTGAAGGGTTAAATCTTTTCAAAAACTGTAGAATGGACTACCTGTGAAACACACCCATCTTTTCCTTTTTAATGGGGATGGCCTCTTTGTGTTCATCAAAAGTCTCCATCACTTGATATTTTTTTCCTCCCCAAAGACTATCTCCAGGCAAAGCTTGGGGGAGACAGGATAAAGACTTGGGAGAAGGGTCTGGATCATCCTAATTTGCCTCCTTGAATTCTTCACCAGGGACTTGAAGGAATTTGCTTTGAAAAGTATTCAAGATGCGTAATACTTGCTGTACATTTTTCTCACCTTTTCTAGGATAGCTAGAGTGAGTATTTGGACAGTTGGGAAGGACGCAGGGAGATTCTTAAGATTTTATGAAATGGATACAAAAGGCCAACTAAAGTTAGACAGTTCATCTCTGGTCCCATAAGAATTGGGTAATTTAAGAACACGAGGACTTCTCCCTTTTTTGGATTTCTTTCTCTCTCTCTCTCTTTTTTTTTTTTTCTCTGTCCTGTGGCAACAGTGGAGTCCAGTATTATTTATTCAAATACTTCCTCTGTGGTAGAGTCAAATCCACGCACGCACACACAAACACAGAACTATCCTCTATTTCAGTCTCTGGAAGAGTGTTTTATGACCACAGAGTTGAGGTTTGTCCCACCCTTGCTAATCCTGATTCTTAAATAATGGGATGAGAAGTTCAAAAATACATGTTGTTCTGTCCCCAAGATCTTACAGTCTGAAAACGAACTTTTAGTTAAGTTTCACCTTGTCCTGGTTGCTACATCGTTCTGTTTAACTGCAGGATAGTGAAGGCAGTATATTCCCTTAGGGATTCGATAGCAATTCCTATCATGCTTGTGATGCTATTCACTCATCATTCCAGTTGTCCCCTGCAAAAACTCTCAAGATGTATCTTCATTTGACACATAAGGACACTAAGCCTTAGGTACATTTACTGACATGGCTAATAAAAAAAAAATTTAGAATCCAGGATGACAATATGACCCAAAAGTTAGCATGCTTCACTGAGCTTCCTTAGAAAATAGTGTTTTCATTTTCACATTTTGCTATTTTCACGGTCTACTTTAATTTTGTGTCTTCCTTATGGCACTTAAAATATAGAAAAATTGAGGGAAGGAGAAAGAGAGAAAGTGTGTGTGCTTCCCGTAGTCTCAACTTCCAAATCAAACCACATTATTATTTTTAGGATAAATTAGAGCTGCATGATCAGTGCTAAGTGAGACCACTTCCATTTAGAAACCCAAGAGCAGTGACTACAGGTGATTGGAGAGCATTTTCATTGGCCGCTGTGTTTGGATTGCTCTTCTGTCTTAATCGTAAAAGATCTGACCATTGAGTGGTGAAATTCTACTCCTAATATGAGCCGAGTACCTCTCATATTGGCATATCTTGTGAAGCAAATTAGCCATCTAATAGCTCACAAAATGACATGTAGAGAAGTCAAATGTAGCATTGATTTCCCAGGAGGCTTCCAAGTAGATCAAGTAACACTAAAATAAAATTGTCAAACTGGAAAATGGTTCTCATCAGAATATTTTTTCTCCCCTATAAATAAATGGCTTAGACCAGTTCAAGAACTTCACAGGCTGTGGGAGAAAACACAAGTCCAAGTGGTTTCACAAAGTGCTTGTTACCATTTTTTTTTTACTTGTCTGTAATATGAGATCAGTCATTTGATGGCTGGAAATCGGGTTAAGCCTGAGAATTCTCCCCAGTCCCTGGCTTTTGCCCTTTCTTTTTGAGAAAGACAAAATAACAGTGATGAAACTGGCTCCCAGCTTCCCTGAAGTTTTGCTGCCTGGAATATGTTTAAGGAGCTTGTCTCAGAACTTGCAAGGTTCTTCTTGCTCTGCTACTTACAATCTGGTACAGGGAATTTCCAGTTATAAAGGTTTGGCAGAAGAATAGTTGTAATAATTATTAAGGATATGTGCTTGCAATTTCCTGTGAGAGAATCGTTGCAAAGTTCTACACTTGAAGTAAGAGAGACCAGCTTGAATCCTAGCTGTATGTCTTTGGGCAAGCCACTTCTCCTTGTGGAGCATCAGTGTTCTCATCCATATGATGAAATCACACATTCTTAGTTTAATTAAATATATTGATAAGATTTAAAAGCCAGCATTTATTAAGCGCTCACTCTGTGCTGGGCCTGATGTTCAGTACTTTGTGGCTATTACGTGACTTACACAAACCCTCTTTTATAGTATCTTTCCCCTTCCTTTGTTTTTGTTGCTGTTTTGTTTTGTTTGCAGATGACAAACTGAGGCTTAGAGATATTAAGTCCATTATCTACAGCCAGAGCCAGGATTCAAATTCTCATATTTTTATCTCGAGATTCTTATTTTAAACAATTTTCTGATGAGTTTAATATCATTATTTTATAAATGAGTGGGAGAAAATTTAGATAACTTAGGAGAGGTGTAAAATAAACTGCTTGTAAGTGACAGAGTCATGAATTCTGTGAGAGCGGAGGCCAACTAGGGGATCTGACCCTTGAGGATCCCTAAAACTAAGTTCTTTCTTTCAGTCTCAGAATAATTGCACACCATCATGACAGACAGGAGTCTGGTGTCATTAACTGGAATGCTGAGCTTTTCAATTTGGGAAAGAGGGATCTGCAGCCCTGAATTTTCTAAGACGGTTAGAACATCTGGTCTAAATGCATGTTGACATCACAAGGAATAAAACCTGAAACACAACAGAAATTATTCCCTTTGCAAAATGCATGCTAGAGGGAGAAATCACAGAGTCATTCCGCCAGATTTTCTTAGCAGTTCTCACAAGATTGTGCATGTTAATTGCTTGTAGCTGTAGGTTAGTACTGCGAGTTCCTGTGTGGCAGCTAAACACCAAATGGCAGGCCCTTCAATCACAGAATTACAGACATCGGGGGCTGGAGATACCCGCCAGGTCATTCTGCCCATTCTCCACCCACATGGGCTCTTCTTGAGGGCCAGTCTTCACGTCTTTTTGCCTAGTGGAATTTGAAGTGACAGAGTGATTGGGTTTCCCTAGGGAGGTCATTATAACATTATAGATTTAACTGTGGGCCAGTGTTTTATTTGGTTCAAACCATCATGTTATTTGCCCAGTTACAAATGTTAATTCTAGTTCCCCTCTGGGATGTTTGGTCTCTAATCACAAATGTTAAGCTCCTGGCCTGGTGTCCCAAGTTCTCCATTGATTTTAAGGGTGACCCTGGGACTTTATTTCTCCTCTCTGGCCGCCAGTCTCCTTTTCTGTATAATGGAAGAATCGGAAGGGATGATATCTAAGATCTGTGTTTCTCCCTTTTCTTTTCCTTTCTGTTTTTTCCTTCCCTCTTTTATGTTTTGTTTGTTTGTTTGTTCATTTGTTCGTTCATGGGTATCTTGTCTCACCCTTTCCTACTTCCTGCCTTCCCTTGTAACTGGCTTCAAATGATCACATCCTCATCCTGGTGTATGGAAGCTAGCCCTTACCAGCTTTGTTGTTGCATTCAGTTGTTCAATCCTGTCTGACTCTTCGTGACTGCATGGACTACAGCACACCAGGTTCCCTCTCCTTCACCATCTCCCAGAGCTTGCTCAATCTCATGTCCATTGAGTCGGTGATGCCATCCAACCATCTCGTCCTCTGTCAGCAGCTTGGAAAAGCCAAATTTGCTCACCTCTTCTCAACTCTGTGGTCAGTGATGTCTCCTTGGCAGCTTGAAATTGGCCACAGTGGGAATATTTACACTATGGAATTCAGCAAAGGTGGCAAATCACCCCATCTGCAAGGAGTCAGTTGTTGAATAATTCCAGCACACCACTACTGTGACCACTTTCTGAACAGAGCCTTGGAATAAATAACCTTCTCTTAGTTAAAATAACCATGAAGGAAACAAGTCTGATCATCCAGCTTTGAAAGAACTCACCAAAACTCCATATTTGAATAACACTCATGTTCAAGCAAGATGTATGTGTGTTGGATTGGGATTAACGGATAGGTTTTCAGCATTTTCTGTGTACCAGGAATATTTTTTCTTAAGCAGCCCTTGCTGCAGCTTTAAAGGAAGGTGTTATTCCCATTTTACATATGAGGAAATAGAGGCTCAACAAGATGAATCAACTTACCCAAACTCCTAGCAATGTCAGTGGTAGAACCTCACTGCTCAAAAATGATTGGAAAGGTTGGCACTGCTTTTGCCTCATTCAGCAAATGCTACAGGTGTAGAATGCAGTGAAAGGTTCTTGATTTCATGCAAAGTCCACTCAGAACCTTTCCATGGATACTGCAGATAGATTCAGAGAAGAGTTCAGGTGGGCCCCTTTGGGATTTTAGAGGCAGTCACTTTACAGATGAATGTAAAGATGGGGGAAAAAAACAGAAATTAACTTGTGTGCTTCCTCTTCGAAATGCTTGAGCCCATATGTCTAGAATGCTCAATTGGTTTTAATATCCTACAGTATACTGGATTAGTTAAGTTTTCTTAATTATTTGTACTTTTAAAAATAATAGGGCAATTTAGGGCCAAGATCTTACTCGAATGCCTCTGTAGACCTTTCTGCAACTTCTCCACCTGGCCTCAGGCTGAGTCACCATGACTTAACAGAGCTTGAATTCAAGCCCCGTGTTTAGTTCTAAACCACTTGATTTTCATCCATCACGCTGGCCTGCTCTGCACTGACTGGAGAGAAACGAGTGCCGTTCTGGATCCAACTTCAGCTAATATCTGTGTCCAAGACACTCTCATCTGTGGCAGCTTCCTCCATCCTCCATATTTCAGCACATCTTAGGACGGGATATTCATTTGCTTCCTCCTTTTAAAGTATCAGTGCTGTCCCCACTGCTAATAGAGACCAGAGGTGCTGGCCACAATAAGGGACCTCAACAGAACATGGACAGACTCTTCAAAGGCCTGGAGGAGGGGGGACTTGGAACCCAGCTGCCTCACAGATGGGGCTGGTTATCCACACCACTCTCCTGCAGTGGAGGGAGGCCAGCAGAGAGCCGCAGAAAATTAGAGGCTTGTGCTGGGGAGGCAGATGTGGGGGCAACAGGGGCATCCTGTCTCCACTGGCCGGGCTGGCGGCTTTGCTTGCTCTTTGCTGTGGTGAACAATGTGTTCTTCTTCCTTCATAGGGTGAAAATCACATTAAGAAGTTCTGTTGAATCAGAAGTCAGGGGAAGTGGCTGTGAGCTTCACAATAGCATCATTTCCTTGAGTCCCACCTATGCAGGTGTGAAGGGACACAGAGAAACTAGAGGGACCTAACAAGGCTTGAAGCTCTACTGTGTCCACCACCGTGCTTTGACACCCGTTATCTTACTGATTCCTGGGGACAAGATGGACTTCCCAGGTGGCCCTAGTGGTATAGAACCCCCCTGCCAGTGGCGGAGACTTAAGAGACGTGGTTCGATCCCTGGCTCTAAAGATCTTCTGGAGGCGGGCATGGCAACCCACTCCAGTATTCTTGCTTGGGAAATCCCATGGACAGAGGGGCCTGGCAGGCTACAGTCCACGGGGTCCCAAAGAGTCAGACACAACCGAGTGACTGAGCATGCCTGCATGCAAGGACAACATACTGATCTCGGGACTGTTGAGCACTTTGCTAACAGTAGCTGCAGCAGCTGCTGCAATAGCGACAGTAATTCCTTGCAACTCACAGAGGTGAAGTGAGTTGGCCAAGGCCACCTGATAGGTCTTGCGCACATGCAGTCTTCACTTTGAACCATTTCTCCCCTTTACATGATTGCTTGCTTCTCAGTCGGGTCCCAGGATCAACTGTATCAGCAGCACCTGAGAATCTGTTACACTTGCAGATCCCCAGGCCTCACTCCAGATGTACTAAATACCCCAAGATCCGAGCTTCATGAGCCATGTAGGTGATTTGGACTCACACTCAAGTTGGAGAATCATGACCCCAACAACACCATGCTACAGTTTTTTGGAGGAGTCCCTGATACTGGTCTCTAGAGATTTTGTAGTCTCTTCCATTCCCTTTCAACTAAAGCTCTATAGTTTTTAGAAACAGAGAAACAACCCTGAAGGAATCTTCTGGACTAGGCATTGTGAGATTGGGCTGTCTTCAGTGAAAATTAAATCCTAGTGAAATAATGTTTCGCATGGCTCAGCCTGACTTATTTGGTTCAATGACTGCAGGTGGTGAGATGCAAATAGGCAAGGGAGCGGAAACACAAAATGCTCTCAGGGGACTGAAACCCGGTCTCGGGTTCCTGAGTTCCTTACGCACTGAGCTGGCCTCTTGGCAGGCACCAAGGATGACTCTAGGGCTTGAATCTCAAGGAAACCAAACCACCAATAATCTTTTGCCATCCAAAGGCAAGCTGTCCCTCATGGACCATAATCTGTGAATAAGCAAGCATTCATTGACCAGTGGTATGGGTCATTCTTAGCATGGTGATGGACCCAGCTAAAGTCAGGAAGTACAGTTCTGATTAGTAACTTACTTTCTTATACCTATTTTAGGCCTTCATTAAAATCCCAACTCTAGGGAATTCCCTTGTGGTCCAATGGTTAGGTCTTGGTGCTTGGGGTCTGGGTTCAATCTCTGGTTGGGGAACTAAGATCCCACAAGTCACACAGCACAGCCAAAAAATAAACAAATTTTTAAAAACCCAACTCTGAGACATGGAAGCTGGCAATTTTCATAACCAGACATAGAATATTTGTTGCTTAAAAGTTCAAAATCTCTTCCTGAGTGTTGCAAAAAGAAAAAGCATAAAATTAAGAAACCAGGAATTTGAGTTAAAAACAGCTCAGGCAGTCCCAGGATACTAGCTGGTATCTAACAATGGTGGGAACCAAATCCTTACAGAGAAAATGTAAGTTATGGAGTCACTGTACAGTTTGAGACATAAGGAGATACTATAGGATGATATTCCATGAAGACAGTGAGGCCTTGTGGAGATGGTCACAAGAGATGAAGTTATAGTTGTGCCCTAGGCCTGGTTCCTGGATGCTTGGTAAAATAAAGACTGTACTCTTTTCACAAGTTGTTATGTATCTACCAGTGCAACCCACTGGAATCACAGGGTGAGGGTGTTGCACTGGATTAATGACTCTTTCCCATGTCCTCTGGACTTAGCGCAAGGTAGATAGAAAAATAAAGTGATAACCCTGGCCAGTTCACTATTCACTGTTGTGTTCATTCTGAATTCCACGTTTTAAAAAGATGCTGATAAGCTGAATGTAATCCAGAGACGGAAACTCTATCTCATGAGAGACAATGGCAGGACTTGGAGATGTTTTGACTGAGGAATAAATAGATTAAGAAAGATGGGGTACAAACTCTCCTATCTTCAAATGTTTCAGTCTTAAAATATTTCTGTCATTGCAAAGCATGAGAGACTCCTTGACCAAGTTTAAAAGCATTTGAGAAGCGAGATGGTGAGTGTTTATGGCTTCAGCATCCCATCCTGAGGCCTATTTGTGTCTTTTGCATATCCCCTTTGTACTCCGGCACATGTGGTTTGTTTCGTTGTAACCACATGTACTTCCTTCTTTGTAGCTCCAGCTCTCACTCTGAGGAGCATGGGGAGAACTGCCGGGAGGCCTGTGTAGCACATTACTAATAAGAGGGTCCACGTGTGCTGCACGTTGCAATTAACAGGGTCCTCAGAATCAAAGCCATCTGACAATGCAGCCAGACACCATGCTGCGGGAAAGCTCTTCTCCCCTGGGGTTATTCCAGCATCAACTGGAAGAGAGTCTTAATAAGGCTGCCGGGAACTTCCTAGATCAAGTCCACAGGTGGTCGGGAGAGCTTTCATGCTCCCTTCCTGCTCTTAAATGTGCACGGGTCTGTGATTCCAATATAGCCGTTGTATTTCCTTTCTTGGAAACTGGCTTTGAATCATCATTTCAGAATGTGACTGGCAAGAGTGAACTGACATTTTTTCCCCATGCCTGCCGTGTGTCAGATCTATGCTCTCAGCCCCTTTGCATCAGCTCTCATCAGGACTCACTTCGCTAAGTATGTATCAGTTGCCTTTGTACTACACATGGAAGTCTTAGGACACATTTACTCCTAAAAAAGTAACAATAGAACCAAACTGGTCCAAAATACAAACTTTAAAAAACTGAACTACAAGCATCCTTAGCACAAGTTGGGGCTGGTGTGCCTCCCTGGACCTCAGGAGCAGGAACTACTAAGTCCTTACACTCCTGTTCCCCTGTTAAGAAGATTCAGCTACCAACTCTCAAGATACCCACTTTATGCAAGTTTTTATGAGAGAGAAACTGATCAGTTTAGTTGATTCTGTGAAATGGTTTATCTTGGGTCAAGTCCATTGAACTATGATGAGGGCTGTACGAAATGATTCCTGTGAAGCACCTTGTTCTACAGTGTGTGCGAGCTGTGGGGTGGCTGGTGGGGTGTGCTGGCGTTCTCTTAGAGAGGCATGAGTAGGAGGCAATGGCCAGCATCACTGGGAGAATGTGCCAGTTGCTTCAGATCTCATAGCTTCAGATCTCAGGGCCGATAGTCAGAACAAGGTCTGTCTGGACAGACCTTACTAATCTGCAAGACCTTACTGATCTTTCCAGCACACCTAGTAGTAAAGGATAACGTTGGCTCTCCAAGAAGATTGTCTCTCGTCCACAGTCGTAAGGTTAGTGGGAAGAAGACAGGGGTGTTGGTCGCCATAGATAACTCTGCTCAACTTTGGAGCATGCTGGGAAAGGGTCCATCCAGGCATTCATTTCACTTGGTATTAACAGAGTCAGTAGAATCCAACAGGCGATGATGACTTTCATAGTTAGACTGATGTAGGTTCAAGCCCTAGAAACTGCCTCTTGCCAACTGTGAGATCTTGGGCAAGTTTATCAGGAAGTGAACAAAATACTGGTTCTGAGATCTCAGTCCCTGGAGTCTAGGAATCTCAATGTATGAATCTGTAAATGAAGATATTGATGTATATTCTCTTTCAAAGCCCCTCCATGTCTCAGTTTCTGATGACAGCCTAGAGTTGGGATTGGCAGACTACGTCCTGTGGTTGTTGTGCATGCCATCTATTTCTATAGGGGGAGATTTAGTGGGGCTTCCCAGATGGCGCTAGTGGTAAAGAATCTGCCTGCCAGCGCGGGGGACACAAGAGACATAGTTGGTCCCTGGGTCGAAAAGATCCCCTGGAGGAGGAAATGGGAGATTTAGTGCGACACTGTGTCACTCATTCCTTTACGCATCATCTGTGGCTGCTTTTGCACGACAGCTGTGGAGCCGGATAGTTCCAGCAGAGACTGGATAACCGGCAAAACTTAAAATATTTACTCTCCGGCCCTTTACAAGTTTGCCTACGTCTGGCCCAGTGGAAAGTAATTTTTTCTACCTCCAGCACCCTCGGTCTTTCGCCCAGTTCTCACCTCCCTGTGACTTTGTCCTTCTTCAGCTCCTTTTACGACAACTTGGCAACCACTCTCTGAATATATTCTGCCAGGGATCAGATCCTGGCCCTGGCGCTCACTCACGGTGTGAGCTTGGGCACGTTCTGTAAATTATCCAAACTTCAGTTTTCTTCTCTGGGAAAGGAGGGTGGATAGAACTACCCCACGCTGTTCTCCTGGGACTTTAATGGGATACTCCATGGAAACTGTTTAGAAAGCGCCCAGTGGATGTTCTTTAGCTACTGTTACAATGGCTGTTATTTTCTTTCTTCATCCCTCTGGGCAGATGTCCATCTCCATGTTTCTTTATTTAGGAGTTTGGCTCTTTAATAGCTGGTAGCTCATGGTGCAATAATTGATCTGGTCGACAGCAAATAAATTACAGGATGGGAATGTGTCTGGGAAATGAGAGGGCTGGTAAAAGTTTACCTGTAGCCCCCCTCCGCACCACCCCCCTTCCCATGGTGAAAGCTAGCCATGTATCCCACCCTTCTTGGGACAGGAGCCTGGTGGTGAGAAATGCCAACCAAGGAAGACTCGTGCGATGCCTCCACCCATTGTTTTCTCATGACAGTGAGACCCAGACAGCGCACAGAGGTCCAGATTCCTGACACAGACAGCCCAGGCAGGGAGTCAGGTCTCCGGGCTCTCCTCCTTATGTTAATCAGAAGCAGGCGTGCTCGACTGGGCTGAACAGACTGCTCAGGAGAGAATACAAATGCCTGAGCCTCCCTCCCCCCATTCACAGGATGCTTCAGGCCAAAAACCTATGGAGCCCTTAATGCTTCCAAACCCAGCGCCTCCACCCACTTCCCCAGCCATGGGGTCTAAGTTTCATTACATATCTCAGGAGGGGTCTTCATTCTTTCTCAGTGAACATCTGGCCTCAGAGACCTCCTAATTAAAACCAGAAACTAATTATTGTCACCTACTCTTTCCACTTATTGTTTATGGTCTCCAAGTAACCCTCCACCCTGTCCCCGACAGACGTAGATCCTTCAGGAATGGCTAGTCTCTCTTAGTTTTCTTTTTGCCTTTAATGAATCTTATGTCCCAGCTATGTTTCTCAGTAGAGTTGGAGGTCTGGCACCCTGATTACTACCAGTATTTCCAATTGCCTATTTCCCCCCTGGCCTTTCTGAAAGGAACCATTGAGAAAGGGGTCATGATTAAAGCCCTCGGAACAGGCAAAGTGTAATTGAAGTAGTGCCTGGCGCCTCTTGGCTTAACCTCCCTCCCCATAAACCACAGCCAAGCACAGCAGGCTGCTCACCCTTTCCTGTATCTCTGCAGGGAAACGTGAAGTGGGGGCTGGGGACACCCAAAGTTCAGAAAAGTCAAAAAAGGGTGGGTACTAAGAGGAAGCATCCCTGACATGTGATGGAGATGCTCAAGAAAAGTCATGCAGAAAGAATTGTGTCCGACATGAAACAAAAGGAGTGAAAAATGTGTTGGTATTGTATACAGTACAGGTTCACGCGTGCAACTCAGACACGAAAGGTTGGTGACAAGTGGGAGAAGGAAAGGGGGATTCGGCTATCAGATCTGCGTTTAAAGGCAGCTTAACACTTCCTGACTGTATAATCTTGGAGCAGTCCCTTCCCGCTGAGCTCCAGTTTCTTCTCAAGATCTTACTTGCAAGGTCACGGGAGAAGTCACAAGTTGATGTGTACAGAGTGTCTAGGGTAGAGGCTGTGCATAAACGGTACTGACTCACCGCAAGCCTCTGCCTTTTCTCCTAAGTAGGAGGAGAACAGTGGAGCATTGGGAGCTTTGTTGTGTAACTTCCTTCACCATGATCAACATTGTCACTCCAGCAGCTAACATGATTCAGTTTTACAAGGCGTCAGGTACACACTCACGCACACGCACGAGCATGTTCATGCCCCACCAATTATATGAAACATATAAGCTTGGTCCTGTTATTTTCCTTGCTTGAGGAAACAATTGCTAAGGTGTGGTTTTTATTAAGAAGGGAATTGGATCCTGCTTGAAGCCACTCTAAGAAATTTAACTTGTTACTTTTGAACTCTGATAAGTGAACCATGTTGCACATGGAAAGATGCCCATTGCCTGCATTATTCATAGTCCTGATGCTGTAAATACAATGAGAGAAAATAATCCAAATATATGCCCACAGCTTTATTGGTGTGAATAAATTAGGATGCAAGCATCATACTATTTGTCAGTGCCGTGCAGACTGTGGCATCATTTATGGTTATGGTTACCAAGAGTTTCTGACACAAATATATTCAGAATATCGCAGCAAGATGCAGAAGTATATCCTTATACAAACAGACAGCAAATATGTGAAAAAAAAAAAAAAAACTAGGCAAAAAGAAAAAGACTGGAAAGAAATCCATCATTCTGTTAAGAGTTAATCCTCTGGGTTATTTCTTAATGTCTCTCTTTGTAAACTTTGGCATTTCAGTGTAGTGCAGCACATTGCTTTAAGACTGGGGGTTGAAACCAGGTTCGGATATTCCCAAGACTCAGGGCATTGGGTAAGGTGCTCACTTCTCTAGCTCTGATTTTCCTCTTGTGTAAAGTAAGTCAAGTGCTAATGTCCCCCAACACAGGAAGGCTGTGAAGGTTCAAACAGAAAATGCATGTAACTCGTTCAGTACAGTGGATAATATTATAGTTTATTGTGTCTTGCTGTTAAAATAGAAAGTAATGTGAGGGAAGAAAAAGGGCAGAAGCCACAGAGGGAGTTGGGCTTTACTGACAGAGGGTGGGATTGGGTCCAGAGCTGTCTGGTGCTGAGTGGGGGTCTGGCAGTCATGGGCTGGCCCTATCTCTTTTTACAAACAAACAGAGAGCTCCTGGAGCCAGTCTCCACACTGACCATCTGTGTTCATTCAACACTCACCTTTGCCCTCTTACCCCACCAGGTTTCATTTTCAGCTTTTCCTCTTTGATGTTGATAACAATCTGGCTAGAGCAACCAAATGTTTTTAAGTGTGAAATTTAGACCAGGGATCCCCAACCTCTGGGATCCAATGCCTGATGATCTGAGGTGCAGCTGATGTAATAGTAATAGACATAAAGTGCATAATAAATGTAATGCTCTTGAATCATCCCCTAACCACCCCTGGCCAATCCATGGAAAAATTGTATTCTGTGAAACAAGTCCCTGGTGCCAAAAAGACTGGGGACCGCTGATGGACAGCAGATTCCCCGTCTATATTAGAAAAACTCTGAGCAAGGTTGAGAAGGAGATCAGAATGAAGTCAGGACACCTGGACTAAGGACCCTGGGTTCTGCCCTTTGCTAAACAAACAGCTAAGCAGGGTCCAGGCCGGGAAATTTGCATTGGCAATAGGGACTGTGTTCTGGCTTCACTGAAGTTCACCCTCTCTCTCTCTCTTTCTCTCTCTTTTTCTGAGCCTTTCTTGGGCCTCAGCTAATCCCAAGAACTCTCACTACCATTCCCACAGCACCATGTACTTTTCCACTGTGAAATGGATCTTATTTCAAAATATCTGAAATAATACTGGCTTCCTCAACCTGGTGAAAATGTCACCCAGACAGGGGTTTTCTCTGACTTATTTGACATTGTATCCACAGCACTAGGTCTGGCATGGTAGTTTAAGGTTCAGATGCATAACATGAATGGATTTACCAGTCTGGAAGCCCTAAGTGAATGTGGGAGTCCCTGCCAGGTACAGTTTGGAGTTGCAGGTGCTAGAGCTGCAGTGAGAGCGATGCCAATGGAAGGGACAAGACTGGCTGAGGATTCAACAGTCCACATGCCACATATTCCTTCCAGCCTGATAAGAGGTGTGCAGCTCAGGGCCCTGCCTCTTCGTCATCTTTGCACATGTGTCCGTGTGCACTCAGAGAGACTTTGAGCTGCCATAATGCAGATGATGGTCTCTGTAACGATGTCCTCACTGATGCTGTTCCCCCCATCCCCGCCCCAGCACGTACTGTGGGTTTCTGCAGTGTTCTGTTCAGTGTCTGGCATGCGGTCAGTGCGCAGCTAAGGCTTGCCACTTCTTAAAATATCTGAGCACACAAAGAAGACTTGGAAACTCAAAGCTGGAAGCTTCAAGACCTACTTAATTCACTTTCTGGTTTGTGCTTGTGCTGTACTTAGTCGCTCAGTCATGTCTGACTCTTTGTGACCCCATGGACTGTAGCCCTCTAGGCTCCTTTGTCCATGGGGATCCTCCAGGCAAGAATATTAGAGTGGGTTGCCATGCCCTTCTCCAAGCAATCTTCCCAACCCAGAGATTGAACCCAGGTCTCCCACATTGCAGGCAGATTCTTTACCATCTGAGCCACCAGGGAAGCCTTGGTTTGATGACTGACAACCTTGGAGACCTCATATAAATGGAATTGTGGCAGGAACTGGGGGAAGAGGGAAATGGGGAATGGTTGTTCAGTGGGTTTAAAGTCTCGGTTGTGTAAGACGAGAATGTTCCAGAGATCTGCCCTGCACTGTGCTTATAGTTACTACACTGTACTGTACACAAGAAAATTGGTTGAACTGTTAAGCGGGTAGATCTCATGTTACATGTTTTTAATTAAAAGAGAGTCTCTTTTGTTTTGTGTGGGTCAGATTTGGAGAGGTTTAGTGAAGGCCCTGCCCCTGCACCAGGTCTTCCCAGTGAGGACCACATGGCTACCTGGTATTTTTCAAGAATGCCAGACAACCTCTCAGGACTCCTCCTGGGGGTGACCACTGTCTCTGACTGTGGAGACTGGCCTCCCTGCCCTCCACGCCTGGGCTGTCGTTAAGGAACCATTCAGCATCTGCAGACGTGATCCCGCAGCCTCCAGACCCAGCTCCGGGCTCAGTCAGAGCTATGTGACACGCATGCACATGCATTTCCCGGGCCCCTTTGGCTTTCCTTCTCTGTCTGAAGCCAGGGATTGAGAATTTTGTGGAGCTGACCCGCTGGTTTTTCAGCGACTCCATAGCTTGGTGGTAACACCCCAGGATTCTCCTGGCTGTGTTTGTCATCACAGTTGCACCATCAAGGAAGAAGCAAGCAGAGGGGCTGTCGTTTCATACGAAAGAGCAGGAAAGTTATTTGCTTGTGTCCTAGAAGTGACATTGAACCCTCTGAAAGGGCAGAGGCTGCTCGGCTCTCGCCTTCTCTTCCTCTGCCGAGTTCCCTTTGGGTTTCCTGTAGGAGCAGCTGCTGTCGTGTGCAACTTCACCAGAATTTCTGTCCCCATCATCATACATCCAGCTCGCCTGTACTCAACCCCCTGTGGGGATGCACTCGGCTCCCCTCAAGGTGACCTTGAAGGCAGTGCTAATGATGGACTTGCACAATTTCACTCCTGACTTCCGAATACATTTTGGCTGCAGGACACCACAGGAGGAGGGGCGGTGGTGGTCTGCAGCCAGCGACCAAGCTGTAACCCTGACTTCGTTTAAAGAGCCCTTAGCCTGGCTGCATTGGGGATTCTTAATGCCTGGCGATCTTGCACCTGCTGGAGGAGCAGGCCAGAGCACGCACTAAGCAGCAATGGCTGCATTCACCACCCCGAACCTCTCACTTTCTAGCGCCCCGTCCTCCTTTATTTACCTTCCTAGCTCTCATTTGCTTAACGCAGTCCACATCTTTCCTGGTTGCCTGTCTCTTGTCCACTCTGAGATTTAAGGCAGTGTGCTTTCTCTCTTGCCTCCTGCTGTATTCCCAGTGCTGGGAACCTTGCCTGGTATATAGCAGGCCCTCAGTAAATATTTATGGAATAGATGGGTGGACTTGATGACACTGTGGGCTTGAGATTAAGCAGACCACAGGGACAATTCTGGGGCTAATAATGGAGGGCAGTCTGTTCCAGCTCCAACTCCTCCCTTCTAAGAGCCTCAGTTTCTGCATCTATGCAAGGAGGGTCGTAAATACCTAGACCTCCCAGAAATCTCGTCAAGACTGCATGGGAGGCTGCAGGTGAAAGTGTTACTAAACAGCAATATACCTGCAATGTATGTGCGGCGTGATTTCTTTGGCCAGGTTTTAATGTTTTGATGGCATCTTTGTTTTTGCCGAAAGTTACAGTCCTTTTGAAAGCATGTGGAATATAAATGATATAGGTGGAAAAAGAAATTAGATAAGGATATCTCACAAATGAGCATGTAGCATTAGCAGAAAATTCACAAAAGAAAAAAATGTATAAGTGGTAAAATTATATAAGAACAATGAGAATTAGCCCACTCATAAGAGATGCTACTTAAGAATCAAACTGATGATAATTACACACACACACACACACACACACACACACACTTACACACACACCCAGGGCAGGTAAAGGCCCCATGAGATGATACTCATATGTTCCTGGTACAGCTATAAATTTTTTCTAAAAAATTATCATCAAGTACAAGAGCCTTAAAATGTTCATGTTTTTTGATTGACTAATCTGTTTGGAATTTATCCAGTGAATAAGTTGCAGGCAGTTAACATGTATAAGACTGTTGAACATTGTATTGCTTATATTAGACAACTGTTGGTAATATCTGAAATCCCTGACAATAGGGGAAAATTCAGTAAATGTTTCAATAAAGAATAATGCATCTAGAGTCATCCATGAAAGAGATTGTACTCTAAGAATATTTAATGTCAGAAGAAAATGCTCTCCATGTAATGTCAAGTTGTAAAAAAGAAATAAAATGTACACACATATATGCAGTTTCCCAAGTTTTCAAATAAAGCATATCTATATACAATAATTACATCAAAAGCATACAAACATAGAAGTAAAATTGTCAGTACCCATAACTATGATAAATATTGAATATTTGCAAATCTTATATATATGTGTATATAAGTATATATATGTAATTCATTTTCTATTAATGTTTTTCGACTTCTTCATGTTCTTCCTAATAATGATGTATTACTTTTGAAATGAGAAACCACTATTTTCATTGGCAAAATTTAATTTAAATTCTAATTTCCAATTTTCGTATTATACACTAGTAAACAAATATATCAGTCATATTATTAAACCAAGATACATAAATATGAGATTCGTTTTCAATGAATAAAGCATTTCTCAGCTGGAGAAAGACCTGAAATAACCAGCTGAGACCCCGTTGTCCCTGCAGATGCTCTCGTCACGTCCTGCCCCACCCCTCCCCAAGCTGGTCTTCTTTCCCATGCCCTGACAGCTGGACTGTCCATCTTCTGTCCTTTTCTATCTTCCCATCTCTACCTCTTTTGCTTTCTCTCCCCTCTCTCTTTCTTACAAAAGTCCCCCTGTTGAGAGAGCAGGGACATCAGGGAAGAATCCCAGATCAATTTTGAGCTGAAGTAACTGACCCGACTTGTGCCCTGTCCTTCTTGTGGAACTGAAAGGCCCCCAGAACCGCCTCCACCTGAGTCCCCCTCACACCCCTCAGCGATTCAGGCAGAACTCAGGTCACCATCTTGGCATTCCAGGGACTCACGCTGAGATTCCGGAATTGTTTCTCTTCCACCCAAGTGTAAACATTAGAAAGATTCAAGTCACATGGACTGAGGTCCATGTTAATTGGACAAATTAGACAAGAATGCTGGATATAGAATTCAAACTTCCAAGAACACTTGGATTATATAGACTCCAGTTCTCTATGCAGATGTATTCCACATCTACAGAAGAGAGGTAGGAATACAGACAGAGGCTTTAGAGAGATGAGATTGTACATTCCCTTTCTGGTTTTCATGATTTTATTAGAAGTCCCTCTAATGTGGCTTACATGATATAATCATGTCATAAAAGACTGATTCTTGGGACTTTCCTGGTGGTCCAGTGGCTAAGACTCTATGTTCCCAATGCAAGGGGCCTGGGTTTGATCCCTGGTCGGGAACTAGATTCACATGCCTCAACTAAGAGTTCACATGCTGCAACTAAGACCCAGCACAGCCAAATACATAAAAATACATATTTTAAAAGGTGATTTTAAGTGCGGAAATGCATTCAGGGAGTTTTAGCAACTGCCCCCTCCCCCACCTCAAACACACAGAAGGTAAGACACAGAGCTAGGATTCGAGTTAGGGCTCCTCTGACTCCACCCTCTTTCTAATCCCTGTGTGTGTGGGGGGGGGCACATACCCTCAGTCATGTCTGACTCTTTGTGCCCCCATGGACTGCAGCTTGCCAGGTTCCTCTGTCCATGGGATTTCCCAGGCAACAATACTGAAGTGGGTTGCCATTTCCTCCTCCAGCGGATCTTTCCGACCCAGGGGTTGAACTTAAATCTCCTGCATTGGCAGGCGGACTCTTTACCACTGAGCCATCTGGAAAGCCATTCTAATCTCTACTTTATAGCATTCCTATGAAATGAGGTTAACCATCACAACATTTGGCACAAAGTATTTGTAAAAACTTTTTACTTAGAACCAGAAGATAGTATGTGAATGGGGGAATAGGAGGATATAAAAGAAAACAATGAAGGAAAAAAATGAGCAATGTGCTATAGATGGTATCAATTTTGCTAAATCGTGCCTTAGAAATAGTTCAGACTTGAGGGGGTCAGAAAACTTACTGCCCTCTACTTCCTATATTTTCTGTACTCTAATTCAAAGCCACCCAATTGGTCATCCTCTTAAGACTCCAAAAAATGACTTTATGGCATTTATCTCAGTTGCGATTTTACACTGATTTTTGTACTTACTTAGTGCGTGTCTTATTTATTGGCTTCCCTTGTGGTTCAGCAGTAAAGAATCCACTTGCAATGCAGGAGACAGCCTGCAATGCAGTAGATGTGGTTCAGTCCCTGGGTGGGGAAGATCCCCTGGAGAAGGAAATGGCAACCGACTTCAGTGTTCTTGCCTGGGAAATCCATGGACAGAGGAGCCTGGTGGGCCACAGTTCATGTGGTCACTAGAGTCGGACACAACTAAGTGGCTAAAGCACCACAGTGGCTGTCTCCCCAGCTAGACCAAAAACTCCATAAGGGCAAAAATTATGTCTGCTTTTGTTTACTCTGTGTTCCTCAAGTTTAGAACTGAGTTTGGCATATAGATGATGCTCAATTAATGCTTGTTGGACAAATGGGTGGGTGATGACTTTCTGTCCATCCTGATGTTTGATGTGCTTGCTCCAGTGCCTGTATTTCTCCTCCTTGGGTGTACTGAGAGCTGGAGAGCAGGTGTCATCCATGCTCCATCCCCCCGACCCTTACATCCTCATGCTAAGCCTTATAGGAAGGTATCCTTCAATTCCTTGGCAAAAAGTACAGGAAGCCTCCCCAGTGCTCCTTCTGCAGCCCCAGACCTGAGCCCCAAGAAACAACCCCAGGAGAAATGAGATTTTACCCACCTGCAGGCTCCTTGTGTGGAGCGCTCACCTTTGTCTACCTTAGCTTTGCAGCATTTGAAAACATTTACTTCTCTTTTCCTTTAGACTTAAGCTTCTTGGCTTCAAGGTCTCTGTGTGCACATCACTCTGTGCCAGCATAAAGATCCACTCTCCCGTCCGTCCCTTACTTATCACTTCTTCAGCAAGTTTCTATCAAGCATATTTTTCCCAGGCACTGGGCAGCAGGGGGTGGGAGTGGGGGTGGTACAGAGACGACAGTGCCTAGTTTAGTCCAAAAAGCAGAGAAATTCTATTCCAAAGTCCCCAAGAATGAATGAGTCCCGGAAACCTCCCCCCATGATTCATGCTCGAGGGATATGCTAATAGATTAATTAGTACTGTTTCATGTGCAGAAGCTCCTATATAAGATTTAAAAACTAAATAGAAGTGGTATCAGTGATATTTTTCCCATTTCAGGTACTTAACTGACATTTATTTTCCATTTACAGTCCCTTCCATAGAGTGTGACTGAGAAGCTTTTGAATTTATGTTGCTTTGTTGCTGTTGGCATGCTTATTGAGAGGATTAAAGAGTGTGTCTAGTCCATCAGCCAAATATCTATTTCGCTTTGATTGTAGCGAACATGGTTGACTACCACAGCCTTGGCCAATTATGGAATAATTAGAATGCTTTGTAGTGTATATTTAACAAATTTTTAGAAGTATTTCTCAAACCCCTTGTACACTTTTATTCATTTTGAGCCCTACTTTCCTGTTTTTCCTTATCTTTCAATATGATTATCATCCAAAGGAATTAAATCTTGCATTCTCCAGTTTGAGAAATAAGGAAGCAGTTTATAGAGTGCAACTTTATATACTGTGATTCCTTATAAGAGGAACAGTGTCATAGTATAACTGCTTATTAGAAGAATCCCAAACCCAGTGTGGAGCCATTCCTACTAATCGATGATCTCGGTAAAAAGGGAATGCCAAAGTGGGTACTGGCTGAGATCTTTAGAGAAGAGATACACTAGACTTGAAGAACTGGGTGAGAGTTATTAAATGGTTCCATTACACTGAAAGTTAGTCAATAACCTCAGATATGCAGATCACACCACCCTAGCGGCAGAAAGGAAGGGGAACTAAAGAGCCTCTTGATGAAGGTGAAAGAGGAGAGTGAAAAACTGGCTTAAATTAACTCAACATTCAAAAAACTAAGATCATGACATCCGGTCCCATCAGTTCGTGTCTAATAGATGGGGAAAAAGTGGAAACAGCGACAGACTTTATTTTCTTGGGCTCCAAAATCACTGCAGATGATGACTGCAGCCATGAAATTAAAAGATGCTTGCTCCTTGGAAGAAAAGCTATGATAAACCTAGACAGTGTACTAAAAAGCAGAGACATCACTTTGCTGACAAAGGTTCATATAGTCAAAGCTGTGGTTTTTCTGGTAGTTATTTACAGATATGAGAATTGGTCCATAAAGAAGGCTGAGCACCAAAGAATTGGTGCTCTCAAATTGTATTGCTATAGAAGACCCTTGAAAGTCTCTTGGACTGCAAGGAGATCGAACCAGTCAATCCTAAAGGAAATCAGTTCTAATATTCATTGGAAGGACTGATGCTGAAGCTGAGGCTCTAGTACTTTGGCCACCTGATGCAAAAAGCCAGCTCATTGGAAAAACCGAGATACTGGGAAAGATTGAGGGCAGGAGGAGAAGGGAGCAACAGGAGATGAGATGGTTGGATGGCATCATAAACTTAATGGACATGAGTTTGAGCAAACTCTGGGAAATAGTGAAGGACGGGGAAGCCTGGCGTGCTGCAGTCCATGGGATGCAAAGAGTTGGACACGACTGAGTGACTGAACAATAACAACAACAATACTGAAAGTGGTGGGGAGGAGGCATCTTTGGAGAGAGCTATTGGTGTGTCATGCAAAGAGTTGACTCATTGGAAAAGACTCTGATGCTGGGAGGGATTGGGGGCAGGAGGCGAAGGGGACGGCAGAGGATGAGATGGCTGGATGGCATCACTGACTCGATGCCAATGAGTCTCAGTGAACTCCGGGAGTTGGTGATGGACAGGGAGGCCTGGCGTGCTGCGATTCACGGGGTCGCAAAGAGTCGGACACGACTGAGCGACTGATCTGATCTGATTGGTGTGTCGTAAGTCTCTATAGCTTCCATGAATAGAAAGGGGAGAGGAATATTTCCTTCTTTCAAGTCTCCACAGTAGAAGGTCTTGGCAGGACTACTCTGAAAATATAGATGCCCTCTCTTGAAAGTTTGGTGGCATAACAGCTTGGTGTGTGGCACCTGCCTTGAACACAACAACAGAAACAATAAAAGTTTATTAGAAGCTTCAGCAGTGGCGCACAGGGGAGAACTGTGTGTTGGATGGCCTGTGCCCCTAGTGTTGACCCTGCAGCTGCAGAATGAGTATTTACCAGAATCTAGAAAAGCAAGCCATCCTGCTTTCCCACCACCACCACCCCACCCCCCATCACACACACGACAGAGAGGAAGATCTGGCATGGGATCTTCTTATGTTGCCTCCAAATAGAGTTGAACAGCTCTCAGCACATAATCTAGATATCTTAGGACTGAGGAGAAGGTCAGTGTCCAACCACAGCAGGTAAGCATTGTGTCTGGCACAGGAGACTGGCTGAGAGAGTCCTACCAAAGAGCGCTGGGTGTCTTTGAAGGATCCACAAAGCTCTCGTGGAGAAATTCAGCTTCGAGTAGGCCATCACACGCTGTACCACTCTACAAGATCGGAAATCAGACAGCATCTGGGCCATGCCCCTTTCCGTCATCCCCTCTTGCTGAGGCTCAGAATCCTCAGCGGGCAAGTTAAGGGAGAAGGAGTCCAAACAGTGGGAGGAGGAGAGGAGAGAGACTGGCGACCTGCTCTCCTGAAACTCTAGTCTTCATGTCTGTACTGGGAGCAGCTGGAGAAGGAGAGAAATGGCTTAAAAAGCCATCAAGGTTTGATTATTCCACGGGACTGGATATTACACTTGCTAACATGAAATTGTATGTTTGTGTGTGTGAGAGAGAGAGAGAGAATTGGATTGACCTGGTAACTGTTTGCATGGGCTAACACCACCAAGAGAGACAGAGCTGTTTGTCATATTTATCCAATGTCAGAGAAAGAGGCTGTGCGAAGGGTGACGGGTTTGGAGGAACCAAGAGAGGCAAAGGTGAAGGTCCCCTACGAGTCCTCCTCATTCTAGGCAACGGCTGCACGTGACACAGAGTCGTAGAGGATTTACAGAGGGTGGGAAAAGGGTCTAATCTGACCTGAGGGGTCAGAGAAAGTGACTTAGGTGGAGAAATGCCTGAGATGAGTGTTGACAGATAAGTGGAGGTTGATAGACTGTTGAGGTCTGATTGTTCTTAATATAGAAGCATCTGGAGCCCAAATTCTCGCCTCCTGAGATGACTCGGAAATCTGAGGCCAGGAACTTACAAATTTACTTGCACCCTTTGTATCCATCTTGCCAGGTGGCACTAGTGGTAAAGAATCCGCCTGCCAACGCAGAAGACACAAAGAGATGTGTGTTCAATCCCTGGGTCGGGAAGATCCCCTGGAGGAGGGCATGGCAACCCACTCCAATATTCTTGCCTGGAGAATCCCATGGACAGAAGAGCCTGGCAGGCTACAGTCCATGGGGCCACAAAGAGTTTGATGCTGCTGAGCATAAAATACTTTATATCTGCACTCATCATCTCTGCTTGATTCTCTCCTCTCCTTCTGCCTGAAAGCATTTCATATTCTCCATGACATTCAGCCCTCCCCTGTTTTCCCCAAAGGGTCGAGGCGGTTCATTCAAGCCATTGAAGATAATAAAGGAGGCCTGCCACATTGCTTTCCTTAGGTCCTGGCGTGAGACCCAGCAGGACTCTGCTTGCATCTAATCTTTCCCAGGTTCGCCATTGCTGTCAGAGGCTGCTTTCCCCTGCAAAACCCTTTGGCATTCTGTAATTTCCTGATATTGCAAGGAGACTGATATTGAGGAGCCTGTGAGGATTGCCTTGGGAAAAACACATCAAAAGACAACACTCAGCTGTCTTTACCTTGCCCCTCAGCTTAGTTATGCAAACCTCACCTGGCAGAAACATGAGGAATCCATTCATAGCCCTGGCCTGCCAGTCACTGGGAAGAAAGCTGCATCCAGCTGCCATTCACTGAGCACCTCCTGTGAGGTGGATCTTTTGATTAAAAGTACTTTGTGTATAGTGTCTCTAAATTTCACCCCAAAATGGCAAGGGAGAGGTTATTGCTTGCATTCTGTGGGTGAGGAAGAATGAGAGAGAGAGAAGGGTTAAGTAGAAACCCTGCTCTCCTTCAGCAAGACCTGGAGTAGCATTTCCACCAAGTACGTTTCGGCTCCAGGGCTGGTGCCCATTGCTGTTGTTTTATGTGGTAGGTAAGTCCATCTTTTAATTCTCGGAGCAGTCTTTCCGGTAGAGCTTTTTGAGACCCCTCCAAACGGTGCCCTGCAGTTGTTTCCTTCCCTCGCTCCCAAAACCTCTTGTCCAAATCTTGCAAATGGCACTTACCTTGATGCTGTAAGGGTTAATTTATGTGCCTGTATCCCCATCAAACTGGAAGGTTCCCAAGTGCAGAGAAGCTCTCGCCTTCTGTTTTCACTAAATATCTCGGCCTGTTCTGCACACAGTGGGGCTTCTTTTTTTTTTTAAACAATAATTATTTATTTATTTTGGGGTGTGCTGGGTTTTCCTTGCTGCATGGGCTTTTCTCTAGTTGAGAAGAGCAAGGGCTGCTCTCTAGTTGCAGTGCACACGGGCTTCTCATTGAGGTGGCTTCTTTTGTGGCAGAGCACGGCCTCTAGAGTGCTCGGGCTTCGGTGGTCACAGAACGCAAGCTCAGTAGTTGTGGCACGTGGGCTTAGTCGCTCCATGGCACGTAGGATCTTCCTGGACCAGGGATTGGATGAGTGTCCCCTGCATTGGCAGGCAGACTCTTATCCACTGTGCCACCAGGGAAGTGCCCCAGTAGAAACTTCTTAAAGTCATTGAGTGATCAGTGCATCATCATTTATACATAAGAAATAGGGGGGAACTCGGAAACATGATACAATAAGCAGAGGTCACGTAGCTGTCACTTTGAAATCAGAATCTGAAATGTCTCTCTCCTTACTGCAAATATATAGCTATTTTTCACTATATGGAAATGGAATTAATAACATTTTTATGATGCCTCTGAAGATATTACACTGGACTACCGAGGCAGACTCAGAAAGTTGCGTCTGTGTGTATGTGTGCGTGTGTGCACACATGCACATATGTAGAGAAATGCAGATTAATTTACCGTTAACATGGTATTTCTCCAACTAGCCTGCCTGATGATCCTGGTTCTCATTTCTTTTCTGAGATAACATTCCACCATTGCACAACTTTCATTCAACGAAGATTTATGGAGTGCTTATTACCATGTTGCAGGCAATGTCACAGATGGAGGGGATACACAAACATATAAATTTACTAATCTGAATTTCAGTGGTATGAAGAGTACAGTATGCTCCGAGAACGAGAGATAGAAAGCCTTGACCTGGGCTGGTCCTTCAGAGCGAGTGTCCCTGGAGGAGTGAAGGCAGATCTGAGAGCTAAAGGAGAGACAAGATTTATGTCTGAAGTAGACAGATGAGGGGCTAGGCACCCATGAGACATGCGTGGAACTGAAAGGGGGCTGACAATGCTGCAACCCAGGGATCAGGAGAAAGAGCTATGTGACTCTGCAGACGTACAGTGGCCAGGGCACGCAGGACCCTGGGAAGATGATTGATATTCTGCCCCTTACTCTAAAAGCACTGTAAGGGCACTGACAAGTTTCAGCTGGAGACTCATATAGGCAGTCTCGAGCTTCTTTCCCTGTTGTGAGAGTGAGTTGGAAGGAGATAAGGATGGATGTTGGGAGGCCAGTTATGAACTCCTGATGTGGTCAGGGGAGAGATAACAGCATGTCTGAATATTCTGTAAATCACCAGAGTCATCTATTTTTGTCTCTCTCTAGAGAAAGGAGAAAGTTCAGTCAGTCTTCTGGTTTTGACCATAAATCATTAAAAATTTCTCTCCAAAGAATGTTGTTCTAATTGTCCTACAGAATCCTCCCAAGTGTCCTCTAAAGTTACACACTGTAGGAAAACTGGATGCGGGGCTTCTTAGGGTCTGTGTGTGTCGAAGAAAGTCTAGATGCTACAACGCTTTTTTCCTCCACCAACTTCACATTTCTCTGTCTGTGCCCAAGTCTGTCCTCCGCAGAGCTGCTGATGACCTGAGTTTGAGAGGCCTATGTTTGGGAATCTCCTGAATGGCCAGTTGACTTAGCTACTGTCTGGAGCCCAGTAGAGACCTGATTCTCCACCTGGCTTGTGTCTCAGATAGAGGGCCAGGCTGCCTTCAACACAAGTGTTTCTGTGGTTTGTCTTGCCTGCTCAACATGCAGAGCTGATGTGCAGGGAGGCCCCTCCTCTTCCTCCTCCATCTCCTCTACCACCACCAGCACACTCCTACTATCATGCAATGGAGCTAGAGACTGGAGTGGTGATTAGAGCAGTTAACCTTCATCTCTTAATACTGAATTGAAGAAAGGGAGAAAAAAAGACAGCAGAGCATCCTCTGATTTCTCTCCTAACCAGGGGTTGTGTATCACACCAGCAGAGAGAATGCCCAATTGATGGCTCTGCCAGCCTGATTAAGCCTTTTTTATCTTCTCTAAAACTGCAGAGGAGCAAAGGCCACCTCAGCCATCACTGCTCTGAACCAGAATCTAGCAGTAGAGTCCCATTCCCTTTTATCCTTCGAGCTCTAGAGTCATTCCCTAGGGCTCACCTAGCATAGCTTCTTGAATTTTACAGTTGGGAAAGTTAATAAACAAAGAACACATTCATTCATTCATCCAAAAATCTGTACACAGCACCCTTTCTTTGTATCGTAGGCTTTGTGCTAAGTTAGGGAATCAGAGAAACATGAGTCAAGTCTTTGCTGCTGAGGAAGCTCTCTGTCTGGTAAACAAGGGAATTAACCAGAGCCTGGGGAGAGCTCTAACCTTGCAAGGTACTGATAGCTCATAGGGAGAGAGTCCAGAGCGGCCTGGCCCTGGGCCCAAGGCTCTTAGAGAGGCTGAATCAAAAGTTCTATCTCTCTTACAAAGTATTTTTTCCAAAAGCATCTAACTTGGTCAGCCTTGGAGTTGAACACAATGTTTTCTCCCTATCTTGTGTTTTTCAAGGCAAGAGTATTTCAACTACTACTGTATTAGGCAGATAAATGTATATTTTAGTGCTTTAGTTTGGATCCAGGAAAAGATACTGCAACTAGTTACCATATTAAGTGCTGACGATGTGCTGGGAAGTATCGGACTCTCCCCTCTTGGTTCTCAGTTACATATGGTGTCTGATGAGTTATGTACCAGCAGGCTTAGTACAACTTAGAACACACTGTCACTGGAGATGTAACAGTCGTGAGGGATGGCTTAGTGGAAGACAGAACCTTTGCCTCAGTCCTGAAAGAGTGGGCACAGTGTTGACAGAGGGCTGTGTGCTGCAGAATGTCCTGCCGCGTATCATCCTGGATAAGCTATTCTCCCTGTGGCCACTGAGTTTCCTCAACTATAAAGAAAGAGGTTAATTAATAAGACCTACCTACCTACCTCATGCTGTGCTAAATGAAAGCTTTAATGCAAACCCAGTCCCTGTTGCATAGTAATAATGATGATGATGCTGCTGCTGGTGTTAATCCCAGTATTGATGATGTAGAAAAGGGTGTTGGGTGTAGTGGTGGTGATGATGATGGAGGTGGTGATGATGATGACGGCTGTGGTGATGATGGTGTTGAGACAGTGGTGATGATGGTAGTGTTGGTGTTGGTGATGAGGTTGGTGTTGGTGATGAGGAGTATACGGATAATGGTTTTGTGGTGATGGTGGTGATGATGATGGAAACGCTGAACCACACCGTTTTTATAAACGTCATGATAACCTTCAAACCTGCTCCAGAGGTCTAAAGTTACTCCACTGTTCTCGCCAGCCATTGAGGTACACTGGTTAGAGTGACAATTTGCCCAAGGAATTGTCCAGTTATCCATGCGGTCCCAAATGATGGAGTGACAGTTCCCAGTTGGCTGAGCCACCCCAGCCCACGGGTGTTCCTGTCCAGCCACCCACAGGCAGAAGACAGACAGCTAACAGAGGGATTTGACATCCAACACAAGAATCCCCTCTTGTCTTTCAGTAGAAAGCTGATTTTCTATGTGCAGAGTGTGATGGATATTTCTTATTTCTCTGTTTTCTGTACTAGGCAGTAAACAACACATTCTATTTCATTCTTTACAGTGTTTTTATCAATAACAAGATTGCCTCTCTCTGCCTTTCTTGTAAGTACCTGGATTCAGGGTCCTGTTTATAGCTTCTCTCATTGGAAGATTCCTTTTAGTCTGAGGAAGAGTAGCAGAGGGCCTGAGAGGAAGGGATCTCTAGAGTTTGAATGTTGTCTTCCTCATGTGTTTGCCCTGTGGCCTTTGGCAAGCTTCTTGAAACTCTGAGTTCCATGATACCAGTGTCATGCTGTTTGTCTACTTTCCTCCATCGTCATGTCCTTCCTCTCTCTAGTCCAGTATTTCTCGCATCGATGACAGTGATTTTAAGTCACCAGAGATGTTTCCAGTGAGCTCCCTTGGGATGCCTGTTGCTCTCCTTAGCTGGCTGAGAACAGCTCTGGGATGAAGGATGAGTTCTGATCACACATGCTGGTGCGTTCTAGCTGTAGAGATGCGGCTCTGTTGTTGACAGGACAGGACTTTCAAGGGGCTCTGGATATGTCGGCAAGACACAGAGCAGACCACGTTGAGCAGTTTGTGGAGTTGTTCCTAGAAGTTGTTGTTTAGTCACTAAGTTGTGTCCCACTCTTTGTGACCCCAGAACATGTCTTAACAGCCCACAGCGCCCTCCTGCAGCCTGGCCCTCTCCCCTGCATTCTGATTCTGCTGTACTCTGTAATCAACAAGTGAAAGCAGGTCCACCTAACCTTGACATAAAAGCTTTCTTAAAAAAGAAAAGATAGTATTAAAACCTGAGTGCTCTCCAGAAAACGGAAATGGAAGACAAAGTAATGAGAACAGGAGTGAAAATAAAAATAACGCCTAAGTGGTTGCACCTTTACTCAGCACCTAGTGTTTCTCTAAACTCTTATGCGCGTTATCTCATTTAATCCTTAGAAGGACCTCGTGCGGTTTGTGCTAGTATTTCCCTAAATTTGCAGATGAGAAAACTGAGTTATCAAGGGGGTAAGGCTCTCCCACAAGATGCACAGGTTGTAGGAAGCAGAGTCAGGATTTGCATTCAGCTCCTCTGCCTTATTCTTGTTTCCCAAGCACATGCTGATGTCACAATATTTACTTCTCAGATCTCAGTTAGAATGCTGATGATGTAAAAGTGTCAGGGATGATAAAATGCAGACAAGTTGGACTTCCCTGGTGGTCCAGTGGTCAAGAATTTGCCTTCCAGTGCAGGGGACACAGTCCCATCCTTGGTCCAAGAAGATTCCGCATGCCACAAGGCAACTGGGCCCATGTGCCACAACTGTTGAGCTCATGCACTGCAACGACTGAAGCCCACAGGAAGCGGAGCCACCGCAATGAGAAGCCTGTGCACCGCAACTAGAGAGCAGAACTCACTTATCGCAACCAGAGAAAGCCCACACGCAGCAATGAAGACCCAGGGCAGCCAAGAATAAATACACACACAAATAAATACAATTTAAAAAAATGCAGACAAGCACCAGGAGTTCTAACTGGCAGCTGGAAGATGTCTTCGCCTATGCACTCTTGCAATTTGGGCTGGATACTTACTTCTCTGTTACAGAGGGCTTTTATACCCATCATAAGATGTTTGTAGCATCCACTCCCCCACCTCCAGTGTGACAACCAAAAATGTCTCCAGACATGTCCCTTGGATACAGATTTGTCCCAGTTGAGAGCCTAATATATTCTGTCCCTCCAGGCTTTGGTGTCCATCGCAGGATCAATCTGGACATTCCTTAGGTGCTGGGCCTTCCTTCACAGTTTGTTTTCTTGTCAGTCTGACCTTTCCCCATTGCCAGCCATCACTCTTTGTCCCTGCTTGTGCAACAATAAAATGAAGAGAACACTTAGAGAAGTAATGTGACCTTCCTTATAAATGGTAATGTCAAATAGTACTTATTAAAGGACCTAGAACATGATGATACTTAACAAATGCTAGTTAATTTCCTTTTGCCCATCTCACCCACTGTACTAAAGAAACCAAAATTGAACTTTGTTCCTGCCTCCCATGAAAGAACCTAATAACCCACACCACCCTCGCGAATCCATGGAATCTTTTAAAAAATCATTCCCCAAATTGGACTGTTCTGTGTGTATATATTAAGTAGACATTTGGGAACATCTGGATAAAGAATGACTTTCCTTATTTTTTATCCATATGGCTGTGCCTCTCAGATACAACCTAGCTGACTTTAGTTGATTATGAAAGCTAAATGGGCCCTGTATGGACTCAAATCTTTTGTTTAAAACAGTTCAGTTCAGTCTCAGTCCATCAAGTGCTTTATCTAAAATAAGACCATGGTGTCATAGATTTACATAACAATGCTTTAGATTTTGATGGGGAGTAGAATTCATTTCACATCCCTGACTCAGACTTTCCATTTTGACTGAAAGAAAGCAAGTTTTTTTCTGTGTGTATATGTGTGAATATGTTTATGTATATATGTATTTGTGTGTGAGCATATATTTATGTACGTGAATATATATGTGTGTCTACATATCATGCACACGTGTGTGTATATAGATAATTTCATGTATCAGTGAGAAAAAATATGTGGCTGACATAAAGCCATATATATGCGTGAAAGTAAAAAAGAAAATTTAACATATTGGCCAATCTGCATAGAACACACATACACAAATGCAGCCCATCTTGGAAGGCAAAAAAAAAAAAGGTACTTTCCTGCCTCTAATGGCTTGATAATAGCCATTATCGGCAACAATGCAAATGAAAAGAAAATAAAAAGAGGCATTTTTATGCACTGCCCATTAAAAGCAGCATACACATAAACTCATGAACTTGGAAAATAAATAAGCAGACTGGTTGCTAAACAAAAGCTTGGTTTCATTTCCAGTGCTATCGATGGATAGTTTGTCGTTAAAAAGATAGAGCTGTTTAAGCTGTCCCAAGGGAAAGACTTAAAGTGGGATAAAAAAGAATCCAGTGGAGTATGCAGACCTGGGCCAATTGTAAATAATTGCCATTCCACCATGAGTCCAAAGAGATTGTGTTGAGACACGGCCCATCAACCACAGCGAGCAGGGCTTTCCTTTGGGACAGGATCCACCAGGTTGCCCATGGAGCCCCATGGGGACAGCCCTTGGACAACGACGGAGGCGTCTCTGCCTCCGCTCTGTGATAACACGGTTCTTAAAGCCCCACCTGTCTGTTTTTCTTGCTAGTTTGTCATGTGTCCTCATATATCTTTAGAATATTGTCTGTTAATTCCGGAATGGAACTCAAGAGGTCATTAGGTCCGGCTGCCTGCCTTAACCTCTCTCATCAACTTACCTCCATAAGTTACTTCAATATCAATCCATAAAAGGGTACTAACTTTATTTCTCGGTGCATTAACTCATTAAATGAGGTATGCATATGGAGTGTATAATAGTGGCTGGCACATAATACCTGCTCAGTATATGACCAGTTTCGCTGTTTCTGTATTTACTATTTTTTGAAAGGCAGTTGATATAAAAGAAACTTTATCAAGTTCAGAATTAGACAGAATTATGTTCAAATCATCATTGCATGGTCTTAGTTAAGGATTTAGCATCCATGGGCCTTAGTACCCTCATTTAGAAAACATGGTTGATGATTCTTGGTATGTTTTTTGACTCTTATGAGAAGTAAGTGAGGAAATACTTGCAGTGAGGGACATAGTAAATTCTCGGTAAGGATCAGGTACTATTATCAACACCTCTAGTGATACCATTTACATCTCAATGGAGGACAGTCACTTCTATTACTGAAATTGCCGACATCAATGGGATGGAAGATGAATGGTATTCTTCCTTATTACTTTTGCCTAGTAGTGATGTCACGTATTGAGTCATTTTCCTCTTGACAGTAGAGCTTTAAGGAGAATTTGAGGGTCCCTTGGACTGCATGGAGATCAAAGCAGTCAATCCTAAAGGAAATCAACTCTGAGTACTCACTGGAAGGACTGATGCTGAAGCTAAAGCTCCAGTACTTTGGCCACCTGATGCAAAGAGCCAACTCATTGGAAAAGACCCTGAAGCTGGGAAAGACTGAAGACAAAAGGAGAAAGGGGTGGCAGTGGATGAGATGTCTAGATAGCATCACTCAGTTCAATGGACATGAATTTGAGCAAACTCCCGGAGATAGAGAAGTTCAGGGAAGCCTGGCATGCTGCAATCCATGGGGTCTTGGGGAGTCGGACATGACTTAGTGACTGAACAGCAACGACAAAAAAGAGGAAAGAAAATAAAGAGTAAGAGGTTGGTGATAAAAACCCTATGTGTGGCCCTTGGGTGAGAAGGGGAATCTGAGTAGCGCTCATGGTTCCCTGGAGGGGTAAGAATGGAGGTCCGGGAGGATACATTCGAAGTCTCACTTCTGTACTGAACATAAACTGTGCTGGGGTTTGGGGGTGAAACAGAAAACAAGGCTGACATGGTGCCTGGTTAGGGAACATAAGGTCTACTACAGGAGAAAGTGGACCTTTAGAATACAGTGGTGGGTAGTAGGGTGAAGTAGAGATTCAGAGATCATGGCCCTCAACCCAGACCTGAAGCAACTGGGAGGACTTCCTGGAGGAACGTACATCTTGGAAACTTCTAAAGGATTTATCAGATCAGATCAGATCAGTCGCTCAGTCGTGTCCAACTCTTTGCGACCCCATGAATCGCAGCATGCCAGGCTTCCCTGTCCATCACCAACTTCCGGAGTTCACTCAGACTCACATCCATCGAGACAGTGATGCCATCCAGCCATCTCATCCTCTGTCGTCCCCTTCTCCTCCTGCCCCCAATCCCTCCCAGCATCAGAGTCTTTTCCAACGAGTCAACTCTTCGCATGAGGTGGCCAAAGTACTGGAGTTTCAGCTTTAGCATCATTCCTTCCAAAGAAATCCCAGGGCTGATCTCCTTCAGAATGGACTGGTTGGATCTCCTTGCAGTCCAAGGGACTCTCAAGAGTCTTCTCCAACACCACAGTTCAAAAGCATCAATTCTTCGGCACTCAGCCTTCTTCACAGTCCAACTCTCACATCCATACATGATCACAGGAAAAACCATAGCCCTGACTAGATGGACCTTTGTTGGCAAAGTAATGTCTTTGCTTTTGAATATGCTATCTAGGTTGGTCATAACTTTCCTTCCAAGGAGTAAGCGTCTTTTAATTTCATGGCTGCAATCACCATCTGCAGTGATTTTGGAGCCCACAAAAATAAAGTCTGACACTGTTTCCACAGTTTCCCCATCTATTTCCCATGAAGTGATGGGACCAGATGCTATGATCTTCATTTTCTGAATGTTGAGTTTTAAGCCAACTTTTTCACTCTCCACTTTCACTTTCGTCAAGAGGCTTTTTAGTTCCTCCTCACTTTCTGCCATAAGGGTGGTGTCATCTGCATATCTGAGGTTATTGATATTTCTCCCGGCAATCTTGATTCCAGCTTGTGTTTCTTCCAGTCCAGCGTTTCTCATGATGTACTCTGCATATAAGTTAAATAAACAGAAGGACTCAGGAAAAGTTGGCAATTCCTCTGCCACTTATGAACTACCTTGCTTAAACTTTTTGAACTTTGGTCTCTTTTTCTATAAAATATGGGTAAGATGTATTGTGATCATATACACATATTCTAGATTACACATGGAATTCTCCAGTCAAGAATACTGGAGTAGGTAGCTACTCCCTTCTCCAGGTGTTCTTCCCAACCCAGGGATTGAACCTGGGTCTCCTGCATTGCTTCCCTGGTGGCTCAGATGTTAAAGAATCTGCCTGCAATGCAGGAGAACTGGGTTCGATCCTTGTGTTGGGAAGATCCCCTGGAGAATGGAACAGCTACCCACTCCAGTCTTCTGGCCTGGAGAATTCCATGGACAGAGGATTGTGGCAAGCTACAGTCCATGGGGTCACAAAGAGTCAGACATGGCTGAGCAACTTTCACTCCTGTGTTGCAGGCAGATTCTTTACCATCTGAGCCACCACGGAAGTCCTATATTTATATCACATGTATATTTGGTGGCTCAGGTGGCAAAGAATCTGCCTGCAATGCAGGAGACCCAGGTTCGATCCCTGGGTCAGGAAGATCCCCTGGAGAAGGAAATGGCAAACCACTCCAGTATTCTTGTCTGGAGAATCCCATGGACAGAGGAGGCTGGGGGGCTACAGTCCATGAGGTCACAAAGAGTCGGACATGACTGAGCAACTAACACAGACAGATATTTTAATAGGTGATTCATCTATATATGTATATATCTCTATCTATCTATCTATCTATCTATCTATATATATATATATATTATTTTTTTTTCCAGCCAGTTTCAGCTTTCATTGCCAAGCTGAGGAGTTTGAGCCAGTTACTCACCCACTCTGGTCTTTGCTTTGCAAACAGCAGTTCCTAAAATCCTGTTCTTATGCTTTACAGTCTGATGAACAGAGCAAGGCTTCTCTCTGACAAGCCTGCCTCCCTCTCTCCCCACCTTGTAGCTCCCTCTTGCTCTTGCCCACCACTCCCTCTCCTGCTGTCCAGCCCCTCCTTAAAAGGCTTCAAGTCCTGCTGAGAACAAGAGGGCATATTTTATGCTGGGCTCACACCCATTGGGGACCACTTCCCAGACCTCAGCTTCTCCCTTCGTAATTGAAGTGGAGGCTTTGAAATGTTCAGTGCGGCTTTCTCTGAAGTTGAAGCTGACCAGTTTCTCCTGCTGCCTCCCAAGCCTTTAATTTGTCAGTAAAATTGTTCAGTTTTCTTATGACCACTCTGGGTTTTTCATCCTCCTGTGGTTGCGGAAATGGAGCCTGGTGAGCGATGCCTATTTTTACAAGAACTCCTTTGCACAACACTGGCTGTCTCTGGGAGTGGCTCACAGAGAAATAGAGGAGTGATTTCCTTCAAGGGCACCTGGATACCTAGGGAATTTGAGTTTCACCTTTTATTTCCTTGAGGACTAAGGATGGATGCTGCTTTCTCCTAAACAGGCACAGGGGAAGCACGATTCTAAGAAAGTGCATTTTCCTCTAAGCCAACATCAAATCCCATCTTTGCCCATGATGAGCTGTGTAACTTGGGTATCTTCTCTGAATTCCAACCCTGTTTCTTCATCTGTATAATGGGGATTAAAATGTGAGTAACAAGACTGATTTGAATGAAAATTACTGGCATACTACATTTGCATCACTAACCTAGCTCTAGTACAGATGTCCGCACTCCCTTGCCTTCAAGGGGACTGCAATGTCATGAGAGTAGCTCAGGATCTCAATAGAGGGCAGTCAAAGAGATGGGAAAACAATGAAAACAGTGATGGACTTTATTTTCTTGGGCTCCCGGATCACTGCAGATGGTGACTGCAGCCATGACATTAAAAGATTCTTGCTCATTGGAAGAAAAGTTATAACAAACCTAGACAGCATATTAAAAAGCAGAGCCATTGCTTTGTCATAAAGGTTCCTCTAGTCAAAGCTATGGTTTTTTCAGTAGTCATGTACAAATATGAGAATTGGTCCATAAAGAAGGCTGAGCACCAAAAAATTGATGCTCTCAAATTGTATTGCTCTAGAAGACTCTTAAGAGTCTCTTGGACTGCAAGGAGATCAAGCCAGTCAATCCCAAAGGAAATCAACCCTGAATATTTACTGGAAGGACTGATCCTGACGCTGAAGCTCCAGTATTTTGGCCACCTGATTCAAAGACACTACTCTTTTGAAAAGACCCTGATGCTGGGAAAGTTTGAAAGCAGGAGGAGAAGGGGACAACAGAGGATTAAATGGTTGGGTGATGTCACTGACTCAATGAACATGAATTAGGCAAGCTCTGGAAGATGGTGAAGGACAGGGAAGCTTGGCGTGCTGCAGTCCATGGGGTTGCAAAGAATTGGACACAGCTGAGCGACTGAACAACAATAACACTCACAGACATTATAAGGTGGTGAAGAATGAGGTATAGAAATATGGAGGCAGCCGTAGGATCAGCTCCTGCTTAGGGAGAGGGCTCTGTGCCCTACAGTACCCATGGGACAAACTCAGATACTGGACACCATCCTGAGAGAAGTGGGGAGCAGAAAAAGTGAGGATTATAAATTCCAGCATCTGCCTGCTGGACTTTTTATCTCTACTTGGGGATAGGGTGTTTATTGAGACAAGTAGCTTTGCAGTGATACATTAATATTAGTTTATGATATGTTCTGGGTGAGGACATTGTCTCTTGGGGAAAACAACAGCATCAAACCAGAATAGAGTTCCCCAGGAAAAAAAGAAAAAAGAACAAAAAACTCCAGACCCAGATTATAGTCCATGTTGTTTTACTTTGAATTCCTAGAGAGTTTCTCCCACCTCACTGACTTTATGAATCTTTTGCCTTGAATTCAAACATTTTTGTTTGAAAGCTCTTGCCAGCATAGATACTATCCTGATAACATTTGCAAAGTGTCTCCTCCTTTTGCTTTGCAGTAAGTTTAGAGGCTCACCTTATATAACTATCTACTGCCTTTCCCATGTAACCTGGTGAGACATTTGTCTTGGGTAAAGTTTGGATATCTCTGAAGCAGTTCAGGTCATAGTGATCCCAGGAGATAAAAATGCTCTTATGCTGTCAAATCAAAACCTTTTAAAGTGAACTGAGGTACTGAAGAGATCATTGAGTCCCAGTGCCCCTCTTTTACAGATGGGAAAAAGATGGAGTGTCATGGTAAAGGTCACCCAAGAAATTAGAGTTTGGAGAAGGGATAAGAGCACTGAGGTCTGAAACGATGATGCTCTCATATGCATTAGGGGATTACCATGATTCTGATTTTATGAATATGCAAATTATGTATGATCTTGAGGGTGTCATAAGTAAGAACATATCACTCATCCACTCAACACTAACTCTTTTCCACTAGCTATCTGATTCTTGGAACATCTGTTGCAGGCATGATGCCTTTCATTCATTCACATTGGGAAAGCAAAATGTAGTTGAAATAACAGTGTACTTAGAGCCCTACTGGCTATACACTCTTGCTGTTGTCTAGGGGAATATATTAATACTTAACCTCCTCAAGCTTTGGTTTCCTCACAGGTAAAACATTTAATGACAGTAGTTTTCTCCAATCTAAGAGTTATTAGATTGATTCAAAAGTAATTGTGGTTTTGGACTGTGTATTTTAAATCATTATAACTAGGCTCAAACACATCTTCATTAATCAAAATAGGAACCATTACAATCAACACATTTTTGCCAGCGAGAAAGAAGTTTGCTTGTTCCTGTAGCATAAATATCCATGCTTTGGGATTCACTGAACTCTTGGAAAGCATTTTCTGCCTCCTGCAGGTTGTGGAAGCGTTTTCCATGCAAAAAGTTGTCCAGATGCTTGGAGAAGGGGTAGTCAGTTGGCGATAGGTCAGGTGAATATGGTGGATGAGGTAGAACTTCATAGCCCAATTCATTCAACCTTTGAAGTGCTGGTTGCGTGACACGTAGACAGGCATTGCCATGGAGAAAGAATTGGCCCTCTTCTTTTGACAAGTGCTGGCTGGAGGCATTGGCAGTTTTCGGTGCATCTCATTGATTTGCTGAGCATAATTCTCAGATGTAATGGCTTCATCAGGATTTAGAAAGCTGTAATGGATCAGACAGGCAGCAGACCACCAAACAGTGACCGTGACCCTTTTTTGGTGCAAGTTTAGCCTTGGGAAGGATTTTGGAACTGCTTCTCAGTCTAACCACTGAACTGATGGTCACCGCTTGTGGTATAAAACCCACTTCTCATTGCACATCACAATCTGATTTTAAAAATGGTTCATTGTTGTTGAGTAACATAAGAGAAGACAATACTTCAAAACAAGGACTTTTTTAAAATTTTATTTTCGGTCAGCTCATGAGGCACACACTTATCAAGCTTTCTCACCTTTACAATTTGCTTCAAATGTTGAACAGCCATAGAATGGTCAATGGTGAGTGCTTCAGGAACTTCTCATTTAGCTGTAAGAGGATCAGCTTCGATGATCCTCTCAGGTGGTCGTTGTCAACTTCCAATGGCCGGCACTGTACTTATCTTCAAGGGCCTTTTTTCCTTCTCAAAACTTCTTGAACCTCCACTGTACCATACTTTCATTAGCAGTTCCTGGGCCAAATGCATTGTTGATGTTGGAGTTGTCTCTTCTGCTTTAGGACCCATTTTGAACTTAAATAAGAAAACCGCTCGAACTTATTTTTTGTCTTACATCATTTTTATAGTCTAAAATAAATATAAAATAAACAGCAAGTAATAAGTCATTAGCAAAACATATGAAGCAAGAAATATGCATTAAAATGATGCATAACATAACCACATTTATTGAGAAAGTATTCCAATATCAAACTGTAAATGTCAACAATGCAAAAACTGCAGTTACATTTGCACTGGCTTAATAATTTCACCTCTGTGATTCATTCAACCAATATGTATAGGATACCCACTATATGCCTGGCAATACCTATGTGCTGTGACATACATAAAACAGGGTGAAACATCATCCCTCCAGCTCCGGACTTTGGGTCTTAGTGCTGGATCTGCTCTGATCAGGTTCTGGGTCCCTAATATTGTGTTTCCAGTGAGCTGAGATCCTATGAACATGATAAAGAAGAGCTTTTCACCCTTGAGACAGCACTACTAACTGGATGCTGTGCCCAGTACACCCTGAGAAGTCAGATATCATCACCCAGTCTTAGCCTTTCTTTGTAGCAGGTATTAACAGACATGAGCTGCTTGGGGAGGGTTACCTGGTCAAATTTTTGCAACTATTAGAATTGCAGCATTCAGGCTACTACCTCCACTAACTTCTTTTCTTCCCACCTTCAAACATTTACTCTACAGTAGCCTTGACAAACCTAGATGCATATTAAAATGCAGAGACATCCTCTGAGTTTTCAGTCAGGGAGGGTCTTGTCTGCCTTGGAGGGCTTGAGTTTCCTGAGAGGCTTCACGGGCAGCCCCGGCCCAAAATTAAAAATAAATAAATAAATAAAATGCAGAGACATTACTTTGCCAATAAAGGTCTGTATAGTCAAAGCTATAGTTTTTCCGGTATTCATGTATGGATGTGAGAGCTGGAGCATAAAGAAGGCTGAGTGCTGAAGAACTGATGCTTTTGAACTGGGTGTTGATGAAAACTCTTGAGAGTTAATTGTACTGCAAAGAGGTCAAAGCAGTCAATCCTAAAGGACATCAGTCCTGAATATTCACTGGAAGGACTTATGCTGAAGCTGAGGCTCTAGTACTTTGGCCACCTGATGCAAAGAGCCTACTCATTGGAAAAGACCCTGATTCTGGGGAAGATTGAGGGCAGGAGGAGAAGGGGGCGACAGAGGATGAGATGGTTGGATGGCATCACCGACTCGATGGACATAGGTTTGGTTGGACTCCGGGAGTTGGTGATGGACAGGGAGGCCTGGCATGCTGCGGTTCATGGGGTCGCAAAGAGTCAGACACGACTGAGGGACTGAATGACAAGCCTTGATTCAAGCATTTTAAGAGCTGCTAAGATGAACTGGCCTTTGTCGTCATGAAGTTCACTATCCTAGGGGCATTTGGGGAGGGAGGGACTTAGAGAGCATGGATGTTACCTAAATGTTGAGATCTTTAACAACCTGATAGAAGGGGTACCACCCTTTTTAAAGACAACACTCTAAGATAGTAGATTATAATGGACCTGGCTGTAGTCAGGTTGTGATGGTTGAGGATATTTCTTATCTATGAAGATTTGTCGCTTGATGAGTGACAAAACTTACTTGCCTAGAAGCCCATGTCTTAAAATAAGCTCTCTTCTAAAAGGTCCAGGTCTTAGATAAGAAACACTTCCTGCTTGTGTGTGTGTATGTAGATGTGTGGGTGTGTGTTGTGGAGGCGTCGATTCGTGGAGCATTGCCCTTTATTTTGGAGCATGTTCCTAAAACACCCCCTTCCCCTCACACACACACCTTTATCTGTCAGTAAGCACATGGTGCGCCCTTGTGAGATAATGCATCAAATGTTTACCTGGGACAGGGTCAATGTTCTCAGGGGAGGATATGTGTTAAGTAGAGAAGACAGTGAATTTATAAGGAGTTTGAGTAAAGCATCCTTTGGTGGTTTTGATGACAGTCATTGTGAAGAGGAAATGGTCCAGCATGTCTTTTGGGGGGTCCTTGCATCACTGAGGGGGTTTATTTATAGGCTTGGGTCATCCTGCTTGAAAGCCAGCCTTGGGAGTCTCTTCTTTGTCTCTGCTTCTTTCTTAAAGATCCAGGGAGCCAGTCCTCCCCCAGTCTCCTCCACTTCGAAACTGCCACATCCCTTGTCCCAGTTTCTCATGGCTAAGTTCATCACTACCTCTTTATTTCCCTTCTTCTCTTAGTTAAATTCATGGGCTCATTTTTTTGTTTCTTTATTTGTTTTTGAAGTTAAAATGGGCTTCCCTAGTGGTTAAAAACTCAGAGGAAGAGAAAACTTAACTATGATGAATTGATCTCAATTTTTTCAAATGACTAAAGCATTCGTTGCTAAATCTTTGTATGAATTATTTTACTTATATTCCTAATAACTCTGTAAGTAAACATTATTTTATTCCTTATCTATCAAGTGAAGTACCAAAAGGGGAAATGAGTTGCCTAGTGTTACACAACTATCAAGAAGTCAAGTTTTGTACACTTGATTGCTAACATGCATGAGGAAATAGGGATGAATTAGCAAAACAGCAGAGTCACAGAATTCCTAAATGATCCTCATTAAACATCTTTGGGATTGGTCCCTTTGTTTTAAAGCTTTTCCATTTTTCTCTTTTTTATTATCTTTATGTCCCCATCCTTTACTCAAAGAAGGTCAAATTATGTCATTCTTTGGCAAAAGCTGTGCTGCTATAATTGTTTAAAAATGCATGATATAGTTAACTTCTCAAAATAGTTCAAAGTTTTAAAAATGAATCATGTTTCCAACAGTCATCAACGGCAGGCCAATTTGCCTGGCATTAAGTGGTTTCCTAGATGCAGAATTTACCAAATGATTTCTCTTTGTTCCATCGTTTATTCCTGACAGCATCTAAGAATCACAAAGGAACTAAGCATTTCTGGAGGAACACACAACACCAGTAAGCATGGCTGTCATTTGTCAACACCAGTAAGCATGGTTGTCGTTTGTCAAGCCCCTTTATGTGCCCGGCACTCTGTTCAGGCTATATACACACTACTGTACTTGACTATCACGGCAACACTATGAAGTAGGGGTTACTATCACAAGTTTTTTTTTTTTTTTAAGTATCTATTTGTTTTTTCAGCTGCGTTGGGTTTTAGTTGCGGCATGCGGGATCTTTCTTTGCAGTTCACTGGCTCCTTTCTAGTTGTAGCACACAGGCTTGTCTGCTGTGGGACATGTGGGATCTTAGTTCCCTGACCGGAGATCAAACATGTGTCCCCTGCATTGGAAGGTAGATTTTTAACCACTGGACCACAGGGAAGTCCCTATCTCAAGCCTACTTAATGAGGATAATAAGGCTCAGGAAGGTTAGGTAATGTTCCTAAGGCTTCCCTGCATGCCAATGCAGGAGATGTGGGTTCGATCCCTGGGTTGGGAAGATTCCCTGGAGAAGGGCATAGCTACCCACTTGAGTATTTTTGCCTACAGAATCCCAGGGACAGAGGAGCCTGGCGGGCTACAGTCCATGGGGTCACAAAGAGTTGGACACAACTGAGTGACTGAACAACACCAGCATTTTCAGGTTCTGGGCAGCTAGCCGCGGGGTCAGTCTGAGCAGATAGCCTTCCATTCTGGGAGGGCCACCACTAAGGAAACACTCCCATATTCCAGGCCAGAGGAGGGGGCATGATGGCACCTGTTGGCTCTTCATCCATGTGAAGCACATCTCAGAACAGCTTAATACAGCCATTTTACAGAGCAGCAAAGTGAGGATTAGACGTAGCAATGCATTCTGCATGGTTTCTCCTGAGTCTGAGATTCTGAACCTGCCTGCCTGCCTCCAAAACCAGTCTTCTCTTCCCAGCGGTGTTCTTGCCTCTCTGTTTGCATTTAGTGCACAGGGTCCTTTTGGTGTCCCAAGCCAGTGCAGAGTGGCTTTCCTCTGGCAAGCTGGGCGTAAACGCTGCAGAGCTCATTTTCACTCTCTGGGAGGAGTCCTTTCTTGGATCTCAGATGCACGGTTCCACCGCAAAGCTGGATCCACATACGAGGGAGGCAGTAACGCTTCTGGGGGGTGGTGGGGAGTTCGTTGGTTAGACGCCAGCTGGCTCAGAGGATCGTCTCTTTTCCCTTTTCTGGAGTAAGTGATGTTGCGTCTGGCCATACTTGCCTGCTCTGGTGCCCAATTCCATAGCCATTTCAAGTCTTTCCTCTCCCCAAAATGAGCATTTACTCTTCCATGGATCACTCCTGTGATATTTCTAACCATGTAGCTCCAGCTTAAAAAACAAATCAGGAGTGGCATTCTGTATTTTCAGCTATAGCTCATAATTTGGTGTAAAGCCTGTCATTGTCTAAGAAACATATCCCTGTGCAGGGAACCCATTGGACACCAGAATGAAATTGACTAAATAAAAGCAGTTTCATGGAACAATTTGCAAATATCACTGCTTCTTGCCAAGCCTTTTTGGCAAAACTGTCTTCAATGACTCGAGAGCTTTTCCAGTCAGAAAGAGATTTGGGTTACCTTATGCTTCCCTCTCTCATTTTTCTGATATAAATACTTTCATTAAAGCCACATAAGTCACAGACAATAGAAATGTCATTCAGGAAAACATTTGCATTTATTTTTCAGGAAACATTCAGTTTTTCCTTTTTGAAGGGAGGGGAGGGAACTTATTTCAGAGTCCAAAGTAGTATTTGCAGGAGACAGGTCTGCACTGGTATTGAAGGGATATGTGTCTGTGTCTGTGTGTGAGAAAAAGAAAGAGAGAGAGAGAATGGGGAAGAAGGCATTACTGGAGCCACGTTTCTCTGTCTCTCGAAGAGATTAAGATTATGGAAAGGATCTCTTTGAGATGGAAAAGAAATATGGCCCAAGAGACAATTGTGAAGGCCTTGGCATGCACATCAGTAGTGGCCATGGATTCTAGTCCAAATCTAACCAACAGCTGGTAGCATGATCTTATAAATTCAATATATATGTGTGTGTAAAACAGTATGAAGTTAAAAATTGAGTGGAAAATTTTTTAAAAAGGGAAAGGAAAAATGACAAACATAATATATCCCGTACAGAGCTTAGGCACGTCACCTAGTTTCTCTAAACCTCGGAGTTTTCAATCTACACAATTGGATGAAAAAGAAACAACCACCCAAATTGATACTTAGGTAGCCATGTGACAGACTGCAAAGGAAACTTAAGACAATACGTCATTAGCTCAGTTTTCTACCTGGCAAAGTCAAAGCTTTTCCAGTTGAGACATATTAGTGACACTAAGAGAAGATGCCATTATCAAAGTGGCAGTCCCATCCCCATTCTTCATGGACCTTATAGTCTAGTGACTAAGTGTGCATGCATGAGGGCCAAGTCGCTTCAGGCGTGTCCCACTCTCTGTGACCCTATAGACTGTAGCCCACCAGTTTCCTCTCTCTGTGGATTCTCCAGGCAAGAATACTGGAGTGGGTTGCCATGCCTTTCTCCAGGGGATCTTCCCTACCCAGGGACTGAACCTGAGTCTCCTGCGACTCCTATATTGCAAGCGGAGTCTTTACTGCTGAGGCACCGGGAAAGCCCTAATGACTGAGATCGCACAGCTAAAATGTGTGCCTCTGGACTGGGTATCCAGGACCCCTGGGACTGTAGTTTAGGCTCTTCCTGGTGTCCTCCTGTGTCCAGGACACTCCCAGTTGACAGCTGATCTTCAAGCATAATTATTCATAGGTCATAGGTCATGGATTATAAATTATATGTTTACACTACCAGTGAGCCCAGGGTTCCATCTGAGACTTATAGCTGGATAATATTTTTAGGACACCCAGATGAAACCAGGTCAGGACATCTGCCAAAGCATTTTAGTCCAGCAGAGGCTTAACATTTTTTTCTGCAGTGAACTATTTGCTGACCGAAAGAGCTGGAATAGGAGGTGGAAGTCGTTACTCAGAGACATGGAAGGTTACGGCTTCTAAAGGGCTCTTAGGAGATGATCTGGGCCAGCTTTGTTTACAGATGAGAAGCGAGACCCAGGGAGAGGAGCTGACTCAAAGAAGGTTCAACTCGACATGAAGAAAACAACAGATATGGGACAATAAGTTTTCTGGACTCCAGTCTTCTATCTTCCTGCTATCTCTGTGTAAGTGTGGTCCTTAAAAGGATGTGGCCCATCATAAAGGAAGAAAAGAGAAACCAGAGTAATAAAGGGGTTGGATCTTGCAAGGTGGAGCTGTTGAGAGTTCAGAGGTGTTTGCAAGGAGAGAAAGAAGCAAATTTCCTGCTTTTAAGTTACTTTTCAATTCTTATTCTTTTTCATATGGACAGTAAGATTTTTTTGATAGTATAATATAGACACATGTTTAACTATATAAATATATATAGTATATATCAAAACCCTAATTCCCACTAACAGATAAGGACTAGTCTGATCAAACTCCCAGGGATAGAGCCTTCCAGATACTATCCATGCATACCTGTATTTTCTATGTTACTATAATAAGAGCAGACTGTTCATATTATTAGGTAGTCTGTTTTGTTTGTTTTATTTGTTTTAACCCACTTAACCATATGTCTAACCTTGCTGGTAAAAGTCTCTGGGTTTCGCAGAGGTGACTGGAGGAGAACAAAAGGACTTTGTTCTTCTTGCAGCCCCAGAATATCCCTTCCCCATCTCCTGCCGATGCCAGGGGCTCCATTAGGCAGCCGTGTTGCTGCGTGGATTAGCATGTAGATGCCCAGAGAGAGATATGACATGAGCCCTTTTTCAGTAATTGAGATCGTAGCCCCAGCCCGCTGACTGGATCCTACTCTGCAGCAGACAGAGAGGAGGTTTCTGGCAGGAGGGAGGAAGGACGAGGGAAAGGGCTGCAGTGTGTGTGTCTCAGGGAGGAAGGCGGGAAAGCAGAGAGCTCAACACTGCTCCTCCCAGGGGCAGGGGGCCAAGCAGGGAGAGGTGAGTGAGCTACAGGAAGGACTGAGCTCAGACGCTGGGGGAGGTGCAGCCCGAGAGAATGGAGAGGAGAGAGAAAAAGGAAGCCACAAGACCCAACTGGCCCCCAATGCTACCTTCCAGGCAGACCACTTGTTAGTGTTAAAAATGGGGTGATGATACTGCTGTTTGTAATTCCTTTCCTCCCATCCTTCCATCGCTCCCGTCACTCTCTCCTTCCTCCCTCCCTCCCTCCCTTCTTTTGCTCTTCTTCCCTTTTTCTCCCTCCCTCCCTTCTTCCTTTCTCTCTTTCTCTCTCTCCCCCTCCTTCCTCCCTTCCTTCTTTCCCGTCTTTCTGAAGATCTTTCTTTTGCCAGTTTTTGTCGCAGGCCTGCCATGTGCCAGGAGCTTCCCTGGTGCTGGCTTGTGATGATGGCTCGGTCTTGTCCCCATGAAGTTGACAACCTAGTGGCAGAGTCAGACTTTCAACACAGAGATAATTACATAATTAAATCATGCATAAGTGCTAAGTGTAAAGGAGGAAAATAATAGTGTTCCGTAAGAGAGAATAACAGAGCAGGGATGGCCCATTGACACTGTGATATTTAAGGGAAATCTGAAGACTCAGTAGGAACCAGGCTGTCAGGGAGACGAAGAAGGGATTCCAGTGGGCAGAGAATGTCATGAACAAAGACTGGAAGCTGGAGGGAGCAGAGTGCTTCGGAAGATGAGAAAGTCTGGTCCCTGTGGTTGGAGTTTCTCCCGCAGTTAGAGGGGTAGCCAGAGATGAAAGCCCTGTAGGATCTGTTAGGGACTTTACATGTTTGTAGAGTTTTATGCAGAAAAGTGTTATTTTCCTATTTATTTATTTTTCAAATCATTCCAGCTACTCTGTGGACAATTCAATATTTTAAATACTATTTCTTTTTTTTCTCTCTCTCTCTTTAACCCCTCTATAACCAAGATAAGAAAATAAACACCCACTAATTAAAAAAAAAAAAAAAAAACCGAATGCAGTGGTTGTCTGTCTGAGGTTAGAGTGGTCTGTATTCCACGGAAAATTTCTGAAGTTCAGAAAAGGTAGATCAATTCTTAACTAAGCCAGAGTTGTGCTTCTGACTAATAATGTCTCATATTCTTTAAGTACTTATTATCTGCCAGGCATTTCATCAAGAAATGTGTATAAGTATCACCTTTTTTTCTACTTAAGAAAGAAGCACCTAAATATTTATAGCAGCTTTATGCAGGAAATGCTGTGGCATTCCCTGGTGGCTCAGATAGTAAAGAATCTGCCTGCAATGCAGGAGACCCAGGTTCAGGATTGGGAAGATCCCCTGGAGAAGGAAATGGCAACCCACTCCAGTATTCTTGCCTGGGAAATCCCATGGATAGAGGAGCCTGGACGGCTACAGTGCATGGGGTTGGAAGAGTAGACACAACTAAGTAAGTGATACTTCCCATTTGATGGACTAGGGTCATAACCGACTCACCCAACCCTCCCAATAAACCGAAATTGGCCCCCTTTGCCTGAAATCTGTGCTGGTGCTGAAAAACTGTCCAAGGGGTCTGCTGGCCCCCAAGTTCTCTCTCGCCATCCACAATGGCTTAAATCTGGACCCAAATAGTTTGGGCTATGGATCAAATTGTGGCCCTTGAAAGACAGCTTTTCTCTTGTAGTTTGGAAAAAGCACTTGCGCATGGAAGGAGAAATTTCTGAGAGTCTAGAAAATCTTATCAGGATGAGGAAGAAAAAACATCTTATCAACCGCTTGTCTGCTGCTGCTTGGGCTCTGGTGACAACCAGTGTCTTAAAAGGGGAAACTGTCCGCTGGTGATTCTCGCTGACAGCGTCAAGATTGGCGGAGCTGGGCTCTCAGACCTTGAGCTGCAGGGCCCTCCAAGGAGCAGCTGGTCCCGCCCTTTGCCTTCAGGCGGGGGCAGACCTCATCCATCAACCTGTCCCTCAACATACAGTTACCTGTTAAGGGGTTCAGGGTCTAGTCATGAGGTAGCATTTAGCTTTAAGACACAAAAGGAGAATGCTGTAGCTTTTGTTACATTGCAAAGCAAACATTTTTTGCAGGCCAAGAAAACCAACAGTTTATAATTTCTTTAATAATTAGAGAAACTAAGAACTGACAACAGTGAATTGGAAAGCAACATAGGAAATTTCAAAAGGACAATTTTTTTTTAAAAGATTGCACAATGAAGTTTTAGAAAATATCTTATTTGTTTGGCTATGCCGAGTCTTCATTGCAGCATGTGGGATCTGATTTCCTGACCAGGGTTGGAACCCAAGCCTCCTGAATTGGGAGAGTGAAGTCTTAGCCACTGGACCATCAGGGAAGTCCCCCAAAGGACAATTTTTAAGAAAGAATTTTTTTATGGTTTCCACAAGGTTGCTCTGTATTCCTTTACTTGTGCTCATGCTAATTTGCACATTAGCTCACTGGATCTCACGTTGACAGATGATCATTTTTTTTTTCCCACTTCTATAAGCTTATCCCCTTTTGTACACATTGGGTTTTGTAGACACATTAAACATATCGGTTTTTTGGGTGTTTATTTTTACAGATAACATTTATATGTATTCAGTTTGATTAAAGACAATAGGGAAACTACACATAAGCAGAAACAAACATCTCAAAAGCCCAGGTGCCAAATTCAACAGACTTTGCTCTTATGAGAAATTGCAATTTCTTCTTCATCTCCTTTTTAATCCTTTTTTTTTTTCTTGGCTCAAATAAAATATTTATCTGTAAGTTGAAATAAGAGTTCAAGAATTAGTTTAAACCAATTAGTAAGTTGTTTAAAAATGCAAATAAGTAAAGCTGTTGAAAGTGTTGATATATTTGTTTCTAGCTCTAGGCATTGTTTAATCTGAACATTAAAATACTACTGACTTTTAAGATATAGCCACTTCTCAATATTTTTTTATGTAGTCACTGTTCCATGTTATTACATTATCTTTTAATATCATTTTCATTACCTCATATTGTTTCATCAAGTAGATGACTCAGGGCTGTTTAACCACTCCCCTATTGCAGAAAATATAAGTAGCTCCTAAGTTTCCGTGTTTACAAATAATTCTATGATGGTTATATTTCTATGGAAAATATTTTACACATATATTGCTTTCCAAGAGAAGTGTACCAGGAATAGAATTATTGTGAAGAGATGAATGAACATATTTAAATTATAGAAAGAGTTTCAAATTAATTTGCGAGTGGATTTTACTGATTTAAGACCAACAACTGTTAAAAGAATGACTTTTGTAAGACTTCCTAATAAGCACAGGATACTTCTTATTTTATTTTATTTTTTTTTGAAGCTTTGAGCTATATTTTTATATTTTATTGGTATCTTGATTCCTATCTGCTTTTTTTTTATTTTATTTTATTTTTAAACTTTACATAATTGTATTAGTTTTGCCAAATTTCAAAATGAATCCGCCACAGGTATACATGTGTTCCCCATCCTGAACCCTTCTCCCTCCTCCCTCCCCATACCATCCCTCTGGGTCGTCCCAGTGCACTAGCCCCAAGCATCCAGTATCGTGCATCGAACCTGGACTGGCAACTTGTTTCATACATGATATTTTACATGTTTCAATGATTCTCACTTCACTGACTGTTCTGTTGAACTTTGCTTTCCACGTGCCTGTGTCCTGTTATTATTTTGGCAGTGCTGAACAGCTTGTAAGATCTTCGTTCTTTGACCAGAGTTGAACCTGCGCCCCCTGCAGTAGAAGCCCTGAGTCCTAACCATTGGATCACCTTGGTCCTCTTATTTTTAGCTACATATTGTCTGTCCCTTTCCCTTGCTCATTTGTGTACCAGAGCCCTATTCTTTTCATTAGCTTACTTAAGGTATTTATGTGCTAAAATATCCACTTTTTGACTACTGTATATATTACAAAGGTTTTTCTAGCCTGAGTCTTGCTTTTATTTTTAATAAACTTTATTTTTACAGAAGTTTTAGATTACAGATAAGTTGCAAAGATTGTAGGGTTCCCATATATCCTTAAATGGGTTCAGAACCCAATTCCAGTTTGTGGGGATATCGGTAGGATTTCTAAGCAATTATTTGGTACCAGCTGGGGTACCAAATCCTACAATTCAACTCAGTTGTCTGTGACAATTTCTCAGACTTCCCTTGATTCTGATGATTTTGAGAGTATTGGGAAGTATTTTCAGGTATTTTTTAAAGTGATGCTCAACTGGAATTTGCCTAATTTTTTCTCGTGACCCACCTGGAGTTGTGGCCTTGGGGAGGAAGAACACAGAGATGAAGTGGCATTTTCATCACATCATATCAAGGATACATACTGTTAATATGACTCAGCTTGTTGCTGTTGATGTGGCTCTTGATCCGCCTGGTTGAGGTAGTGTTTGTGAGCTTGCTCCCCCTGTTGATTTATTGTCCTCCAAACCCTTGTCCATACCATATTCTGTGGAAGAATCACTGTCCAACCCACAGTTAAGGGCTGGAGAGTTGTGCTTTATCCACCTCCCTGAAGTTGAAATATCTACAGAAATTATTTGGAATTGGTATGTATGAGAGACTTATGTCTTGCTTCCCATCTATTTACTTATTCAGACATTTATATCTGCTTGAACTAATGGATATTTGTTTTATACTTTAGGTTATAATCTAATACTACTTTATGTTGTTGCTGAGTTTGTTCCAGGTTTAGCTATTGGAGGCTCTTTCAGTTGGCTTATGTATATTTTTAATATATTTCCATCATTGTCAGTTTTCTTACTTTTTAACTTTGGCTATCTATCTGTGTACATGTCAGTGAATACAACTATTGTAATGTGTGTGTTTTAAGTTGTTATCTTATTAATGTTGATAATAGTTTAGACAGAAAAAAGTATATAAGAAAGCCTAAAACAATATGACATCAACTTTATTTGATGGGGAAAAAACCCTTTCCTTGAAATCAGACAGACCAGGGTTTCAAAATCACTATGAGAGATTATTACCTTAATGACTTCAATAAATCACGTTTCCTAAGCTCCATGCCTTATGAAGATTACGCCCCTTCACAGATAGAATCTAGGCTTGACAATGAACTTTGGCTAATGGGGTGTAAGCTAACTTGATATAAGAAAGACTTGATAAGAGCTTGCACACAGGCTTGCACTCTTGGAATTCTGTTTCCACTGTGTAAGAATCCGGGGCTTTCCTGCTAAGAAGGACCTATGGAAGAAACCCACACCTAGCTGACAGGTGCAGCCCACTGGCCATGTACGTGCAGCCATACTGAAATAGCCAGCCTCCCCGGGCCACCTGATGACTGTTCACACACGCATCTGCAGTCATGTACCCTCTAGACCTGGGGAGAGTCTAAAAGAGGAACGACCCTGCTAAGCTCAGGCCAAAATACAAAACTATGAGGGGAACAAAAAGTGCATTTATAATCTGATATATTTGGGATAGTTTCTTATGTTGAAAAAGATGACTCTTTATCAGATCTATACCAGAAGTTGGCTTCAAACCCATATGGATAATGTATATTAGTTTTTCAGCTTATTGTTTTAACTCCCTAAACTTCCATTATCCATCTACTGGGTGGGAAAAAATTGTACCTCTTTTTGCTCATCAAATTGATCATGACACCAAATGAGATTGTGCTGATTGAGAATCCCACCCAGGACTGGAAGACAGAACTGGCTTTCACCAAAGCTCCCTCTGCCTCACCCATTTTACTAAAGCAAAGTCACAGAATATTTATCCCTTTCTCCAACATGATGTTAACTAAACAGAGTCCCTTTGCAATAAATAACATGGCTAAGTAGGCTCATTTGATCCAGTAGAAAGGGTATCATGAACCAGCGCTCCATCCTGAAGAACTCAGTCATGAGGTATACTGCCTAAGTGCTTGTTGGGACATTCTGATATGGCCTTCCAATGCCATTTAGATATGGACTTATAAATGCATAGGACTCTAGACATCAATTTGAAGCCAAATCTAGCTTTTCCCCTGGTTTCTCAGCACCTTGAAAGAATCCTGGATGTCCAACTGTGCTTTGTAGACAATGCCAGAATGTAACTCTGTGCCTTGAAAGGAAAGAAGGGATCTGTGCACATGGAGCGCAGAAAGCAGGCACTGCAGAAGAGTACACATGGCCGGGGCAGGGACAGAGGCCCAGAAATCTGCTCCTTCTGTTGGAAGACAAGTTGTGTAGAAAATTTCTAAGTTTAATCTTGGTTGAAGAAGAGCATTTAAGACAGGTTGGATCGGTACACTGTCATTGTTGATTAACCCTTAAATCTTTTCTCTCTCACACATGCTATTTAGATGTCACAGTTTCCAAACTGACTAATTGAATGCAGCTCACTATGTATCATGACATATTGGGAAAATGGGATGGTTTTCAAATTCCGAGCCAATAGCAAAGTAATTATTTAGATTATCTGAGTTTCGGTGTTTCTTCGTCTGCCAAGATGGGGTTAGGCAACTTCATTTCTTAAATTCCATTCAGAGTTTTAACACTTACATGTGACACACACATAAAGAAACAGAAATCCACCTGTGTAAATAACCACACACAAATATATACCCAAGTACGCATGTAAACACACATACGCATGCACCTTTACACATCCAAAACGTGTTCTCCACTGTCACTGTCACCACCACTATTGACTGAATTAATGAGTTTTTACACAGCCTTGTAACATCATTTTTAGCAGGACTCATCCCAGGGCTAAGACACACTGATAGGGCATTGCCGGAACACCCCAGTGGGTACGCAGATGTAGGAGCGACGGTGGTGAGCATCAGAACCGTGGGGGGAGAGTGTCAGCATGCATTGGGACCCACATACCCTTTTTTCCCTCCCTCAATAGAAATGGCCACATTTACTCTCAAAAGAAGGCAGTCAGAAAGACCTGGAAATCCTGTGTCCTGGTTCCACCTCTTCCCCATTGCCTTACTCTGTGACCTTGTGCAAATCACTGCTCTTCCTGGAGCGTTAAGCACCTGATTCTTCAAACAGAATGGGGGCTTCTAGTTTGAGCCAAGATGCAGTAAACTCATTATGTCTCTATATTTTCTACTGATTATAACTAAAATCTATAAATTGAATGCAAAAAGCCATACCTGAAATCTCCAAAAAGTAAAACCTTGCAGGTGGATTGGGGAGGGAAGTGAGAATTTGAGGAATACCAATATGGCAGTGAAACTTTTTTCCCCTTCATCTCTCAGCATTGACCTAAGGACAGAACAGCATGTCAGGTGTTGACAGCAAAATTCTGAGATAAATTCTCTCTAGTTAGAAGAGGCTTCATACAGTGAACAAGAAAGTGTGGGGTCACTGTGAGCATCTTTTCCCCCTAGTTTTATTGAGATATTATTGACATATGATGATTTGATACATATAATACAAAATGATTATCACAATGTTAGCACCTCTATATCCTCACATAATTCTCATTTTTGTTGTAATGATACCATTTAATTTCCTCTCCTAGCAACTTTCATTTACCTTTTCTCTCTCCTGGCTGTGCCCAGAGGTCAGCTTGTATTCTGCGTGATGGTGGCAGCAGGGCAGAGGTGTGGGCAGTTAAAGCCCCAAGAGAAAATCCTGTCTGTATGGTCACAGAACCTGTACTGTGAAGGCATTGTACTCAGGGCAGCCACATTGTTTTATTATTTTCTCTCTATTTTCTATTTTCTCTCACTGAGGTCAGCCCCAGGTGTACTGAAGTGGCCAACAGTAGATAAACTGAGAAAAATGTTTTTTTCTTTCTGATCAGATGGAGAGGAACAGGGAAAGGGACTCTTGAGAGCTAAGGGTTAAAAGGGAATCCCAAGAAGAAGACAGCCAGAGAAGGACATTTCCTTGTTCTGGGTGTATCAGAAATGCCAAGCTCACCCCGGAGCTGCACATATGCAGAACAGACCCAGAGAAGCAGAGCAAAGGCTTAGAGAACTAAACTAGAACAAGAACCATGACTCATGTTTGATGAGGCTTGTATGTTCACACTAACTTCTGAGTGGGGCATGAGTGAAAATAAGGCACATAGTAAGGACTTTGGAGACTGAACTGATCTTGACACCTCTGCTCAAAGAAGACAAGCCAAAATTTGTGATCCGTATCTAACCGAACCTGTTAAAATAAATGAAATAACATCCATATTCTCCAGAGGATTGTAAGAGCCATCAGAGTCTCCCAGCATATTTCACCAGTCCAGGATACGATCCAAAGTGAATGACATGAAAAGAACCAGAGAACAGTGGCTGATTCTCCAGGTAGGCATTGGCGCACTGTGGCCCAGAGGCTAAGTCTGCCCCACCACTGGTATCAGGAGCGCTCATAAAGTTGGAAGAGATTTTGCATTTATAAACAGTTGGCATAAAACAGATGAATATTTGTAAAATGTGAAGTTTTATGTAATTCATAGTTGGCTCTCCATACTGAAAGTTTTATTAGAATATAGCCACACCCATTCATTTCTCTGTTGTCTCTAGCAATTTTCATGCTGAGATGTCAAATGAGTCATTGCAACACAGAGCATAGGGCTAAGCCACAAAGCCTGAAACAATTATTGGCTGATCTTTACAGAAAAAAAAAAAAAATGTTCTGACTTCTGCTGAGGGAAAAGGGAATCCAAAGAAATACCAATTATTGAGATGACCTAGATGTTGGAATTATAAAACAAAGTCTTTTAAGGCAGATAATCGTAACCACTCTTAATAATCTGAAGATTAGTACTCTTGAAATGAATGGAAAGATGTAAGTTCTCCAAAGAGAAACTGCAACTATAAAAATAAAACCAAATGGAAATTTTAGAACTGAAAAATACATCTGAAATAAAGAATTCCCTAGATGGACTTTGTAGCAGAATGGACATGACAGAGGAAAAGTGACTGAACTTAAATATAAACCAATAAAATTATCTAAACTGAAGAACAGAGGAAAAGATTGGAAAGGGGGGAAACAGAGCCCCAGAAATCTATGAAATAAGCAAAAAGGTATAATACTCATGTCATTGGTATCCCAGAGGACAAGAGAAAGAGATTGGGTGCAAAAATAATTTTGAAAAAATAATGGCTGGAAATATCCCAAATGTGGTTAAAGATGTAAATTTACAGGTTTAAGAAGCTCTGGAAACATCTAACAGAATAAACTCAAATGAAGTTATGACCAAATGCATTATAATAAAATTCATGTAAACCAAAAATAAAAAGAATAGATTGTTGGTACAAAATAGTTACTAAAACCTCAAAAAAGAATATAGTAAAATGAGAAAGAAGTCAATCACAGAGAAAGAAGTTTGAAACAAACATGGGCTGTAAGAAACTGTAAATACTTTGGCACACTGAATATTGCCTCAAACACAATGTTTTTATCTCAGAAAAAATGAAGCCCAGGAAGACTGATTTTTGCCAAAGTAACTCTCAGGCAAGTACTCTAAAGAAAAAAAAAAGGGACTGAAGCAAAAAGGAAGGATGAAAGGAAGGAGTGAGTGAGGGAAGGAAGAAAGGGAGAGAAAATATAAATAAAGAAAAGAAAGGAGAAAAAATAGTAATCTGTATTGATCACAGATCTTAACACTGACTCTTATTATTAATACCATGTTTTTCCTTAGGGGTAAGAAGAAAATGGTGATTTTTTTTTTTTTAATGAAATAAACATTTTTTGTTTTGTTTTGTTTTGTTTTTTGAGAAAGGAGTGCTCATTCAAACAATAGGATCTGGGGACATCTAGGTTTCCATCCGGCAGTGGTAGAGATCACAAAGATGTACCAAATGTTTAAAAGTGAATGTGGAAAGTAGCCAATGAGATATTTTTCTTGGAGATTTTTACTGAAGTCGTGTTTAAAAGGGCAGGGAACAAGGGGCAGTACCTTTTCTACACAAGGACAAAAACCATTGGAAAATCCAATCACAAAAATACCTCTTTCCTGTGCCAAGAAAATCAGATGAATTGTTTGTTGAAATTATGTATCCAGAGGAAAAGAAGTGAGACAATAGATTCTTGGCTAAACTTATAGATGCTTTAGCAGAGCATGGACACTTCTGTCCTTGTCTTCCTCTCCCTCTCCTCTCCCTCCTTCTCTTCCTCCATATGGTCCTTCTCCTCCTGTTCTTTCTCCCCGTCTTCCCTCTCCTTCCCCTTCTCCTTGTCCTTTTCCCCTATGTTTCTTTTAAACATAAACACACACCTTAGTAAAGATTCAAGGGGTGGGCTTTTCATCTTTCCCCTACCACTTTGGGAAATCTGACATGCAAAGATATCCAGAAAGGAATCCAGATATCATGAATATCTACCATTTCTTCTTGAAGACATGTTAAAGAAGCTCTTAAAACCACTATTCAGTCTTCTCCTATAGTTTCTTGATGGAGAAGGCAAGGTGATTTCATAATCTCTGGAGTCCAAGCACCCAGCATTAGAGTAAGTACTCAATGTATGTTTGATCATGTTTTGTAATTTGAAGTTTGGAAAATAATGTCACTAAGTATATATGAAAACAATGACAACAAAGCCACTATTCGTGACCTAAAACTTTGGAGCATTAGATAATGAAACAGCAGAAATTGTCTTTGGAAGAAGAACTCTGAGATACAGAAATTCACTCTAAGACAAAGAATTGAAATCTTTGCAATGCCTGTATGTCAGGATATAGAGATAGTATGTATGTATGTATCCTGTATGTATGTATCCTATGTATATGTAGACTGTATGTATGTATGTAACTGTATGTATATGCCTTGTATGTCAATTTACATGCAGTTGACTTCCAATTCAGACCTGGAGTAATTTTTCTAAATTTCTTACGAAAGTTGAGCCAAAAAGCTGAAAAGTCACTGACACTTATTGCTGGGACTAACGCCTGGTGGTAGTGAGGAAAGGGACTCTTCAGACTCAGTCGGGTCAATGTGAAAAGCCCCGGGTGCCCCAAGGCCTGGCACCAGCAGCCATCACAGTGACACTTACCCCCGAGTTGTCAGGTGGCCAGCACTGCTTTGTGCAGGGAGAGCAAGAATACGTGATGAGTAGGTAGAGGGTATTTCCAATAAAATCAGCCCAATAGCATGCTCCAGGATTCTCAGGTACTTCTAGGACAAAGATGGGACTTGGGATCCTTGAGATCCCTGAGATTTATCTCTGAACCAAGGTGGTACATGTAAGGTATAGGAGACGACCTCAACGGAGGTAAGTTACCTTCATTCAGGCAAGGAGGGGACGACAGTTGGCCTAACGACCAGGCTGAGCTCAAGAGGGATCAGGGAGGCTTCATATTTAAAGGGAGGTTTGTGGAAGCAATAAGGGAAACGTTAGTCAGGTGGGATGTTTTGGGTATTCTTTAGTTGAGATGGCATTTGTAGTTGAACAGGGGGTGGGAGGTTTTGGGCAGGGGATGGTAAGTCCCTGGCAGATGTAGGGGGTGGAAGGTTTCTGGACAGGGGGTGATAAGTCCTAGGTAGATGCAGCTATCCTGGAGCATCAGGGCGGGACCTAAAGTTCGGTTTTGTTTTCCCCCAAGTTAGATGATTCAGCAAGGGCATTTGAGACCATTGTTTTCTTTTCTAGGCCCAAAGACTCCTTCAGTACAAATGACCATTGGTAGCCCTGTTATAAACCATAGACACATCTTGGATGCTGTTGCAGTCTAGGAGAGCCAGGGCCCTCCCTATGCCATTGTTCCTTGCAAAGCAAAACTAAAACAGCATACCACATGGGATGCAAAGATATTTTGAACAAAACCAGCACTTCAGAAAAGTCCCTGCAACTTCTGCTGTTTTCCAAGCCTAGGTGGGTCTGGTCTAATCTTTCTGCATCTGACATATTCCTCTGTTCTGTCTTTTGTGTCTTCAGATTTAATATATTAAAAATATTGTTTTTTTAAAAAATGGAATGGATGGCTGACACGGAAAGGAGAGACCCCAGGGGATTTCTCGCAAAGGACAACAGTGGCCCAAGGATTGTTTTGAAAAGTCTGCTCTTCTGGCCCTTCAGGGCATAGACTGGGAGAGAGAGATTGAGATTTGGCAGGAAAAAAAAAATGCTAGCGTATAGTCAGACACACTTGGCTAAAAAGATTTGTTTTCCCAATTTTATTTACCATTATTATTATTATTGCCGCAGAGAGCTGAACGAGAAAGACTTGCCTTGAGTAATAGTTACAGGCACAAAACAGGAGACCCCTCTAGGTGCCTTCCAGTAAGAAGATAATCCTAGGTAATTGTTCTATGGACAGTGTTTTAAGAGAGGTGACTCTGAAGAATCAGCATATCTACAAATTATTAGGCATGATTGCTTGCTGATTGGATGTTAATTCATTCTAAATAGGATGATGCGCTGCAGAGGAAGTTTGTGGGTACTCCATGCCATTTCCTCAGTGTTGTGCTCAGTATTGATTAAGGAGGATCCGACCCAGTGTCCTGGGAGGAAAGAGCCTTTCTTCACTGCTGCAGTGGTCATGGGGAACAGGGTGGCCTCCGCTGACAGCTTAAGGGCACAGGGTTATTCTAGGGACCCAACTAGTGAATAAGCAACTTTTCCACAGGTTGCAAGACTGCTGATGGGTGGAAGGGGAACAAGAATCCTGTTTTAAGTCCTAGCTCATAAAAATATGAACATCAGCAGTCCTTTTTGTAAAATAAATGAGGTGTCAGGGCTCACGTCTTGATAAATAATGAAGTGCCCCTCTCTCTTCCTCTCTTCATACATCCTCTCTTTATCCCCATTAACTTGTGAACTTTTTTCTGCCAAAGAAATCAGTAGAGATAGTAATGTTCATTTATTTAAGGCCGTTTCACTGAATATTGTGTGTACGGTCATGGAGTGTTGGTGAGCTGAACAGGTGTGCATAGCTAAAGTAACTTTCGAGAGCCAGGTAAGCATTACCAGTTGGAATTTTTCAGAGGCTTATCTTCATTCACATCAGCAGAAAGTTTCTGTTTTCTTCATTAATAAGTGTAGCCACAAACACTTGTCTTCTTTCCTTTCAATTTAAACCAAATACTGAATATTAATTAACTGCTGCTCTGTGCCAAGTAACTATGGCTGCTAAAAGAGAAGTAAAGTAGGTCACGCTCTAAAGAGATATGGTCTAGAGTAGAAGGTGGACATACAAAGGCATCATCATGTACAGTGAGAAGTATAGCCCTAGATCAATGTATTATGTATAGCAAAGAGAAAAATTTAGCTATATATAGTCATGGCATCACACAGGGAAGGCTATTTTAAATGCTTAAGATTTTAGCTCATTTTTGAAGAAGGGAAGAAAATTTGTTTGCAGTTTGAACAAAGAGGAAGCAGCAGCCACATTTGCAAGGCAGAAAGTGGGAAATGTCTGGCGTGTTATAAAAAAAATAGTTTGATATTGGTAGAACATAAATTTGTGTGTAAGCAAGCAGTGAAGTCAGCTCTGCAGAAAGCCAGCAACAGGATCTTCTCAAAGAGAAGAAAACATGGCATTTAGTGCACTCCATCCTCAGCTAGCAGGAAGGACAGGAGCTCAGTGAAATTATCAAAAGATAAGGACCAAGGTGGGTAAAGACTCAGATTCCAGAATTTCTATTACTTTCCCATGCACAGTCATTACCCTGTTTGTTTCCTCAAAACAACAATCAGTGAGACCTTCACAGGAATGTGTAACTTTGAGCTTTTTTTGGTTTTTGTTTTTTTTCCAAGAGAAGTAAAAAACAAAGAAACTGCGGGGAGATCCTGCACAGGCTGAGATATGGACTTCCCTAGGGGAGAATGGGTCCAGGCACACCAAAATAAAAGATAAGCAGGCAAGCTATACAATGAAACTCATCAGAAGGCAAGAACAGGTGTGGTGTGTGAAATACCTTTTGGGGTCTGAGAAAGGGCCCAGGGATGTGGACTGAAGGGTTACTAGCAAGAGGTATTTTTCTCTCACATACAAATCAAGCCAAGGCATGCCTCCCTCAGTTTGAAGATGAAGTCTCCTGTCCCCAGGAGAGGACATGAGGCTAGATTGAACATGCTGTCCCAAGGTCTGGAAGCATTAGTGGACATGTGATTCTCTCTTCTTATTGATAAACCATCCTGACTCAAGAATCTTGTCTAAGAATGATGTGAGTTTATCTGTCTTGATGGCCAGGAGAATCAGCCATTTGAGGAGCAAAGTAAAAATACACAAGTTACTTTTTGAAAACAAGGGGGGCGGGAATTGAAACACAACACAAAAGCATACACTCAGAATCATTAGATCTTGGGGATGAAACAGAGTACAGAGATCAGAGGCTAAATGCCACTCAAGAAATTGAATCCTCTCCAGTATCTCCCCCACAAGCAGAAACATTAACATATGGTAGGTCCAAATATGAGAAGAAGAGTTGGGATGCTTACTTGCAAAACAGGGTAACAATGTTATATATCACAGAGGGATCTGTTTACTGAAAACGTTTTCCTTCCCAAATATCTGACACCCAGTAACTTCTCCATATGTATGTTCTCTGAGTAACAGCTAAAGAATGTACAATGGCTAATGGGTTCCCTGTGGGGGTCTGGAGAATATCAAATCCATGTACTAGGTCTCTGTTTTTTTAAGCTCACAGTGTTGGAATGAATCAGTTTATTTCAGCAGGATGTACTGGCCAGAGGTGTGGGATGTTGCATATCTGTTGAATAATGACTGTGTGCTGGGGATGGTAGAAGGAAGTCAAGTGGAGATTATTATCTCTTCTCAACATCAGCATTGAGATGTAGGTGTATTACTAGCCTCACAGATGAGTAAACTGAGTTTGATTAATTTTCCTAAGCTCCCGTTGCTACTGACAGCCAAAAGAAAAATCAATGGCCTGTGCTGTTGTTTGTCAAAAAATCATGCTCTTTTCAAAAAATGGTGCAGGGACAACTGGATAGTTACAGGCTAAAGAATCAAGATGGACCCCCTACTTCACACCACAAACAAAAATCAGCTCAAAACAGATCATGCTTAAATGTAAGAGCTAAAACTATAAAGATCTTAGAAAATGTAAGAATCATTCTTCATAACTTTAAAGAAGGCAAAAGGGTGATTCTAGGAACCCACAGGTTAGGCAGTTGGTGATTCAGTTGGTAAAGAGTGTGCCTGCAATGCAGGAAACCCAGGTTTGATCCCTGAGTTGGGATGATTCCCTGAGGAAAGAAATGGCAACCCACTCCAGTGTTCTTGCCTGGATAATCCCATGGATGGAGGAGCCCGGTGGGCTACAGTCCATGGGGTCGCAAGAGTAGGGCAACTAAGCAACTCAACCTACCTACCTACATAGTTGATTTACAATGTTGTGTTGGTTTCAGGTGTACAATAAAATGATTCAGTTATGCATTTATCTGTATCCATTTATCTGTATTCATTCTTTCTCATGTAGGTTATCACAGAATATCAAGTAGATTTCTGTGTGCTATATAGTAGGTCTTTGTTGGTTGTCTATATCTTCTAACTAGTAGTGTGTGTATGTTCATCCCACCTCCTGATTTATCCCTCCTCCTACCATTTCTCCTTTGGTAATCGTAAGTTTGTTTTTGATATCTGTAAGTCTTTTTCTGTTTTGTAAATAAGTTCATTTGTATCATTTTCATTTTTTAAAAATCAGATTCAGCATGTAAGTGATATCACGTGATATTTGTCTTTCTATGTCTGACTCACTGCAGTTAGTATGATACTCTCTGGGTCTATCCATATTGCTGCAGGTGACATTATTTCATTCCTCTTTATGGCTGAGTAATATCCCATTATATATATATATATATATAATATTCATATTTTAGTTTAGTTTAAGGCAATAGTTTATTATGACAGTAAAAGCACATGTGAAAAAATAGATAAATTGGATGACATCAAACTTAAAAATTTTTGTATTACCATTAAGTATGAGAAGACAGCTATGACTCAATAATAAAGACAGCCCATTGAAAAACAGGGAAAGGATTTGAATAGACATCTTTCCCAAAAGGTATATAAATGACTAATAAGCACATGAAAAGGTATTCAGTATTCTTAGTCATTCTGCTGCCGATGCTAAGTCGCTTCAGTCATGTTCGACTCTGTGCGACCCCATAGACGGCAGCCCATCAGGCTCCCGCGTCCCTGAGATTCTCCAAGCAAGAACACTGGAGTGGGTTGCCATTTCCTTCTCCAGTGCATGAAAGTGAAAAGTGAAAGTGAAGTCGCTCAGTCCTGTCCAACTCTTAGCGACCCCATGGACTGCAGCCTACCAGGCTCCTCTGTCGGTGGGATTTTCCAGGCAAGAGTACTGGAGTGGGGTGCCATTGCCTTCTCCATCTTAGTCATTAGGGCAATGCAAATCAAAATTACAATAGTTCCCACTTATCCATGGTTTTACTTTCTATGCTTTCAATTACTCACAGTCAACCTTGTTCCTAAAATATCAAAAGGAAAATTCTAGAAATAAACCAATTCATAAATTTTAAATTGCATGCTTTTCCAATTAGTATGATGAAATCTCTCACTGTCCCACTCCTTCCGTTCCAGGAAGTGAATCATCCCTTTGTCTAGCACGTCTGTTAGTCGCTTAGTAGCCTTCTTGGTTATTAAATCAACTGTCAAGTTATCTCAGCACTTGTGTTCAAGTAACCCTTATTTTACTTAATGATGGCCCCAAAGTGCAAGAGCAGTGATGCTGACAGTTCAGATACGCCAAAGAGAAGCTGTAAAGTGCTTCCTTTCAGTGACAAGGTAAAAGTTCTCAACTTAGTAAGGAAAGAAAAAAAAGGGATATGTTGAATTTGCTAAGATCTATGGTAAGAAAGAATCTTCTATTTGTGAAATTGTGAAGAAAATAAAAGAAATCAATGCTAGTTTTGCTGCAGCACCTCAAGCTGTGAAAGTTATGGCTATGGTACATGATAAATACTTAGTGAAGATGGAAAAGGCATTAAATTTATACAGTAAGGTATTTTGAGAGAAAAGGCAAGAGAGAGAGACCATATCCACTAAACATATTATAATATATTGTTAAAATTGTTCTATTTTATTACTAGGTATTATTGTTAATCTCTAACAGTGCCTACTTTGTAAATCAACTTTTATAATAAATATGTATCAGTCAGTTCAGTTTAGTCTCTCAGTCTTGTCTTACACTTTGTGACGCCATTGACTGCAGTATGCCAGGCTGCCCTGTCCATCACCATCACCTGGAGCCTGCTCAGACTCATGTCCATCGAGTTGGTGATGCCATCCAACCATCTCATTCTCTGTCATCCCCTTCTCCTCCTGCCTTCAATCTTTCCCAGCATTAAGGGTCTTTACTAATGTGTCAGTTCTTCACATCAGGTGGCCAAAGTATTAGAGCCTCAGCATCAGTCCTTCCAATGAATATTCAGGACTGATTTCCTTTAGGATGGACTGGTTTGATCTCCTTGCAGTCCAAGGGACTCTGAAGAATCTTCTCCAACACCACAGTTCAAAAGCATCCATTTTTTGACACTAAGCTTTCTTTATGGTCCAATTCTCACATCCATACATGACAAGTGAAAAAAACCATAGCTTTGACTATACGGACCTTTGTCAGCAAAATAATGCCTCTACTTTTTAATATGCTGTCTAGGTTTGTCATAATTTTTTTTCGAAGCAGCAAGCGTCTTTTAATTTCATGGCTGCAGTCACCATCTGCAGTGATTTTGAAGCCCAAGAAAAGAAAGTCCATCCCTGCTTCCATTATCTCCCCACCTACTTGCCATGAAATGATGGGGCCCAGATGCCATGATCTTCACTTTTTGAATGTTGAATTTGAAGCCAACTTTTTCACCTTCCCCTTTCACTTTGGTCAAGAGGCTTTTTAGTTACTCTTCACTTTCTGCCATAGGGGTGGTGTCATCTGCATATCTGAGGTTATTGATATTTCTCCTGGCAATCATGATTCCAGTTTGTGCTTCTTCCAGCCCGGCATTTCACATGATGTACTCTGCATATAAGTTAAATAAGCAGGGTGACAATATACAGCCTTGACATACTCCTTTCCCAATTTGGAACCAGTCCATTGTTTCGTGTCCAGTTCTAACTGTTGCTTCTTGAGCTGCTTACAGATTTCTCAGGAGGCAGGTCAGGTGGTCTGATATTCCCATATCTTTAAGAATTTTCCACAGTTTGTTGTGATCCACCCAGTCAAAAGCTTTGGCATAGTCAATAAAGCAGAAATAGATGTTTTTCTGCAATGCTCTTGTTTTTTCTATGATCCAACAGATGTTGACAACTTGATCTGTGGTTCCTCTGTCTTTTCTAAATCCAGCTTGAACATCTAGAAGTTCTCAGTTCATGTACTGTTGAAGCCTGGCTTAGAGAATTTTGAGTATCACTTTGCTAGCGTGTGAGATGAGTGCAATTGTGTGGTAGTTTGAACATTCTTTGGCATTGCCTTTCTTTGGGATTGGAATGAAAACTGACCTTTTCCAGTTCTGTGGCCACTGCTGAGTTTTCAAATTTGCGGACATATTGAGTGCGGCACTTTCACAGCATCATCTTTCAGGATTTGCAATAGCTCAATTGGAATTCCGTCACCTCCACTAGCTTTGTTCGTAGTGATGCTTCCTAAGGCTGACTTGACTTTGCACTCCAAGCTGTCTGGCTCTAGGTGAGTGACCACACTATCGGGGTTATCTGTGTCATTAAGATCTTTTTTGTAAGGTTCTTCTGTGTATTCTTGCCACCTATTCTTAATATCTTCTGCTTCCACGTATGTGTAGGAGAAAACATAGTATATATTTGGTATATATCTGATTCAGTGCTAGTCTGCAGTTTTAGGCATCCACAGAGGATCCACAGAGGAACTTATCCTCTGAGGATAAGGAGTGTTACTGTGCAATGAAATACCATTGCATACCCACTAGGATAGTTCAAACTAAAAGGACAGAAAATAGTAAGTGTTGGAAAGAATGTAAAGAATTTGGAACCCTGATAACAATCCTGGGGCTTCCCGGGTGGTGCTAGTGGTAAAGAAACTGTCTGCCAATGCAGGAGATATAAGAAACTCTGGTTCGATCCCTGGGTTGGAAATATCCCAGAGGAGGGCATGGCAACCCACTCCAGTATTCTTGCCTGTGAGAATCCCATGGACAGAGGAGCCTGGTGGGCTTCAGTCCATAGGGTTGCAAAGAGTCAGACATGACTGAAGCAATTTAGTAGGCATGTAAAATGGCAGGGTCCCTTTGGGAAACAGTTTGAAAGTTCTTCAAAATGTTAAGCATAGAGTTTTCATATTACCCAACAATTCCACTCTTATGGATATCCTTAAGGAACAGAGAGCATATATATATATATACAAGAGGACTTGGACATAAATGTATGTAGTAGCATTATTCATAATAGCCAAATGTGGAAAAAAACCCAAATACTTATCAGTTATAAATTGGATATATAAAATGTGGTATATCCATACAAAAGACTGTTACTTAGCAATAAAATTAACGAAGTACTGATACACATTACAACATAGGTGAATCTTGAAAGTGTTATCATCAACAAAGGTACCAGTCATGAAAGACCATCTGTGGTATGATCCTGTTTATCTGAAATGTCCAGAATAGACTAATCAGTAGAGATAGAAGGTAAATAGTGGTTGCCTGTAACAGGCGGTTGAGATGTGACTGGGATGTAGACTAACAGGTATAGGATTTCTTTTCAGAGGATATACATGCTTTAAAATTAGATTGTGGTTTTTCACAGGATTGGATTTCCCTGTGAATTTACTAAAAACTTTAAATTTTATACTTTAAATGTTTGGGCATAGCAAGTGAATTGTATGTCAATAAAACCATTTAGGGTCTTCCCTGGTAATTACCTCTATGACTTTTTGGGAGCTTCTCTCTCGGTAAGCCTCACTGTTTCTCATCTGTAAAGTAGAACAAAGAGTTTTCATCTCATTGGATTGTCATGAGGATTAAAGGAGATAATGTATGTAAAATGCTTAGAGAGTGCCTGATATACCTAAGTGCTTTGTCAGACGTTGCTTTTCCCGTCTCCCCTCAGTTCTCCCATTTTACCATAAAGTCTCCAGGTTTAGTCGCTGCAACCACTTCCTACTACCTGCCAGCAAGGCTCCCACCCGAGCAGCAGTCTCTCTGCTTTATGACCGTGTTTACTGTCCATCCCCAGAGGGAAGAGCATGGACTTCTTCAAGGTAGAGTTAGGTTCAAAGCCTGATTCTACCGTAATAGCTTACTAGTCAGCCCCTTCGGCGTTCAGTTTTATTAATTGATCAATGATTAGCATTTTTGCCTGGAAATGCTGTTATGAGAATTGAATGTTGTGAGTCATGATAATAGGGAAAACACCAAGCCCGGTACTGGGCATTGTGAAGAGACACTCATCCAATATAAGCTGTCTTCTCTCCCCCACCCTTTCCGGCTTTCAGCCTCAATGAAATAAAATGATCTAATAAGAACAAAAATGCACTTGACATGAAGGAGGGAAAAAAAAAAAAACAACACCTTGGCTGATGGTTTTCTCTGCCAAAAAGATCTTACCCAGAGCTTCCTAAATGACTCCAATTAAGAGGCATTTTTTGAAGGCATACACATGTATGCTGTTTTTATTCCCTCTTTCTCCAATGATCAGGTTAGATGGAAAGAAATAGACTACTTCAGTTTCACACAGAGTTTTATAAAAAATTTAAACTCTAACCATTCTGCTCCCCAAATTGGCATTTATTAAAGTTATGAGGAGAGTTTGCAAGCAGGAACTACATCAAAAATATGCACAGGGCTCTTGGAGAGTTACTTTCTGCAAGTGATGATGTCTTACTGTCAGTCTTTGAAAGAAATATCAAAAAGGTAATGTGAGCTGAAGCTTAAGATTTCTCAATATGTCCATTTGAGTTACAAAGAATTTTTATGCTCCATTTCAGACATTATTTAAACATTGTTATTCCTGCAAACATGCCACCCAGAGATAAGGTTTTGCTCTGAACCACATCGAAATGCAGATTGGTCTAGAAAGTCAGTTTCAAAGTGCCTTCTTGGAGGTAACTGTTTATTAAGCCTTGGAGGAATTTCAATTGCAAACCCTCAGTGGAAAGCAAGGGGAGCAGTAAGATTTGTAATATTCTCCTTAATCATGTGATTTGCACAACACTGGTACAGTTATAATCTAAATAAAGTTCCTGGAGCCATCAGGGCATTATACTGTAGCTGCTTCATTTAATCTAATGGCCCACATTTAGGTAATTTTCATGCATTTTAATCTATTTAATGATCACCTTTCTCAGGTGATTTACAGCAACTGGATGTCTGGGGCTCAGGTACCTAGGAGCCATGCACTGTACAATAAACCAGAAGATACTTCTGGAAAATGTATGTTTTGTTTAGATCTGCCCTCATTAAGCACCAGGATAATATTTGCTGAGGATGTCCTTCTGCCTAATAAGATTTAATAGTGTACATTGTATAGGCACCCAAAGAACATAATTAGTCTAAATAATGTAGAATATATTGAAATACTGACCACTAAAGACCTAAGACCAGGCAGGATACCCCAGAATTTTCTATGAAAGATGATCAAATGTGGTAAGTAGCTCCTTTACACTATAAGAGATTTAGGGTTTACTTCATTCATTCAAACCTCTGAAAAGTCCTGTAAAATGAAGATATATTTTGTTTGCTGTAATCTGTGCTTCTTAAACTTCAATCATAGAACCCATCCTACCTTGTAACACTTTTTTACATCCTTCAGAATATACCTCATGAAAGAGAACATTAGCCTATATCCAATATCAGTTTTTCTTTGAAAAAATACAACATAAATTTGGAGACAGACACAACTAGGCTTCCGTCTGGCACTTGCAAACATTGAGCTCTCACAGCGTAAGCTATTTCAGCTCTCTGAGCCTTGCTTTTACCTTTTGAAAACATACGTTTTCGATTGCTGAGGGGTTTAAGTGAGAACATATATGCGAAATTACCAGAGAGGTGTCTGGCACATAGTAGGTTTAAATCCATATTTGTGTCTTTCTCCTATTTTATGCAGTCTCTAGAATGCTGGAAGTGCAGCCATAAATAAGATGGTTCCTACTTAGCAGAATTGTAGATTTTTCTCAGTGAAAGACTGGTCTCTGTTTTATGTGGCCTTCTGAATAGACATTTTGGGAAGCCTGTCATGGGGCTCTCACCTTAAATGAGGACTCACTATATGTCAGATGATGTACTGTGCTGTGCCTTGTTTCATCATCAGAGCAATCCCATGAAGTGAGCATTTTGAATGGGAGAACTAGGTCTGCTAGAGATAACTGTCTAAAATCACACATCCGGGGCTGGAGAAGTAGGCAATAAACTTCGTATTATCTCATTTAAACAATCTGCCATTAATAACCACTAGGCTATCACTTATCACTAAGAATATGTTCTTTTTAAACAATATTTATGTATTTGGATCTTTGAGCCTTGTGTGGCACACGGAATCTTTGTTGTGCCATGTGAGACCTTTCCTCATGGTGCTCCTGCTCTCTGGTTGAGGCTCATGGGCTCCAAAGCACATGCGTTTCAGCAGTCGCAGTGCAAGGGCTTAGTTGCCCCTCGGCATGTGGGATATTCGTTTCCCAACCAGGAACCGAAACCAGGTCCCCTCCATTGCAAGGTGGATTCTTACCCACTGGACCACCAGGGAACTTGTTCTTGTCCCCAAGAACTTGTTCTTAAACTTCCAAGGATGGGATCAACAACCAGTCATGAAAAGAGAGCTTGAAAGGAAGAGAATGAGGAAAAAAGGAAAATAAGTAGAAAGATAAATAAAAAAGCAGAAAAGGAGCCAGAATGTGAAAGAGACTTGGGCCAACTGGGCTGTGTCTGACAGCCAAGGAGGTTCTCAGGTGACTCTGTGGCGTCATTGTTTGGCAGAATTCTGCAAAGTATTGTGAATCTGTCAGAGCCTGGCAAATGTCATGCCTCATTAGGCAATGTAAAGTTCACAGTGTTTAATATAGATTAAAATACTATTCTGTTTGCCAAGATGTTGTCTATCGTGCATATACAAGAAATGGTAGAAATTCCCCTAGACTTTTGTCCCAGTAACATCAAAAGGTCCTCTCATTTTTCCATTGTGGGTTATAATTTAGACCTCTCTGAAAATCTGTCAGTAAAGGTGAGAGGTTTACAAGAGCCAATTAACATTTAACTCATTATTGACTGGAGGATTTTTACAGAAATTAAGGCCTGTGACTGGCGATTTTTATTTTGGCTGGCCAAAAATTAATTCTGTTATTTCACTATCACTTCGCAGGTTATCACATTTAACAGTTACACCTGACACATCTGTAATGTCTTCTGATTTTTGTGAAATGTCGTCTTCAAACCTCTCTTCTGTGGAGACAAAGGAGCATTCTCCAGCACCATGAGTTTCACTTTCACTTTCTGTATCAGAATCTGTCACTAAGGACTTTTTGTCTTTTTATTGGTCTAATATTCACATCATCTGAATCAGAACTACATTCTGAAGAACTAATCATCTTCTGAGACCCTAATAGATATGCCGCTTGGACAGTCATAGAAAGTATCTGCATAAAGTTCATAAAAAAGTTGTTATTCACTAAAAATTTCATGATGTGTCATTTTTAAAAATTTTATGTTTATGATACACACAGGTTGGAACAAAAACCTGATGGAGCAATATGTGAATGACAGTGACAGTCATGGGTTGTGTAATGAACCCTTGATCAATCTTAAGCTCTAACGACTTTGCATGGTGATGTTTATTGTATCACTCTCTAAAAGCATATTAATATGTCTCTGGTCAGTAATATGTTAGGATATTCAAGTTGACAATGAGGAAATCATACTTTGACCACAGTTTGAAGTTGGGAATGATTTTAAATAAGAGTTTTGCAGACCTTGAGTTTAAATAATTTTGGAAAGTGACAAAATAGTTATCTTTGAATATTTAGAGTGGTGTCATGTTAAATAGGCAAGAAATCTGTATTTTGGACATCTTTATCCATAAGTATAACAGGAAATAATCTGGAAAGTTGGTTTACATAAATATACTACAGCTATGTTCATCTTATTTAATCAATTAACATATATTTATTCAACTTATGTCTACCGTGTAAGTACTGATGCTGGAATTGGGACATATAAAGATGATATAAAGACAACAGGTCTAGGGAATTCCCTGGTGGTCCAGTGGTTAGGATGCCACCCTTTCACTGCTGAGGGCCCAGGTCCAGTCCTTGGTCGGGGAACTAAGATCCTACAAACCACATGTTTTGGCCAAAAAAAAAGACAACAGACTTGGACGTCTGCATGAAGCTCACTGAGAGAAAGAAATGCAAAAGTCATAGTAAGTGAAATGAGCTCCAAGAGAAGATCATTTGCATTGGGAGCCTAGGGAGAGAAAGTGCTAATTTTTATACAGGAAGATAATTTGTATTAAAATTTCCAAAAGGATGTGATGTTCCAGTTAAATGTTGAGGGAGGGTAGGATTTTGACTGGGAGATGAAGGCAAAGAAAACCTAAAGCAGGGGGAACTTGCAGGGCAAAGCCAAGAAGGTGTGAGGTGGGTTGATGTGCTCCATGAGGCACAGCCAGCTTGGAATGCTCAAAGCCACCTGTGTCCCTGGTGAGGCACCATTTGAGCTGAACCTGTTGGGTGCAGAGGAACCTGGTCCTCATGGGCTTTGAATATTATCTCACGGGGAACAGAAATCCACAGAAAGACTTAAGCAAGACAAGAATGAATGCCCATCACGTAGAAGACTACTTCAGCATCGCTGTGCCGGGGTAAACCATTTCATGAGATAAAGAGACACCACAGAGGAGTCAGAAAGGGTCCCTCAGGCATCCGCATGCACATGCAGCCATCCTCACCGAAACCCGCCCTCTGGGAAGAACGATGTGCTGTCCATTCAGTAAGAGAAAATCCACCACATGAAAACTTTGCATAACATCTCAGGTCCTTTAGTAGAGTTTTGAGTCACACAAAATAGCACAGCTTGGGCAAACTTTAAGTTCTACATATTTTATAGGGCTATTTTGTATTGTCAGAAGTCTAAGAGTAAAGAGGCATCAAAGATAATTTAATTTGATCTTTCATCTGATGCTTGAATCACTTCTATAAAACTTCTGTCAGAGGTTGCTCAGTCTCTGATTATTTAGAGTGATAGGAAACTCACCTTCTGCCCAAATAAAAGTGCTAATCAAACCAGTGGGGACATGAGGGATTGGAACACAGTGATGGGCAAGTGTGTCCAGGTGGTTAAGTGACCACTGTACTTAGAGCCTGGGGGACTTGTGAAGATCTCCGTTCATGGAGGGGTTTTGTGTCTTCACAGTGGGAGTCACATTCTGAGCAGAATCTACACTGGGATTCAGAGGCAAAAGCTAGGAAGTGAAGAAGTCAAGTGGTAGGACTCATGGGCTGGTTGAATCAGCATTATCTGAAGCACAGGGTAAGAATGGGGGCTGGTCACTGCAGATGGATCACAAGGGGGATGGCAGGTACAGGACTGGTTCAGGGAAAAAGCTCAGGAAAAAGACCATGAAGCCGTGCGATTCATCAGAGCACGGTCTTATGAATGAGGTCTACAGAGTGAAGGCACAGGGTTTTAAAGAAACAAGTGAGCCTGGAGAAAGCCTGGATGAATCAGAGCCACGAAGCATCATTTGGGTTCACAGTTCAACATTTGCTAGTGGCTTCCTATGCAATGCAGTGGGCTAGGTGTCGGCCTTTCCCTATAGGGAGCTGACAGTTCCTGGCACCTTGGCTGATATTTGACTACACCCAGGCCTTGGTTTAACTTTAAACCCCAGGGCAAATTCTTTCAGTGTGGAGGCCCCTCTTATTTTCCTGCTACTGTTTTTCTTTTGAAAATGTTGAATATGTTAGACAAAAATCAGCTGATTATATGAAGGAAGTGCCTATTAGTGATGTGTGTGTGATGGGGGAAGGGTAGCCTTTCGTGTGCTGCAAGGAACATAGAGGGCAAAGAACATCCCTGAACTGATCTTTTTAGGAAATTGCAGAGTGAAAAACAAAGGACAGATTTTCAAACTAGATTTCCTCTCTGAAAGAACATCCTGAGACATCGCTATTAGTCATAGATACATAATTTAAGGGTTCAAAAGAAGTGTCAGAAAACAATTTTCATGCCAATTTTTCAAACTCAAAATGGAGGGATGAAAAATATAGGAGGCGCTGAGGTCATGAACATGCATATCTTTCAGGCTTAATGTCCCACTGTGGCAATTAGAAAAATCAGGTAATTGGACAGTTACTTTGTCAAGATAACTGGTTAAATCAGCTGAGCAGGTGAAAATCTGGGAGCTTGGTTTTGAGCATAAACTCACTAAATAAGATTTTAAATGCATATTTAGGACAAGAAAATCAGATTCTTGTGTTGTGATTATAAAGCACAAGTTCATGAAAGAAAACCAGGAGGGAAGCAAATCAACATACATTCTCTCTCACTCTCTTTCTCTCTCTCTCTGTCTCCACATATAAACACACACAGATACACACGCACACTCCACACATGAACACGTACTGTCAGGAGAGCATTTCAGCTTTGCTACGGTAACTAGTCACCGAGCACCAAGACCCATACAAGGAAGCTAAAGGGTATTGTCCCACCTGGATCAACTAGTGAGCACTTCAAACCCATCACCTTTAGGACTTAACTCGTGTGTTCTCCCCTTGCAACTCTTTTCACTTCCTATTTCCCCAGATTTGGTAAATAGCACTAAATCCACCCCTATGTGCAGATTAGAGACCTGGGTATCATTCTTTATAACATTTCCCTTCTCCCCTCTTTTAAAAGCAGTGTCTATGTTCTGTGTGGTCCTGAATGATTTCGCAAATCTAACCACCACCGGCTCCCACTGCCACTACCCATGTCGAAGGCACCATTGTCATTAAACTGGACTGGCTGCCAACCATCTGTTACCACACCTTCTTCTTGTTCCCAGTTGAATCCATATCCTCACAGGACAGCTGTCCCATGAGCCTTTTAAAATGTAAACTTAATCATGAACCCCAACCTGCCCCATTGCTTAAAAACTGTTAGCTTCTCCCTGGGGCTTCCCTGGTGGCTCAGTGGTAAAGAATCTACCTGCCAATGCAGGAGACACGAGTTTGATCCTTGGGTCAGGAAGATACCCTGGAAAAGGAAATGGCAACTCCCTCCAGTGCTCTTGCCTGGGAAATCCCATTGTCAGAGGAGTCTGGCAGGCTACAGTCCATGGGGTCACAAAAGGGTCAGACACGATTTAGTGACTAACCAACAACCACTTCTCATTGCTCTTGAAAAAAAACAAAATCCTGAATGGACCTGCATATTCCTTCATTAGACCCTGACTTATCCCTGGATTTATCTGTGTCTTTATTCCTATCTGTATTAGTATCTGTTCTATACATAGGTCCTTCAGTTTGCCTCAAGCTTGCCTTCAAAGCCTTCCCATATGTCTTTCCCATTACATGGAACTCTATTCATTTCTTAAAACTTAAAGTGATTTCTGTATCACTTAGAGCTTAAAGGTACACTCACAGGAAGTTTTCCCAGACCCCCTGGACTGAATCAGTCCCCTGCTTTAAGCCCGTTTGATGTCACTTTTATTGTTGTTGTTGAAATTAGTTGTTTAATAACTATTGACCCTGCTGGAACTGTAAGTTCCATTAATGCAAGAAAAGATGTGTGCTGTTGTTAACCAGCGTATCCCCAGAGATTGAAATACCATCTCAAACTGAAAAAAAGTCCTAAAAAAAAGCATTTGTAAAATGACCCAATGAATTCCATGAGTGATCTTTGGTTTATTGGCATCACAATGAGTGGTACTGATAAACCACATGGATCCAAAATTAATATGAAGTTCTGAGCCCACATCCTCAAAATCAACTTCCCATGAGTATATGGAGGAAAGGGAACTGAAGATTCTGGTTAACTAGACATGTAATTAAAATAAAATACTCCTGGATGCAATTGTTAAAGAAGTGGTTTTATAAAGAGAAGTAGATTATCTGGGACAATAAACGCGGTACTTCTGTTCCACTCTGCACTGTGTAGGATATTCCTGCAATATTCTGGTCAGGCCTGGGACTTTACATATTTGAACAGTCCGGAGGTGAGAGAAGAGGATGCTGAGGAGGACGGGGAACCATGGTAACCAGGAGGTATTGTCGAAGTTCTTGGGGAAGTACTTGGGGAGGTACTCTGTTCAAAAATCTGAAGAATTCTCATGTTTGTGATGAAAATGTCCTACATAACCTAAAAGAGAAAGAGCGGCAGGAGTGCTTGGGTGAATCTCGGGTAGAGCCAGATGATGGCTGTCTGTATGGAGAACAGTTTTGATTAAACATCCTGGACTGTAATACAGGTTCCACCCTAGACTGAAAGAGCGTGCAAGGTGTCAGCTTTCTCAGGAGGTGGAATGGGCAAACCCAGAAAGTTGTAAGACGTCTGCCTCTTCATTTGGTCCAGTGTAGACTGGCTGGTCACGTGGTGCTGACAGTCAAGGCTTGTTGGGAGTTGGCATGTGGCCATACCGGTTTCCTAGTTAACTGGCATTTATTTGAGGGGCTTTCCTGGTGGCTCAGATGGTAAAGAATCTGCCTGCAATTGGGGAAACCTGGGTTCAGTCGCTGGGTTGGGAAGATCCCTTGGAGAAGGGAATGGCAACCCACTCCATTATTCTTGTCTGGAGAATCCCACAGGCTGCAGTCCGTGGGGTCACAATGAGTTGGACACAACTGAGTGATTAACACTTTCACTTTTTTATTTGAGAAGACGCTGTGTGCCTGAAATTGTGCTGGGCTTATTCACAAAGCTGACTGATTAGTGCCACACCACAGCTCCATAAGATACATAATACACTTTTGTAATCCCGTTTTGCAGGTAATGAAAGTGCAACTTAGAAAAGAAAAGAGACCTCTTCAAAATATGCTAATGATCCTTTTTCTAAAAGTTTTTTTTTTTTTTTTACAGTTATTTATTTACAATTTATTTGGCTGCATGAGGTCTTAGTTGTGGCACGTGGGGTCTTTCACAGTAGCACAGGCAGGCTCATTGTTGCTGTTCTCCAGTTTCTTTTGTTGTGGAGCACGGGCTCTAGACGGCATGGGCTTAGTTGCCCCACGGCATGTGGGATCTTAGTTCCCCGATCAGGTATCGAACCTGCTTCCTCTGCATTGGAAGTCAGATTCTCGACCACTGGACCACCAGGGATGTCCTGGGAAATGATACTTTTCTGGTAGTTCTTTTTTTTCAAAATCCCACAGTCCCGTTTTGCTTTTTCAAAGTTATACTTTGAGGCTGTTCCAGGGCTCACGAGCTCTAATTCTACCATACTGAGCTTGAGGCCAAAATGGCCAGCACACTTAGAAACCTGGGCACAGTGACGACCCCTGGCCACAACTGAACAAAAAGACCGAAGTCTTCAAACTGGGTCATTTCTAATGACCAGATGTAGCTGAGACTACAGAGAATGAAGTAGGGTAGTAATGTGTGAGTGTGCTCAGTAGCTGTGGTCGTTTCCAACTTGCAGCCCTATGGACTGTAGCCTGCCAGGCTCCCCTGTCCATGGGATTTTCCAGGCAAGAATATTGGAGTGGGTTGCCATGCCCTCCTTCAGGGAATCTTCCTGATCTGTGGATCGAACCTGCATCTCCCATGTCTCCTGCAGGTGAATTCTTTACCACTGAGCCACCAGGGAAACCCAGAGTAATAATAGTGGCAGAATATTTGTAATATAGGGCTGGTTGGCTCTCTTAAGTATTTTATTCATGTTTCTTAGGGGTAGAAGTACCAGACTTAGCAACCAGGGGCTTATGAGTCAAGCCATTGAAGGCGAAACCTGGAAAATCACAATAAAAACTTCATGATGCTCATAATTAGGCTAAAAATAAGAGCATATGGCAGCTGAGGGAAAACATGAGCTGCATATATTGGATTTCCAGTAGACAGAGTTGAAGAGGAATGGATATGGGAAGGCATATTATTGTAGGTGAAGACAGGAAAGAAATGGATGGAATTAATAACAATTCATCTGGAAAAGTAAGAGAGCTCTGCAGTGATAAATAGAAGTAGAAGAAAATAAACGAATAAATAAAGCAAAGGATAAATAGCCAATAATGCGAAATACTAAAAGCCTAAGCTGCCATCAAAGACAATAAAAAATATGGGGATGGATATATAAAAGATAAAAAAAGACAAGAACAGAATGCAAAAGGCAAAAGTGGGGATAAGAAATGTCTTTTTCAAACAATATAAGAAATCTCTTAATTAATGGGTGAGAGGCATGTAGCTCATAAAACTCTTATGAAAGTAGAGTGGAAATAAGGAAGCTCCAAAACCACTGGTTAGACATCCTGAGAAAGCCGGGGTGGTGTAGTAAAGTAGGAGAGAAAGAGGGAGGTGTTATAATGTAGGGATTTGTTTTTCTTCCCGCTGGGAAGTGGTGTGGGAAGAATGGGGAGGCATATCTGAAAGAGCACAGATGAATTTGGGGATCATACCATTGGGGTTAGAGTCTTGGCATTATACTGTGGAGATGATATGCCCTTTGTCACTTTTCCTAACCTCTATAACCTTATGTTTTCTCTGTTGAGCGGAAATTATTAGTCCTTACAACTGGTGTACTGTTGTGAGCATCTGATATGAAGAATGCGAGTCAGTGGCCTACAAAAGAGCCACCCGCATGACAGCTATTCTGATTGCAAAGTCAGATGGTAGAGTGGAAAGAGCTATCCCACAGATGAACAGGAGAGAAGGCAGGAAATTCAGCTTGACTGAACCCTTGCAGTATTCTGGGCACATACACACATTAATACTCTGATTCCTCACAATAACCTTATGACAATGACATTAACTTCCCCAAACTTCAGAAGCACAAATGGAGGTGCAGAAAGCTTAAATGAAATGTCTTAGGTCTCTCTGCTAATGATTGATCAATCTGGAAACCAAGCCCAAATTTCTGAACATGGAATTCTTATTCTTTGCGTCACATCAGCCAATACCAATTAAATTATATGAACCATTCAGATCCGTCTAGCTCAGATGCCTAAAAGCTGTGACTTTTGGAGTCTTACTGTTTGGAGTCCTGTTTTTTCTCCTTAACTTCAAAGAGATTTGTTTTCACCTCCAATCCCTTGAGTGGGCAAAGGACCTTCAGTATACGAGGTGTCTTAGGAGTCCGTGAGTTTGAAAAATTACACCAGCTCCACTTTCTCCATCCCAGTAAACATGCCAGCAGTAGAAGGCACACAGAAGACTTACAAAGACCCCCAAAAGCCAATGGCAGCGAAGCAGGAAAGGAAAGGACCAAAGACAGAGAGCCCTGAGGGGACTCCTGTGCTCCATCTTTCTATCAGCTCAGCCAGCAGACCTTTAATTTAGTTAGAAACTTCAGCCCCCATGGATGCGGGCAGCGCTTAGAAATGTGTTCTCAGCAAGGGAGGTGTCAGGACGGATTCACGAGAGGTGTTTCATGCCTCACAAATCACCCTGAATATTTCATATACATTAAAAAAATTAGTAGACAAAACTGGGGCCGTGGCATATAATTTACCTAGAGTTGCGAGATGTTTTTGATACAGGGCAGGGCAAAAGATTTATCTGTGGGCACATTAAGCCATGCTTAGAACAGAGTGCATTGGCTCTGCGTTTGCACCCATCAGAGGGGGTAGCAAAAAAAGCTGTGTCATGAGGCAGTAAATATGGGCGTAGTGCAGAGAAATATTAGCTTCATTTTTCTTTCCCTTCTGCAGAGGGCTCTCCAAAGGACAGTATTGCCCCCTGTATGAATGAGTTTAAAAGGCATAAACAAGGGAGTCTGATGGCCTCATTCGGAGGGTCCAGCAGGGATCTACCTCCTTGCAGATAATGAGATTGTATTCAGAGTAGGTATGCCACCGTGTGAGAAAATGAATTTAATAGAAATATCACTGCTATTTACAACCAAAGGAACACAGGTGAAAAAAAAGAATGAATTCATGGCCTGCAATGTCTTTTTTTTTTTTCAAACGTTTGGAAAAGCACTTAGTGTGTGACCCTCATCCTGTGGATAAATGTACTCTGAGTTTATAGAAATTCAAACCTCTGAGTTACGTTTAGCTAAGGTTGAAAGAGTTTGAAAATTCAGCCTTGAGCTAGGTTTACTGGCAGAAGATCAGCGTCTTGTATTCACTTTCTGCCTCATTTCTAGATTCTAAAACTCTCAGAACTTGACTCCAGTCTCTTTTTCTTAACCAAGTATGTGCCCCACAGTTGGGGCTACAAGGACACGGGTTTACCCTTGACTTTGTAAACAGTAATTGTGTCTTGATCACTGATGAAAAGACACACCATCTCTTCTGTTAACAGAAAATCATGCCACTGTGAAGAAGTTTAATTTTTTTTTTCTTCCTTTTGGCCCATTGGCTCTCCTGAACATGGGTGTGTGTTTCCTCAGAGATCTCATGTTGGGAATGAGTTTAGAGGTCTTTGACTTGCAGAACACACAGATGTGTCTCTACAAATGAATCCAAGTTGTAGGAGGTGGTGTTTATGGACTAGCTCAGTGAAGCTAGTCTCCCTGGAATATAGTGACTTTGCAAACTGTAGGAACTGGAATATAGAGAAACCACTTCTTTCTTAAGATGGCTAGAGAGTAGAGGAATGAGAATTGGTGGACCGGAAAGGAGAGGGGATAGGCAATGCTGATGATGGTCTTGCTGGTATATAATCATTTCTCAGTGCCCGAAGAAGGTCTGTGTTTTTGAGTTACCCACCTTCCTGTGGCTCTTTTATAGGTGGTTTCCTTTGAGTCATACCACGTACCTGCCATACCTCCATTTTTTAACTGAATTTCAGCATTTTCATGATTTTTTAGAGTCACATCATCTTTGACTAGCAGAATTAAAGTATACATGTATGGTTGACAAGCCATTAGCCCAGGATTCTGGGGCTCGGGACCCTCTAAGAAGTGGGTCTCTAGGTAGAGTCATGATCCATCAGAGAGGCTTCAAAATCAGCCGCTCCCTTCTGGCTACCTGATTTCCTCTCTCTTGCCTGATAAGAAACCCAGATTCCTTTTTATGGATGTGGGAAATAAAATGAGATGAATGAGTCGGAGACTTAAATTGTTATAAAACTATTAAAGAGAAATCTGTCTTAAGTTATCACCTGAGGGGCCGGTAAAAATTGGTCGTCATAGAGGTGGATTTTTAAATAAAGGTTGAACAAAATTACACTCAGATCTCTAAGGATGCTTCTAAATGATCTTTTAAAACAGGGGGTTATGCAGGGAGGTGACCTTCCTGCCTCACTGCCTGCGAGTGTTATAGCAAGATACCCTGTGTCGAGCAAGGCTTAAAAGATCTGCACATCCTCAAAGAGTCCGTGTGTCCCCCTGGGTCTTCTATTATCTTGCCCAGAGTGATGCACTACTCTTGGAAACAGGGCAGTCAGGGCTTCCTTCAAAACTGAGTACTCACCTGAAATTTCAACCCTTGAAAATTCAGGATCCTTTGGAGAATCTTTGACTTCTGCAAATATCTGCATACATAATGGTCTAGAGCCCCCCCTCCACCATGTCGCTCCCTTGCTTAGAAAGCTGCCACGCTTGCCCTGGCTTTCATGGTGCCTTGCCCCATCATCAACACCACTCCTGACTCTGCATGATGTTCTACGGGACTCCACCATACACGGGTGAGTAGAAACTTCCTCAACCATCACCTCCTGTGTTAAGAGTTTCTAAACCCAGTGTAACAGAGATGGGTTTTTGTTTCTTCGTGTCCTGTACCCACCCCGCCATCTACTCAGCACACAGGTTTGTAATTGCCTGCGACTGAGTCTGTAAGTCTGCAGTTACCTCCAAGACAGAGACAGTGGCTCAAGCAGCTCTTCCCCCTATGCTTCGAGGAGGGTTTGATCCACTTTAGGGAGGGAGTAAATATTTACTGAATGAAAAAAAATGAATGAATGGGTGAGTGGAGGGCTTATTCTGGAAAGGCCAGTGGAAGCTTTTCCGGTCTCCAAGGCACATCTGATCATTCCCAGCCCCCTGGCTGTTCCTCACACACTACTCACAGTTCAGATCCGCAGTCCATCAAGAGCCCATCAGCCCATCCAACGGTGTGCTTCTTCTATGAACACATCTCCTCCAATAATGCCTCCCGACAGCTGCATAGTCAGGGAGCCGGTTTGTGTGGACAGTTTGGGGAAAGAGAATAAGCTTCAGGGAAGTTTTGCTTTAGGGTGCAGTGGTTTAAGGGGGAGGGAAAAACCTTTCATTCTTGACCTGATTTTCAGTCTTCTCAAGCAAGGTAAAAGATGGAGCAGAGTGGGAGTGGATGATGTCAGAAAGGAGACACAGGTTGGTGAGCTTCATCTCCCAGATGTGGGAATAGGGCTGTGGGTTCCAGCTAACTCTGTGCCAGATGTGTTTACCAGTTGAGGGGTAGGGGGAGACAGACCCATCCACCCATTTCAGAAGGGCACCTATTCTCAAGGATGCTTTTTCTCAAAGTAAGATGTTTAAGACCTACCTGAAATTGACACCTTTGGTGGCAGCAAGAGGCAGACACAGAGAAGAGCCCCTTATCAGCCACCATCCTCCTGGAGGTAGACATTTCACCTCCTGGAGAGTTTACACCAGATGAAAACCACTTTCCAAAGCAGTTAGTCCAGGTATGCAGAGATGAATAAGACCCACTGCATCATGTGTCTGCACCTGCCTAAGAAGAACATTGTTTCTGGGCTTCAGACAGGATAATAGTTGTTAGTTGCAATACCACATTCTGTTAGGAGGAGGCTTTTGTTGATAGTTCTTTATGACCATGACTCCATTAAGCTTCCTTACACTCTCTAGTAGAGGAAACATCCTGCATCCTTTACAGATGGGCAAAAATGAGGCTTGGAGAAATATGACACTTCTATGGAGGAAGCAGGTGTGGGACTTGGGAATGATTCCCTGCGTCCTGATTCCTAGCTTACCTGGCAGCCTGAGCTCAGCTTTTCTCTCTGCATCATCTAAAAATCTCCACAATCAGTCAAAAGATGTATATTTTCCTATTGCCTTAGCAGCTTCTTCCAAATAATTTTTTCACCTCAGCACAGGGAATGAATTTAAAGGAATATATTAAATTAAAAAATGGGCTTGCAAAGCAAGATTCTACTTTGACCCTAATATCTCCCTCAGATTCCTTCCTGCACGTGTACACCCTTATCAAACACAGTTCACCTTCTGTGGAAACAGGATGAGACTGAAGTCATGGCCAAAGGCAGGAACGGAAGTGTGGGCATTACTGGCACAAATAACAAGCAAGAGGATGATGGCTGTGAGGAATTTCAGGTGCTAGACCACTAATTGCTGATGTTTTCCAAGAGTAGAGGAATTAGAGCAGATTATAATTTTAGTACAATTATTTTGAAAAATGAATTTTAAAGATTGAGGTTACTGATTTTTTTGTATTCTTTCCCATTAGACGGAATAAAACAATCTTATTAATATAGCCTTATGCCAGACCATTCCCTTAGTGCCATGAGATTTCATACACAAGCTCACTGGACATCTGAAAAGCAGCTGCATGAGCAACTTCAGAAATAAATACCTAGGAACTCCCCTGGTGGTCCGGTGGTTAAAACTTTGCTCTCCCAAAGCAGGGGATCTGGGTTCAATCCCCGGTCAGGGAACTAGATCGATCCTACATGCCCCGCCACTAAAATTCTGAGTGCCGCAACGAAGACCCAGCACAGTCAGGTAGGTAGATAGATAGATACTTAAATGTCCACATCTGATGGGCACATGCTGCTTTTCTTAAAACATGGAATATGTTTCTTACATGAGGTTGATCTCAAAGGAATGATATAGAAAAGATGATATAGTAGACTTTTTATGATACTCTAATTTGATTCAAAATCACACCCAATTCAAAATTTAAAAGTAACTTCTTTGAAAAAATTGCCTTTTTCCTCCCCCCTGATGAGAATACACAGTCACTTTGAGGAATCTGGGGAACTAACGCAAAAAGCAAAGAAAACAAAAAACACACAGAATCTCACTTCTCAGAAGTAGTTGTTAATAATTTGGTAAGTTCTCTCTTTATGTGTTAACTTCATTTATCATTTTTCCCACTTGTCAGGTATCATAGTGCCTGTAGAACTTTATATATGTTCTCATATTCCTTTTAAGACTCCCTGATACTTGCTTCCCCATGTTGATAAAAATCTTCATAAACATTTTAATAGCAATTCAGTGTTTTATGATATAGCTACCTTTATTCCCTTATGTTGTGATTTTGGGTTCTTTGAATGCATTTCTTAATGAAAGCAGGATATCAGCAAAGTGAATTTGAATTTATTAATAATTTGCAAGAAGAATGTACGAAATCATAGAATTTTTTAAAAAGATGTGTTTTATTTTTGCTTTTGGCTGTGGTGGTCTTCATCATTGCACATGGGGTCTCTAGTTGCGGTGAGTGGGGGCGACTCTTCGTTGCGGTGTGTGGGCTTCTCCTGGTGGTGGAACTCGTTGCCGCGCACAGGCTCAGGCACACAGGCTCAGTGGCTGCAGCGTGTGGGCTTTAGAGCACAGGCTGTGTAGTTGTGGTGCTTGGGCTTAGTTGCTCTGAGGCATGTGGTTCTTCCCAGAGCAGGGATCAAACCCGTGTCATCCTCTGCATTGGAAGATGGATTTCTAACCACTGGACCACCAGAGAAGACCCCGAAATCATAGAATTTTTAAAGCTAAAAGACATTTGGAAGCGCAAGTGCCCAACCACCTTGTCTGTTTTAGAGATCTGAGAATCCCAATCCAGAGAGAGGAGACTTTTCTAGAGTGACGCTGTGAATGAGCAGTGGAGGGAAGATTGGAACTAAATCCAGGGATCATCCTCCCAGGTCTCACCCTTCCTTGTGGAAGGCATTTTCCTTCCAGAAAGACGATGCCCTGGTCTACTCTTTGAGAAGGATTACTTAGGGAACCAGCACCCAGGGCCCCACAATAATGAGCCAGCACAGGACACCTGTTGTTATTTCAGGCTTTAAACAAGATCTTCTGCCAAACCAAATCAGAATGATGCTCTGAGAACACCTGGGATAATGGGCTTCAAAAAGTTTCAGGTACCAACATCAGAGAGAGTATCAGTGACCCCGTGTTCTGAAACATCCTCGACCTCTCATGCATCATACCTAAGAGTCCTCACTGTGGTATTCAAGCAAAATAACACACTTCCCAATCTTAAAACCTTGTCAAGTGTGTAAGAGGGTAAGGAAAAGAGTTACTTGAAGAAGATCGTTGAGATGGAGAAGTGGCCAGGCTTTGGGGGGTGCCACAAAACACATCACTTTCCTCATCTGTGAAATAGGGATAATGTGACTTTTTCTTAAGTTTATTTTAATACTAAATTGAGTGAAATAAAATATTTAGTATGATATTTAGCATTATGCAGGTTTCCCTTGTGGCCCAACTGGTAAAGAATCCACCTGCAATGCGGGAGACCTGAATTCAATCCCTGGGTTGGAAAGAGCCCCTGGAGAAGGGAAAGGCTGCCCAGTCCAGTATTCTGGCCTGGAGAATCCCATGGACTGTATAGTCTATGGGGTCACAAAGAGTCAGATACGACTGAGTGACTTTCACTTAACATTATGCATAAGATGTGCATGAGTCAGTGTTCTAGAGAGATATATTTTAAATAATTGGCTCACACAGTTATGGAGGACAGTGAGTCCTAAGACCAGCAGGATGCGTCAGCAAGCTTGAGACAATGGATTGTTGATTGTTTGGTTCAGTCTCAGTCTGAGGCCCAGGAGACCCAATGGCATAGTTCCCATCCAAAGACTAGCAGGCTTGAAGTGAAGGAAAAGCTGGTGTTTCAGTTGAGGTCCCATGTAAGGAAAAATAGAGGATGTTTCAGTCCAAAGGGAGTTGGACAGGAAGAGTTCTCTGTTACTCAGGGGATGGTCAGCCTTTTGTTCTACCTAGAGCTTCAACTGATTGGACGAAACCCACCCACATTAGGGAGAGCAATCTACTTTACTCAGTGTACTGATTTAAATGTTTATCTCATTGAAAAACATTCTTACAAATACATTCAGGTTACTGTTTGACCAAATATCTGGGTACCTTGTGGCCAGTCAAGTTGCCACATAATATTAACACTCAGACACACTCTAAGAACTCTAAAATGGTGAATATTGAGTGTTCTTGTGATTTTTAATAGTTTCGATCATTTTATCTTGCTTCATACTTCCTTTAAGGAAAATACAAACAAACAAATTCTGAATTATGATGGAGAGGCATGGTTTTAATAATACCTTAATTGCAACCTGAAGTCTGGCCAGACTGAGTCTTGCAGGTTGCAACCTTGAAAGCTAAACATTTTGTTGACTAAAATATCTGACAAGAAAAGTTTTGGAGAACTTTTATCATAAGACTCATCTAGGAGTGATCTGTAAAACACCCTTTTAAGGTGTTGGTAACACTCTCTATGCATCTCTATCTATAGACATGTAACTCCACAGCTCAGTTCAGTTCAGTCACTCAGTCGGGTCCGACTCTTTGCGACCCCATGAATTGCAGCACACCAGGCCTCCCTGTCCATCACTGACTCCCAGAGTGCACTCTCATCCTCTGTCGTCCCCTTCTCCTCCTGCCCTCAATCTTTCCCAGCATCAGGGTCTTTTCAAATGAGTCATCTCTTTGCATCAGGTGGCCAAACTATTGGAGTTTCAGCTTCAACATCAATCCTTCCAGTGAATACCCAGGACTGATCTCCTTTAGGATGGACAGGTTGGAGCTCCTTGCAGTCCAAGAGACTCCCAAGAGTCTTCTCCAACACCACAGTTCAAAAGCATCAATTCTTTGGCACTCAGCTTTCTTTATAGTCCAACTCTCACATCCATACATGACTACTGGAAAAACCATAGCCTTGACTAGATGGACCTTTGTTGACAAAGTAATGTCTTTGCTTTTTAATATGCTGTCTAGGTTGGTCATAACTTTCCTTCCAAGGAGTAAACGTCTTTTAATTTCATGGCTGCAATCACCATCTGCAGTGATTTTGGAGCCCAGAAAAATAAAGTCAGCCACTGTTTCCATTATTTCCCCATCTATTTGCCATGAAGTGATGGGACTGGATGCCATGATCTTCATTTTCTGAATGTTGAGCTTTAAGCCAACTTTTTCACTCTCCTCTTTCACTTTCATCAAGAGGCTTTTTAGTTCTTCTTCACGTTCTGCTATAAGGGTGGAGTCATCTGCATATCTGAGGTTATTGATATTTCTCCCAGCAATCTTGATTCCAGCTTGT
>NW_011494869.1:8944504-8964761 GCF_000754665.1 Bison bison bison | reverse complement strand
GTTTCTCATGATGTACTCTGTATATAAGTTAAATAAACAGGGTGACAATATACAGCCTTCAGATCAGATCAGATCAGTCGCTCAGTTGTGTCCGACTCTTTGCGACCCCATGAGTCGCAGCATGCCAGGCCTCCCTGTCCATCACCAACTCCTGGAGTTCACCCAGACTCACGTCCGTCGAGTCAGTGATGCCATCCAGCCATCTCATCCTCTGTCGTCCCCTTCTCCTCCTGCCCCCAATCCCTCCCAACATCAGAGTCTTTTCCAATGAGTCAACTCTTTGCATGAGGTGGCCAAAGTACTGGAGTTTCAGCTTTACCATCATTCCTTCCAAAGAAATCCCAGGGCTGATCTCCTTCAGAATGGACTGGTTGGATCTCCTTGCAGTCCAAGGGATATACAGACTTGATGTACCCCTTTTCCTATTTAGAACCAGTCTGTTGTTCCATGTCCAGTTCCAACTGTTGCTTCCTGACCTGCATATAGGTCAGGTGGTCTGGTATTCCCATCTCTTTAAGAATTTTCCACAATTTTTTGTGATCCACATGGTCAAAGGCTTTGGCATAGTCAATAAAGCAGAAATAGATGTTTTTCTGGAACTCTCTTGCTTTTTCAATGATCCAGTGGATGTTGGCCATTTGATCTCTGGTTCCTCTGCCTTTTTTAAAACCAGTTTGAACATCTGGAAGTTCACGGTTCAAGTATTGCTGAAGCCTGGCTTGGAGAATTTTAAGTATCACTTTACTAGCGTGTGAGATGAGTGCAATGGTGTGGTAGTTTGAGCGTTCTTTGGCATTGCCTTTCTTTGGGATTGGAATGAAAACTGACCTTTTCCAGTCCTGTGGCCAATGCTGAGTTTTCCAAATTTCTTGGCATATTGAGTGCAGCACTTTCACAGCATCATCTTTCAGGATTTGGAATAGCTCAACTGGAATTCCATCACCTCCACTAGCTTTGTTCGTAGTGATGCTAGAATTTCTAAGGCCCACTTGACTTCACATTCCAGGATGTCTGGCTCTAGGTGAGTCATCACACTATCATGATTATCTAGGTCATAAGGATCTTTTTTGTACAGTTCTTCTGTGTATTCTTGCCATCTCTTCTTAATATCTTCTGCTTCTGTTAGGTCTCTATCATTTCTGTCCTTTATTGAGCCCATCTTTGCATGAAATGTTCCCTTGGTATCTCTAATTTTCTTGAAGGGATCTCTAGTCTTTCCCTTTCTATTGTTTTCCCCTATATCTTTGCATTGATCGCTGAAGAAGGCTTTCTTAAGTCTCCTTGCTATTCTTTGGAACTCTGCATTCATATGGGTATATCTTTCCTTTTCTCCTTTGCTTTTCACTTCCCTTCTTTTCACAGCTATTTGTAAGGCCTCCTCAGACAGCCATTTGGCTTTTTTGCATTTCCTTTCTTGGGGATGGTCTTGATTCCTGTCTCCTGTACAATGTCATGACCCTCCGTCCATAGTTCATCAGGCACTCTGTCTATCAGATCTAGTCCCTTAAATCTATTTCTCACTTCCATTGTATAGTCATAAGGGATTTGCTTTAGGTCATACCTCAATGGTCTAATGGTTTTCTCCACTTTCTTCAACTTCAGTCTGAATTTGGCAAAAAGGAGTTCATGATCTGAGCAACAGTCAGCTCCCGGTCTTGTTTTTGCCGACTGTATAGAGCTTCTCCATCTTTGGCTGTGAAGAACATAATCAATCTGATTTCAGTGTCCACCATCTGGTGATGTCCATGTCTACATCTGGGCCTGTACAAATACTCATACGCATGTACTCTAAAAGGCTTTTGATAAGTTTGTAATAATTTAGTCAACTTTATGAATTTAATTAAGCTTTCTCCACATGGCATGTTGGAAAAGATAGTAGTTTACACAAAGACCATAATCTAGAAAAAAATTATTTATTTTTCAGAATAGAAACCAGGTCAACAGGGCAACAGGGACATTTTGCTTGTCAGCAAAATAATTTTATTCCGAATTTATGAATTGATAATAAGCCACCTTCTCATAATGATTAATGGTAATTAACCTTTTAAAGCTCCATCGCTTCCCTGGCCAACTCTGGCTGACAGCCCTGGGAGACAGGACAGAATGCTGATGGTGAGCAGAGCTTTGTTTGGACTCCCGAGGTCCTGTTAGGTAGAGAACACCACTTTTGTGTGGAGCTGTCACAGATACGATGCAGCCCCAGAGAATCACAAATAAGAAGAAAATGCATGCATGGGCCATCCTTGTGAGATGTTTTCACCCTACTAGGGATTACCGCAGACCAGAGTCAGCCAGCTCTACTGTTTAAACCTGTGTGGCTTTGGTCAAGTCTTTACCCATGTGAACCCAACCAACTTCCTTCATCTTTAAAGTAGATATCAGCAATTAATATTTTGAATGAAGAGTTCTGTGGGCTAGCACAGGGCAAAAGGTGAGCTCTCTTATCACGCAGTCAGCATCACATAAAGCTGTCTTCCAGATGAGCACTTCTTACACATCCTGACACTAACCTAGATCCATGATGTTCCTTGCACTTTGCCTGTTCTAGTCCCATTGCCGTTGATGTTGACAGTATGAACCACAGAGATAGCTGGGGCGTGGTTTCTAGATTGGGATTTAGCATAAGCTTTATCAAGGGGTGCCCTGAGAACCAACTCGTGTGTCAGAGAGGAGAAAGAAGCAGGAATCAGCAGGGAGAAAAGAAATGGAAAGCACGGTGACAGACGTGGCTGACCTGAAGTTGAGACTGGAGCTGAAATGACCCCAGCAGAATAGTTCTGATTCAGGATCTGTGGCCAGTGTCCTTATGCCCCTGCAGTGACCAATCACAGGATGTGAGCTGCCCCAGGCAGTGTCATGACCTTGACCTGAGAGAATCCTTGAAGGGGCTGAGAGCTGAAGGTCATTGGCAGACAGCACTCCTAGCTGCAGTGGTCACCAGTCCTTCACTGAAGGGGGCACTGGGTGGCCTGTCATATTTGTTGAGCCTTTACTCCATCCCAGACAAACTCTGCCAGGGCTGGTGTCTGCTTTATCACATTTGATCTTACTGCAACCCTGTCAGATAGATGTTAGGATGCCTGTTAGTCACATCGTGAAAAGGAGTCTCAAAGTCTAAGAACCAGTAAGTTGTGCAACTGGCAATCGAGTTATTAATTTGCAAGAATTAATTTGCATGAATCTGAGGGTTTGCAGTGAGCTGAGAGTCAGCTGAAACAAACTATCCACTCTTTCTAGGTCTTCCCTGAAGAGCTAGCTCTTCCCTTTTTACTTGGGGATTGGTTCAACTTTCCTCCCTTGCAGATTCCATTTCTCGGTAGAATTCATTTTAGCCCAGGACTAATGGAATTATTTTGGAAATAATATTGACCTTATCTTTGTTCTCTGAGTGTCTGGCTAGCTCTGTGATCTAGAAGAAGTTATTTATCTTCACTCAGCCTCTGTTTTTCTCATCTGTAATATGGGGATGATAGTAACAGGAAAAACATCAAATTTCATAGGTATCACACTTACCTGCATGCCTGGTGTATGATAAGGACTGAGTGTTTGCCAGTATATTATTTGCCTGTTCCTCTAATAAAATGCATGTTAGCAATATCATTGTTTTTGTCCATGTCCATTGATTCTCTTGTTTGTAAGCATCTGGTTTATAAGGATAAAGTAGTGTGATATTCACCTTAATATACTTAGGTCTTAGCATAATGCCTCATAGCAGCAGGTTTCCAATAAAAGGCTGGTAAATTGAATTATATTTCAACAAAGATAACAAGTTTTATCAGTTGTAAGCCATTAATACCTTTCATATTTGTTTGTTCATCTCCGTGTATCACCCTAGTTCAAGTTACCATTTCTTCCTTCTGATTTGAAATCAGACAGATCTGAGATCAAAGTCTGGCTGGCATTTGTTACTTAGCTAGTTTAAACCCTTATTTCTACGTTGGTAAAATGGAAAGAGATAGAGTGCCTACCTCATGGGGTCGTAAAGAGAATTAAACACGATAGGCAAATGGAGTAATGTATCCAGGACATGACACATAGCAAACCAACAGATGCTGGTTTCAATAATAGCAACAAGTACAGCCAGTTTCACCCTAGTCATTCTTCTTGTTGAATTAGTCTTGCTTCTTAGTCTTCTGTGGAGATAAAAGCAGAAGTAGAATGACACAGTAGAAAGAACTTATACTTTGGAGCCTGATTATGTAAAAAACTGTCTCAACCTCTGAATAAGTTAACTGGTCTGCATCAGTCTTGCTTTTTTCATTTTGCAAATGGGAATAATAATAATGCATTTGTCTTAGAGTTTTCAAGGGTTAAATGGAGTAATGCACCTGAAGCATTTCCTATAGCTGCTAAGACCTCAGAAGCTCACATGAAATGTTACACTATGATTCATACTACTAGCACACGTGTGAGACCACACACGTGAGCCTCGCAGAGTTACTGAGAGTGCTCGGGAACGCCCGCCCCGGCACACGGTGGACCCTCCACTCCCCTCAGTCTTTCCACTGTGGATTCTGTTCCACCCTGGGTGAGACAAGAGACTCCTCGGCCCCACATCCCGCACAACGCTCCAGAGAATGTTAAATGGCAGGGGAAAACTCTGACAAAATCTGCTTTAATGAGACATCCCGTTAGCACTGACTGCTCCAGGTCAAGCTGCCTGTGTTGGAGCAAGAGCACTAATGGATTAGGTGGCCGTGCCTCCCCGTCAGTCTGGGCTCTGGATTTTTAATGAAGCAAGCAGGCCACACACCCAGACGGTTTTGGGGTGAGTGTATGTGTGTGCATGCACCTGTGTCTCCAATGACAAACGGTTTTCATCCTAAAAAGAGTGGGAAAAAAACGAGAGAATGTGAAGGCTCACAACATTCCCTGATTTGCATCAGTCAGAGAAAAACTGACCAAGACCTTCCTCCACATGCAGATGACCCTCACATGGGGCAGAGGATTAAAAACCACACTGCTTTTCCAGGGGGGCTAGCACACCCTCGAGAGCTCTAACAAAGGCTAGTGTCAGCTGCTTGACTTCTTAATGATGAATAATTCATATACATCAAAGCAGCCCTCAGAAATTATTTTTTCCTGCAGCCTCAAAGACAATGAAACAACAGCAAAAAGGCCAGAAGGGGAAAGCTGTTTCAAATCATATCATCTCTACTATTATTCTTCTCTACTCTAATATCTGTATTCTGAACTTGATTGAAATTAACTGCAATGCTATTTTATAAAAATAGTTTAAAATCCTTTGATTTGCTTCTTCTCCCAGATAATGGCCAACTCCTATTCAGCCTTCAAAGCCCAGCTCAAAAGTCACCACATTTTGAAGTCAATTCTGCCAGCCACCTTCCCAACAGAGTCAGTCTAAACTTACCCCTTATGTAAACACCCTTCCTTTATTGCCATCATTCCTGAGATCTTACTCCTTGAAATCGTGGACTCAGATTTAGAACTACTTAAAGTTAGGCACTCTGTTTCATGTTTCAGAACCACCAGCCCCTAACACAGAGCCTGGAATACAGTAGACATTCTATAAATGCTCATGGAATTGAAATGACTTGAATTCTTGAAATAAATAAAGCACATATTGAAAGTAAAGAATTGGATAGCATCACCAACACAATGGACATGAATCTGAGCAAGCCCCAGGAGATAGTGAAGGGCAGGGAAACCTGGTGTGCTGTCGTCCATGGGGTCCCAAAGAGTTGGACTTGACTTAGCGACTGAACAACAGCAGCAGCAATATGTATTAAATCTATGAAACCCAAAAGTAGATGAAAATAACATCCCCAAAACCTCAAAACCATCATTCACTATTTGTTTTACCATTGGTATTTATTAAGAACCCAAATCAAAGGATTAGAAATGCAGGAAGTTGGGGGAATCTGTTTTGAGGGGTGGTTATCAGTATTCTTTACGAAGGCAAGCATTTTAAAGAGAAACATTCATCAGAACTGAGATAAAATTAAAAATGGCAGTATCACAATCTAGGTTATTTTTACAGTCTCTCTTAAAACATAAACTCCTTAAACTCCCTTTCTTTTTGATCATCATAAATGAAAATTTACTACAGGCATACACACATCAAAATGCAGATGTTACCCACTTTTTATATTTCTCAACTGGCTGCTGCCTCAACAAAATACCACTTCAATGTCAGAGGAGAACACATTTCTTTTGTGGAGTAAATGCTTGTTATCAAAGGAAAAAGATATATATTTTAAGCTAAAGTCTTTATTCGCTGAATATATTATAATGGTATTATGTTCCTGATAGCAGGGCAATAATAAAGGAAAAGTTTTGATTGTAAGATAGATCTCACACTCATGGACCTTATAGTCCAGCAAAGGTGAAAGATGTAATGAGATAATTGTTTTAAAATACATATTTTTTAATCCTTAATGTATGAATAGAGTTACGGTTTTGCAGAAGGTATGGTGACTGATTCTCTCTGGAAAGTTAGAATCCGCTTCAGGGAGGAGATGATTCTTAATCTGATTTTTAAGGGATACACGAAGAGATATTTTTCCAGTGGCAGAAAGGCAGCTGGAGCTGATCAGAAGAATCTAGCAGTCATTTCAAGGATCTGGCGTTGTGGATGGCATTTATGGAAAATTCCATTCTGCTAGGGTATCTAATTCACGGTGAGGGATAAAGTAGGTAAGACTAGAGAAATCGGAAGTACCTACTGCTAAGAACCTTACATTACAGGTTAAGTGTTTGTGTTGTAAGTTGATCCTATCAGTCTCTTGGGTAGTAGAATGGGGAGAAAGAGCACAGGGAGCTCTTAGTCATTTCTTTGCAATGAGTGAAATGATGAGAGTTTCAACCCACGGCTGTGGAATGGGATGTAGAAAGGTCAGCCTGTTGAAGGTGATCGACATCCTTCTGAGGCTGTTAAATGCATGAAAAGGTGGACAGGAGATTGAAGGTGAGGAGTAAAGGATGATTGAATAGGGTTAACACAGTTTTTCATGAAATTAGTTATGTAATTTCCCGAAAGCTGGGAACATAGCCCAGTTCATTTCAAATGGACATATTGAAACCAAAGATAATAGGATAATTACAAATTGACAGATAAAAAATATGGGGTGAGGCGGTGTGGGTAGGGAAGATAGCCTGGGCTACAGGGACTGGAAACAAGATTGGTCTGCCTTTAACCATTGTTCCATCTATGTGCTGTCCAGTGTTTGCAGGAAAGTTATAATACAGCATCTTAAATGAGCCTTGAATAATGAGGCGGGGGAACTGCCTCTTAGTTGCTGTTGCTCGGTCACTAAGTCAAGTCTGACTCTTTTTGCAACCCCATAGATTATCGTCCACCAGGCTTCTCTGTCCATGGGATTTCCCAGGCAAGGATACTGGAGTGGGTTGCCATCCCCTTCTCCAAGGGATCTTCTCAACCCAGGGTTCAAACCCAGGTCTCCTGCATTGGCAGGTGGATTCTTTGCCACTGAGCCACCAGGGAAGCCCCTGCCTCTTATGAAACACGTGTAAATACCTGCCACTGGTTGAACATAATGAATAAAGATTTCTAATTCTCAGCAGAAAACTAAAAGTGTTCTGCTGCTGCTTCTGAAGCACAGCTGCTTGCTTTACATTCATTAATATGTTAGCAGTTATTTATTGAGTACCTACTGGGTGTCAGATGCTGACCATGACACTGAGGATACAAGAGAGCGAGCAAAAACAGATTTGACCCCTGTTCCCATGGAATTTATAGTCTACTAAGGAACGATAGACATTAATTGAATAATCACAAACTAAATAATGAATTAAAATTGAAATTAGATCTCAAAAAGGACAGAACAGATTTCTGCAAGTGCATGTAACTAGCATATGTAACCTAGACTGAGGGGTGGGTAAGGCTCCCCCAAGAGAGTGAGACTTGAGTTGTGATCTAAAGTAGATGAGACTATGTCAGAGTCCCAGACAGAAGGAACCTTTGCCTGTGCAAACGTCCTATGGCCCAAAGTGCTGAAAATTTTCTCTTGCAGCTGAGAGTACAGAGAACAGGTAAAAGGAGAAAGGGTCATGACTTTGAGAAGAGGCTAAAATTCAAGAAAGGAGCTGTATAGAGTTCTTGCTAAGATTTTAGGCTTTTTCTTTCATTATCATTCTAAGAGCAGTGAGTTTCTGTTCACCAGTATGCTCCATGATTTTGTGTGGGTATTTTTGTTTTCTTATTTTTTTTTTTAATATTTATTTATTTGGCTACGCCAGGTCTTAGTTGCAGCACGTGGTATCTTTAGGTGCAGCATGTGGGATCTAAGTTCCTGATGAGGGATCGAAACTGGGCCCCCTGTGTTGGGAGCCTGGAGTCATACAGCCCCTAAACCACCAGGGAAGTCCCTGTAATTTGTTGCTTCAGTGTGCATATTACTTTCATTTTCTAACACTTCACAACAATTTTTTTTGATCAGAGCTACATATCTGAGTCAGGAGAAAGCCAGAGATAGAGAAATAAATTAGAGAGATTTGCAGCTCTCCAGAAACCTATGGTTTACAAGAGAGGCAAGTAACCAGATAATTATGAAACAGTGTTGACATTGGTAGGGAGAGAAAGCTGAAAGGGGCTAATAGGGATAGGCTCCTCACCAAACCTCAGGGGTGAGGACAGATTTCCAGGTGTATAACACCTGGGCCCAAAGGACAAGTGGAAGTTTCCTAAAATACATAGAATAACAGCTAATATATATTTAGTGCTTACTCTGTGCCAGGCACTCAGATAAGTGCTTTTCAAATATATTTAAGAAAACAAAAGCCATACAAGGTATGTTCTTTTATTCTCCTCCTTTGAATATTCATGGGAAAGACTGATGCTGAGCTGGAGTTTCAATACTTTGGCCACCTGATATGAAGAGCTGACTCATTGGAGAAGACCCTGATGCTGGGAAAGATTGAAGGCAGGAGAAGGGGATGACAGAGGATGAGACGGTTGAAGGCATCACTGACTCAATGGACATGAGTTTGAGCAAACAGGGAGATAGTGAAGGACAGGGAAGCCTGGTGCTTCCACGGCGTCGCAAAGAGCTGCACGCAACTGAGTGACTGAACAATGAACAACCACAAAAGATGCAGAAACTGAGCATCAGGAAGTTTAAGCAATTTTTTTTTTTTCTTTTTAAGATTATACACCTGGAACATGGGAGAGTCATGATTTGGACAAAATGCCCTGTGCTTTAGAGTAAGCGCTGGAGGCAGGGAGCTTAAATTGTAAATTTCATATTAAAATATTAAAACATGAGCTGTGTTGGTTTAGAATGATGACAACCTCTTTGAGAAATTTCCGAGGGCCCATAAGTGCAACATCTTTGCCCAAATCTATGGATGAGACCATTAGCCAAAGTAGCACTCATCTCTGCTCTCAAAGCGGTGGAGCCTTTTGTGTGATGGCAGCATCAGAGAGGAGTAATGCATGTGCGTCAGAGAACACATCAGTACTTAGACAATCAGAAAGGACGTGTTTGTGTATCATTTGACTTTCCTTCTCTCCCCCTGTAATTACTTCATCTCAACGAAATCACACTGTATTACGATTTAACAACTCAAACAGTCACGTAAGCATGGATATTTTGAAAGCACCTTCCCAGCTTCCGATCTGGACTCGTAAGGGAGAACAAGGGGGACCACTTAGGGGTCCAGATAAACCATGTGGATGTGCCCAGTGGTCAGTGTTGGAACTTTAGTCCTGCCCTGGTTAAGGGCCACCAGGCCCCTGTTAGCAAATTCTGAGGCAGAACAATCACTGAGTGAAGCAGGGAAGAGATTGCAGCTTTTAAAGCCGAGAGGTTGGCTGTGGGTGGGGAGAGAGGGCAGGAGTATTCTGACTTCAGGCTGCAACTTTACCTTTTCTTTTGAAATTCAGCCCCCTTAGGCCCTTCTCAAACAATGTAAGCCTGTCTCTACCTAGTTACTTCCAAGTGAAGAGACAAACACATCCTGAAACTGCAGGACAAAGCGCAGGACCCGAATTATTCCCATGCTTCCTGCAGATTTGGAATTCCAGCCTGTGGTTCATTCCCGTGTGTTTCTTGTTCACGCCACACATATGTAATCAATCAGAGGTATATGGCGGTCCATGAGCTCGCTCTCTGTAAAACGCACCCCTACAAGGAGGTGGCAGAGCCCTGAGTACAAACAGTGACTTGTGAGGCAAAACTTCAGACGTTCAGCCCTGGAAGTGATCTTGAAGACCATCCTCCAGGCCCTGTTGTTTTGATTCATAAGGGGTCTTGGGTCCAGATGGAGCGGGGAGGCATGTGAGGTGTCCACACTTGCAGGATGAAAACACTGACTTCCAGACCTCAAGCCACTGTTGTTCCAGCTATGTAGCATTGATCTAAAATAGATGTGCATTTCATACTTAGGCTGTAGGTCCCCTTCCTTCCTCATCAAAGGCATAATCCATCATCATTTGCAAGGCACTCATTTTAAGAAGTAGGAAATGAAATTCCCCAATGTCGTTACAATTTTAATTTGCCAGGAACCACAGATTTGGGAAGCAGGACCTCTAAAGAAAAAGGTCACCAAAATGCATGCTGGGAGTCAACCCTGCTTCACAAACTCACAGTGAGTCTAGAGCAGTGGTCTGCAACCTTTTCTCTTTATAAGTCCAGAAAGTAAACATCTTAGGCTTTGTGAACTGTATTACAGCAATGACACAACTGCTGTTATAGCAAGAAAGCTGCCATAGACAATACATAAAGGAATGGCTGTGGCTATGTTCCAGTAGTGGTTTAGTTGCTAACTCGTGTCTGACTCTTGCAACCCCATGGACTGTGGCCCACCAGGCTCCTCTGTCCATTGGACTTTCCAGGCAAGAATACTGGAGTGGATTGCCATTTCCTTCTCCAGGGGATCTTCCCAACCCAGGGATTGAACCTGGTTCTCTGAACTACAGGCAGATTCTTTACTGACTGAATTACCAGGGAAGCCCATGTTCCAAAAGAACTATTCATAGACACTGAAATTTGAATTTCATATACTTTTCACATGACAACAAAATCTTGTTCTTTTTTTTTTTTAAAGCAATTAAAGATGTAAAAATTTTTCTTAGCTCACAGCTATCCAAAACCAGATGGTGGACTGGGTTTGTCCTTTGCACCATAGCTGGCTGGTCCACGGTGCAGAGTGAGATGGCTGTTAAGTCTTCCTCAGTATGGTTTGTGCTATTAGGAAATTTACATGTGGCTACTGAAGAATTCTTTTACGCACAAGTCCTGTTTTTCATTGGATTCCATGAAAAATAAAATCTAGATGTTCCCTTTTAGGGAAATCTCCAAAATATTTAAAGGTACAGAGTAAGTGTCTTCTTTCCCTCCTAGATTATTTGCTTTTAGCTTCCAGTGACCTTTCATGTATGCCAAGTCACTTCAGTCACGTTTGACTCTTTGCAACCCTCTGGACAGTAGCCCACTGGGCCCCTCTATCCATAGCATTTCCCAGGTATGAAAACTGGAGTGGGTTGCCGTGCACTTCTCCAGGTGATCTTCCCAACCCAAGGATCGAACCTGTGTCTGTTGCATCTCCTGCATTGGCAGACAGGTTCTTTACCACTAGCGCCATCAGGGTCCTCTTCAAAAGAGTACCATGTTTTATTTGTCTTTAAATCACTGATATGTGGCAAACCACCAAGCCCATATAATCAACATCTCATAAAGGATTCTTTGGGTGGATTCTTTATTCTTTGGGTAGAATAAATTCTTTTCCAATACCCTCTTTAGGATACTTCAGTCTTTCCCTCTCACTGTAGACTTTATGATTCCAAGCTTGGTTTCAGTGCTTTTGTAAATTTTCTTTCATTTCTTCATTCATTTGATAAATATCCTGTGAGCACCTCCAAGGTGGCATTCAAGGCTCTCTGTGGTCTGACATGATCGAAATAAGATCCTGGTCTCATCTTATGATATGTGTCCATACACATCCATTCATCTGTTCAGTGAATATTCCATGAATAGTGACAATCCAGAGTGTGCCAGTGGCCATCCCAGCTTCGGAGAATAAGTCAGTTAGAATTCCTATCTTTGTAGAGCTTTCAGCCTGGTGAGGATACTATTAAAAACACTCACCAGCAGCGAATGACTTACATGTTTGATAAAAGCTAGGAAGGTGTAGGGCAGAGCACTGTGGGTTGATGTTTGCTTTATACTCCAGTCACACTAGACATTATATAGGACCCAACACAGCCTTAGTTTCCCATGCTGAGCCCTCTGCCTGCTCCTCACATACTGGTTGACTCCAGCTTCCCACACTTAATGGTCCCATGGATGAGCCCTTTCCCTTAAAATTTGCCTCCAACTCCAGTTCCCCAAGCTGAGTTAGTTGTCCTCACTGCCATGCTCCCCTGGTACGCTGGTCTTCTCTGATCGCTGTATTTACATCTCTATATTGTATTAGAATTGGAGCCCTTTGGGTACTGGCACACTTTGTTCAGCATTCTCAGCCACCATTGCAGTTGCCCAACACAGCGTCAGGCTCAGCAGATAAGCAACGCTGAACGCACGTATGAATAAATGAATAAGAACATGCACACCTCATGGCTGTGGGCCAGGTTTACCATGCCTGCAAAGTTGCTCACAGGAAAGTTTATATTATGCATTAAAAGCAGGTCAGCCCTTTTCAGATATTTTCTACTCCTCCTCCTCAACCCCCACCCCCAGCACACTCACATCTCAGTTTCAAAGCAACGTCATTTTCAATTTCTCCTTTATTTGAGAAACCTCACTGTTATGGAGGCAGGTCAAGTTGTCTTGCTGTCATTATTTTAGTTAAGGACACTGACATCCTCCCTTTTTTCTTCAGTCTGACTCTGCTTAGCAATTCCAGAAGGTAAGCCCCCTCTTATCTGAAAGGGGACTACAAAGGCAGCAACTTGCTGTGACTCAACCAATCTGCAGAGTCCAGCAGAATCCCCTTAAAAGACCACTCTCCATCAAGGGATGACACCGTTTAACCCCAAATAACCCATGTGTTAAGGTCAAGCCTTCTTGTTTACTAACATGAATTGATACTTTATCAATTATGTAAATGCAAACCAATGACGTCCCTTGGCAATTTTTGGAATCAGTATTGAAATCCTGCCGAGTGAGATGTCATCCAGACCCGCGTTATCCTCCTGGAAGGAGATGTTGCCAAGTGGTCATATTTTGTTTTCTGTTCTCTATTTTGTAAGATTGAATAAAAATCCCTCCATGGTTTACTGAAAGTGGGACAAAGACAAAATACATGTCTGGATTCTTCAAGTTGCCCCTTAGGGCTGTTATTTTATGAAAAAATAGTGAAAAATATTTAAGAGAGGATATATAAGCCACAAACCCTCCTATTTCTCAGTGGGAGTTTCCAGCCTGGAGAGAGCAGGCAACACACCCAGGGTTCCGTGGAAAATGGGAGGGTGGGCAGCAGTCTGAGGGGCACAACTTTGAACTTGGATCTATATGCAGGTCTATTTCTGTATAATCGCAAGGAATTTTGTTGTTGCTCCGTTGCTAAGTCATGCCTGACTTTCTGCAGCCCCATGCTGGCAACTACAGCATGCCAAGCTTCCCTGTCCTTCACTATCTCCCGGAGTTTTCTCAAACTCTTATCCATTGAGTTAGTGATGCCATCCAACCATCTCATCCTCTGTCACCCCTTCTCCTCCCACCCTAATCTTTCCCAGCATCAGGGTCTTTTTAAATGAGTTGACTCTTCCCATCAGGTGGCCAAAGTATTGGAGCTTCAGCATCAGTCCTTCCAGTGAATATTCAGGGTTGATTTCCTTTAAAATTGACTGGTTTGATCTCCTTGCAGTTTAAGGGACTCTCAAGAGTCTTCTACAGCACCACAATTCAAAAGCATCAATTCTTCAGCATTCAGCCTTCTTTATGATCCAACTCTCACATTCATACATCAGTTCAGTTCAGTAGCTCAGTCGTGTCCGACTCTTCACAACCCCATAAATTGCAGCATGCCAGGCCTCCCTGTCCATCACCATCTCCTGGAGTTTACTCAAACTCATGTCCATCGAGTCAGTGATGCCATCCAGCCATCTCATTCTCTGTCGTCCCCTTCTCCTCCTGCCCCCAATCTCTCCCAGCATCAGGGTCTTTTCCAATGAGTCAACTCTTCGCATGAGGTGGCCAAAGTATTGGAGTTTCAGCTTCAACATCAGTCCTTCCAATGAACACCCAGGACTGATCTCCTTTAGGATGGACTGGTTGGATCTCCTTTCAGTCCAAGGGACTCTCAAGAGTCTTCTCCAACACCACAGTTCAAAAGCATCAATTCTTCGGCACTCAGCTTTCTTCACAGTCCAACTCTCACATCCATACGTGACCACTGGAAAAACCATAGCCTTGACTAGACAGACCTTTGTTGGCAAAGTAATGTCTCAGCTTTTTAATATGCTATCTAGGTTGGCTGTAACTTTCGTACATAGCTACTGGAAAAAACATAGCTTTGACTATACGGACCTTTGTAGGCACAGTGATGTCTCTGCCTTTTAACACACTGTCTAGGTTTGTCATGGGCTTCCCAGGTGGCTCAGATGGTAAAGAATTTGCTTGTAATGTAGGAGACCCAGGTTCGATCCCTGGATGAAGAAGATCCCCTGGAGAAGGGAATGGGCAACCCACTCCAGTATTCTTGCCTGGAGAATTCCAGGAGGTTTGTCATAGCTTTTCTTCCAAGGAATTTACCTAGTCTCCCAAAGACTTGTCTTCTCCATGCATAAAATGGACACATGCCTCACTCCAGCAGAAACAATTGTGAATGTTACACAAAATGGTTCATAGTTTGATTCGGAGTCCTTGGTACCAGAAGTAAAGGAAGCACTCAGTAAATATTAGCTAACATCGTTTTCATTTCCACAGCCAGATGTTTCAGCATTTCATGATTTCTAGTCCAATTTCAGTGTTTTTTTGAATTTTCTTTTTTTTTCCATTCATTCATGTGTTCAATGCATGTTTGCATGTTTGTTAAGCATCTACAAGCTGCATGGAGCTCTGCTACATCACAGAGGAGGACGTGATGATGGACAAAGCACAGCCCCTCTTCTCATGGAGCCTACCTTAACCCACCACAGACAAATATGTCATTTTTCAATCTAGATATTCAAACAGTCTCAAGCTTTCTCTGATATGAGCAATTAGGCTGCCAAGAGTTCTCCTTCTGTGCTTGGCACATAATAGTTGCTCAGTAAATGCCAATTGAATGCGTAAATGTCAGTTGAAGGCAGAGATGGTTAATGGCAACGCATGTCTCATATTCTCAAACACTGAGAGATGAGTCAGAGGCTGTAGGCCCTTTTTTAATGGTTTTTGAGAGATCGTGTTGTGTATGCATGCATGTGCTTTGCTTAATTTACTCTCAGTCAAAGAAAATATCCTGTGGAGATTTTAGCATGTTAGATTCAAATTCTGAAACTAAACTTTATACTCAGTTGTCATGGCAACTGTGTTATTGAGATAATTAGATACTAACCTGAGTGTTAGCAAGGGCCAGTCATTTCTAGAGAGGACTTCAATTGGAAAAAGAGATTGCTGTTGAACTTCAGATCCTCTCCCTCCCAGTCATCCCTTTCAGAAGGAGAGCCAGAACCCATCAGCCCTTCTGTATTAGTTTGTTAGCACTATCATAACAAAAGACTACAAGCTTCATGGCCTAAACACAACAGAAATGTATTGTCTTTCTTTTCTGGAAGCTTGATGTCTAAAGTCACTGTGTCAGCAAGCTGGGCTCTCTCTACGGTCTGTGAGGGAAGGACTGCTGCAGGCCTCTCTCGGGTTTATCCCTGGTCTCCATCACCAGGGATATCCCTGATATCCTGTGTCTCCCTTCCGCCCATTGTCTGCAGTCTGTGTGCTGCGTGCTCAATTGTGTCTGACTCTCTGCAACCCCATATGGACTGTAGCCCGCCAGGCTCCTCTGTCCTTGGGATTCTCCAGGCAAGAATTCTGCAGTGGGTAGCCACTTCCTCCTCCAGAGGATCTTCCCGACCCAGGGATGGAACCTGCTTCTTCTGCCTCTCCTGCACTGGCAGGCAGATTCTTTACTGCTGAGTCACCTGGAAGCCCGCCCTCTATATGCATCTCTGTCCAAATTCCAAGGATTTGGAACACAAGGATACCAGTCAGATTGGATTAGGGTCCACCCTCATGACTTCATTTTAACGTGATGACCTCTGTGAAGGCCTTATCTCCAAATCAGATCACATTCAGAGGTGATGGGGTAGGACTTCAATGGGTGAATTTTAGGGGAACACAGTTCAGTCTATAACCCCTTTTCACCACAGGGGAAACTGGATCTTTCTTAGCCCTGCTGTATGTGACTCCTGAGGCATTAGAAAGATGTGGTCAGCAGTCCTACTGTGTATAGAAAAAAGAAGTGAGGCCCACAGAGGCGAAGCTACTTGCATCATGTCAGCCAACCGAGGGATTTGGGACATCTTCATTGCATAGGGTATCCCAAAATCCTAATGCCCGTTTTTATCCCATCATGTCCAGATATTTCATGCTTCTTTCATAAGATGAGCAGAATCTCAAGCAGAGGAAGAGCTTTGGTGATTTTAGTGCTCAATCCATTAGGGGTTGGGCAAAGTCTTCCAGATTCCCCCAATATTAACTTAAAATCAGTTTTGCGGAGCCCTGGCAGACCCAGCAATAAAAGAGATCCAAGGCCTACTTACCTTCCAGGCAGTGAACCTATATGACTGCCAAAGCTGTCGTTTTCTTGCCTCCTGAAAATGAAATGTTAATTTCCCCACTAAGACCTTCCACAGGCTTAGTTTGTGAGGCTAATAACAGTTCACAGAAGAACAAGGGGAATGTCATCTTGCTTTGATGTGTGAACACAAAAAAGGGCTATCTTTAAAATTCCCTTCAAAGGGGGTGATGTTTATGAGTCCACTTTCAGTGAGGGATATAAAGGGATTTGTCAAACTCTGATGCGACTTCAGTGATGCAGAAAAACCACAGCCCAGTTCACTGAGCCAGCGTCAAAGCACGCTCACGCAATGCACGGTGCTGCTCTCTGCCCATTGCACCAGCCCTGGGGCTCAGAGCTGCCCTGGCCTCCTGGGTCTCGTAGGATGTCCAGGCCATCATTTCCTTCTCTTCTTGCTTATTAATTAATTGATTTGTTTGGCTCTTGTGGTCTTGGTTTGAAAAGTGAAGAATACAATGGGAGACTTCTCACCAACATTATCAATCACAGCCCTGGCTAGCCCTTGACACCAGAAATACCGAAGATATTGAGTAGCCTGGGATATCATTGGTGCTTTCCTTTCCAAATCAATGGAAAATAGGTGATTGGACTTGACTTCCTAATAAAGGCTGCCTTCAGAGCAGCTGGGTTTTGTCTGCAGAAAAAGTTGTCAGCATAAGAGTTTGTAACCACATCATTCAAAGGTAGAATAAAATGTCTTTGTTTTTATGTGCCAGTTACTGGTAGTCTAGGCATCCCTGGTGGCTCAGTTAGTAAAGAATCCTCCTGCAGGGCACGAGACCTGGATTCAGTCCCTGGGTCTGGAAGATTTCTTGGAAAAGGGAATGGCAACCCACTCCAGTATTCTTGCCTGGGAAATCCCATGGACAGAGGAGCCTGATGGGCTAGAGTCCATGGGATCACAAGAGTCAGACATGACTTAGCAACTGAGCATACACACTGGTGGCCTGATATATAGTTTGAGCTGTTTCATATTATATCTAGATTTTGAATTAGGTTTTGTATGCCCATTTTGCTGATGAGAAAATAGAGGTTCAGGGGAATTAAATAATTTTGTCTTAATTTGTGCAACTCATTTAGGCTCCAAAGCATAGATTCAAACCCAGACAGACTGATTTTTTCTACTCCACTGTGATCCCACTCATTAACGGATGTTCATATTAACCTATACACGCTTATTCATAAGTCTGGTGACTAGTTACTGCCTTTGTGCTTCTAAAATAATTTACTTTAACCATGATGAAATGGATCAGTTCTATCGAGAAACCTAGAAGAGATATAGTCCCAGAAGTTTGATGACTCTTTGTTAGATTTTCCCTCATTCAGGATGAGGTTTACTGTTACTCACTTTAGACTCTTCAAGGAGAAGTTCTGTGAATGTAATCTTCTCCATGAAGAAAACTTGAAAATCCGACAACTAGAGTCTTATGGCCTTGGCTGGCATTTAGCTTCTGACGGAGAGTGGTGGGCTGGAAAAAGCACAGCCTGTGGATAGTGAAAGCTGAGCTCTGTGTTCTCCTCCAGTCTTTGCTTGTTTGTATGACCTTTAGTAACTCACTCAAGTCACAAGATGCCGTTTGTAAAATGAGTAAAAAAAAAAAAAAAAATGGGTATGCTATTTAAGAGCACATGAGTGAATGCACATGTAGAGCTAATGTTAATTGCTCAGTTAAATCTGACTCTTTGAGACCCCATGGACTGTAGCCCACCAGGCTCCTCTGTCCATGGGATTCTCCAGGCAAGGGTACTGGAATGGGTTGCCATTTCCTCCTCCAGGGGATCTTTCTGACCAGGGATCAAACCTGGGTCTCCTGCATTGCAGGTAGATTCTTTACAGTCCGAGCCACCAGGGAAGCCTGAATGCATGTGTGCCTCCCCCATATGTTGTATAAGTATTAATAGGTTTAATTATTATGGTCAATAATTATTGGAACCCTATTAAAAATCAGCTTATGTCCTACAGCTCCTATGGACTTCAAGTACTAAAAGTATTCTTATTTAACAATTAAGATGATCGTATGTCACAGAGATTAAAATAATTTCCATAGTCCCACAATGGGGAAGTTACAAATTTAGCTCATGAGTGTCTGACTTTAAATCCATATTCCTTCTACAATATATATCCCTCCGTCTAGGCTCATTTGAGGAGAAGGCAATGGCAACCCACTCCAGTACTCTTGCCTGGAAAATCCCATGGACAGAGGAGCCTGGTAGGCTGCAGTCCATGGGGTCGCTAAGAGTCGGACACAACTGAGCGACTTCACTTTCACTTTTCACTTTCATGCATTGGAGAAGGAAATGGCAACCCACTCCAGTGTTCTTGCCTGGAGAATCCCAGGGATGGGGGAGCCTGGTGGGCTGCCGTCTATGGGGTCGCACAGAGTTGGACACGACTGAAGTGACTTAGCAGCAGCAGCAGTAGCAGCAGGCTCATTTGAAAGATTTTACCATGATTCATATTGATGCAACATAAAACTTGAAGTTGAATCTAGAGGAAGCTCAGTAGATGATCCAGCCTTCTAATGGGGTCTCTGTCAAGGACAATTAAATTTCAGAGGTGCTTGTCTGTCACTGGTGTACACAGCCAGGCGAATGGATAGAGGTCTTGGGCTTCCAGGGGTTCCCTGAACTTGAAGGTGCCCAAGAAGAGTGGGACAAGCAGTCACTGGCTTCAGATACAGCATTTGTTTCCATTCTCAGAAGTAGAATGAGGTAGTCCATCACCAACCATCCCACCTGCCTTGAAAATGTGGCTTGTTAGCCAGACACCTGCTACACAAATTTTCCAGCTCCCATTTGACTACAGCTCCACTTCTCTGGCTATGATTTCCTGCCAGGGAAGCCTGATGACTTGACCTAAGCAAACAATTGTGACCACTGTCTACATTTGCTACACTGGGTTGAGTCCTCCTTTAAAAGGCAGGCTGTTTTTTGCATCCTCTTTTTGTTACTATATTCTATTTCTTTTCCTTTTTAGGCAAGTCATTTATTGTAAAAGAAAACCAAACCGAAGCGTCTCATACCCTTTTCTGGAAAGAGGAGGGCTCAAATAGTTTGTGAATAAATAAATGTGGGTTGAAGGTGGAGATAGTTCCCATCACCAGATCAGAACCACTCACAGGAGTCTCTTCAAATGTTATTTCCATAATTCTAAAATTATCTCTCCCTATTTTCATGCATGCTAGTCCTTGCCAGATGCATATACTCTTCTCATTTTATACTGTAACTGGACTGTTTCTTTCATAATCAAAAATTAAGCACCTTCTAAGGGCCAGATAGAGTGATAAGTGGAAGAGAGGCTCTGCCAACTGCAAGTTTGTGGCATGAAGGACAGATGTGGAAAATAGACTAACACCGTGTATTGTAAAGAGTCACCACCACCTCTTCTGGTGGGAGGGACATGAGCATTGCATCTTCAGTTCATGTCATTCAACATTTTATCTTTCTGTCACATTTCACATTTCAGTTCATTCTACAACTGACTTATCTCCCTTAAATTAAATACTGTACCACGTGTGTATATATATATATATATATATATATTTTTTTTTTTTTT
>NW_011494869.1:8943992-8944404 GCF_000754665.1 Bison bison bison | reverse complement strand
GACAGATCCCATGGACAGAGGAGCCTGGTAGGCTGCAGTCCATGGGGTCGCTAAGAGTCGGACACAACTGAGCGACTTCACTTTCACTTTTCACTTTCATGCATTGGAGAAGGAAATGGCAACCCACTGCAATGTTCTTGCCTGGAGAATCCCAGAGATGGGGGAGCCTGGTGGGCTGCCGTCTATGGGGTCGCACAGAGTTGGACACAACTGAAGTGACTTAGCAGCAGCATGGGGGTTAGGATTTTAGCATACGAATTTGGGGGGCAATATAAGATTCATCGGAGAAGGCAATGGCACCCCACTCCAGTACTCTTGCCTGGAAAATCCCATGGATGGAGGAGCCTGGAAGGCTGCAGTCCATGGGGTCGCTGAGGGTCAGACCTGACTGAGCGACTTCACTTTCACTTTT
>NW_011494869.1:8936494-8943892 GCF_000754665.1 Bison bison bison | reverse complement strand
TTTTTTTTTGCCAACCTCTCCCAACCTACTAATTCAGAAGTTGTCAAGGGTTCTCTATTACCTGTAGAATCAAGAACAGATCTAAGGGTGTCCTGGATGCTCGAGGCCCATGCTCTGCACCAAGTCTTATCTCCCACCATCCCCTCCAGCTCTGCCTTCCGCACAAGCTTGGTTTCATCACTGTCCTCATGCTCACTGGAAAACTCATTCTCACTCATAATCTTTGCTTTTGCTGCTGCTTTCGTCTCACATGTCCTCCAGCTGTCAATCCTTAAACTTCACTGAAGCCCTAGCTCTGGACTCAACCCCTTCTAGATCTTCCCCCACTGAACTCATGAAATATCAGAGTTTTCTGAATCATCTGTGCTCACATGCACCCGAGTTTGGTAGTTTTCACTGCTCATCGCTGAGATGATGAGTAATACCATCTCCATTCAATATTCGGTAGAGAATGACCCCAGTATTTTCAGGTAGGTGCACTCATTGTTGAATTAGTCTCATCTCTAGAAATTTCTTTTTGGGCATCCCAGTTAATTCTATGGAACAACCTTCCCACTGGTTCTGGTACCCCTTGTGGAAGAGAAGAACAATGCTATCACATTTTCATCTTTTCATCTCCTACCCTTCACATGACTGAAGGCAGCCACTCTTCTACCCTCATCGTGTTGCTCGGATCTCTCCTCCACCCTGAATTTCTCAGTGCCTTCACTCCTCCTGGGGAAATGCTGGGCTCTCTGAGTGCTGCATTCACACACAATACCCCAGGGCAGCATAGAAACCTCAGCGCAGTCCTTTTTATAGAAGGTGGCTCATCTATCTCTCCTCTTCTTCTTTGACTTTACTATGCAGACTAAGTTCATAATTGTGTTTTTTAACAGCTATTTCCTTTTAGCACTTCTGGGACCACAATCACTGGAAGAGCCCACTCTTTCTGCAGAGACTGCCTCTTAGACAAACCCTCTCTAGCCAGTGCTTGCTGCTACTGCTGCTGCTAAGTCACTTCAGTCATGTCCAACTCTGTTCGACCCCATAGACGGCAGCCCACCAGGCTCCCCCGTCCCTGGGATTCTCCAGGCAAGAACACTGGAGTGGGTTGCCATTTCCTTCTCCAATGCGTGAAAGTGAAAAGTGAAAGGGAAGTCACTCAGTCGTGTCTGACTCTCAGCGATCCCATGGACTGCAGCCCACCAGGCTCCTCCGTCCATGGATTTTCCAGGCAAGAGTACTGGAGTGGGGTGCCATTGCCTTCTCCGTTGGAGAGTAGAATTTAAACATGATCTACATAAGCCCATGCAGTTTCCACCCTGCCACACTCTGCCTCCCCAGAATAGTTTGCCTGCTTCATTAGGGTTCTAAATGTTGAAAATTTCAAAAGCATGAGCAAAAATCACAGGTACTAAGAACTGGTCTGAAATATATAAACATCATCTGATTCCACTCAACCAAGCTGTCAGGAGTGCATTATGTTTTACATGTCAGCATAATAATAGTTAATAATGATGCTTTGTATTTATCCACTGTCTTTCCTTCACAGACGTTGGCAGAGGTAAAGTAAATCTAACATCGATATTAAAAAATAAACCCCTGAATTAACACCAGCATGACACCACCACCACCCCAAACCAGAAAGCATAATACAAGGCTCTCTGACAGCCTGGAAATGAATGGTTTTGCAAGCATGAAAATTTGGCCTGTAGAATGACAAGAAAGTAATATGTCACTGGCGACTGGTTCTACCTCCTACCCTCAGGGTGGGTGTTGGTTTAATTTTGACTTTGGAGAAAAGTAAAGAAGTGAAAGGCATAAAAAACAGTGAAGTTTGGGCAAGCTTGCCATCTGGGAGAAAAGAAGCTGAGAGCAGCAGGTTGGCTGCCTGAACAGAGGAGAAGGGACACATTGAAAGTGAATTTTGAGACTCAGCCTGCCTTTCTATGAGGGTGCAAAGCCATGGTGCATCTCTCCTTTCTAAAGGTGCAGGTAATATAGACATGAGTCTCCAGGGCTTTGGACATAAAGTAATGATTTCTGGGGAATGAAACCAGTTACCGTGTCCCACAGATATCAGTGGAATCAGGTTAAGACTGCGGAAAACAGCAGGATTAAGGGAAGAGCTGACATCTGCAGAAGAGAGTTATTAGGCATAAATTAGTATATGTAAACACCTCGTCTGAAACACTGCATCAATTACCATAAAAGTAATTTATAGATGAGCCATTTTAAGGAGTAATCATGCCTTAAGCACAAGGAACAAAGTTCTAATGGTAACGTTTTAAACATAAACAGCAGACCAAACTGAGAGAAAATAAAGTATAGAGCTTAATTATGTCTTTCTATCTATGCAAGTAAACCGTGGAGTTATTGGTGCAAAAATAATATAATATATTAAAAAATTAACCACTATTCCTAAAGTCGGAAAATACTCACTCTCAACTGCCCCAACTCCCAAATTTGTCTAGCACTTAAGTGAAGGGGGCAGCATTAGGGAGCATCACCAATACAATGAACATGAATATGGGCAAACTCTGGGAGATGGTGAAGGACAGGGAAGCCTAGCATGCTGCAGTCCTTGGGGTCGCAAAAGGTTGGACATGAGTTAGCAACTGAACAACAACAGCAACAAGTGTAGAAAGAAATAAACATACGATTCCTAAACAGTCTCTGCTGTCAAGGAACCGGTAGAATCATCAGGGAGATATTGAACCAACATCAATAACCAAAGTCTAAGGAGAAAGGGGCCTGATGACACAATGTGAACACACAGGACTCTCTAGAGTCATTGGAAGGACAGTCTCATTGGGGAGTGGGATCAATCAGGAACGAGATCTTGAAGACACAGAAAGAGCATCCTCAGCTATAGAAACATCCACAGCAAAGATACCTGAAAAGAACAGAAGATAGAGTCCTGCTGGTCTAGAATACAGGCAGTGTGACTACCACTGTTCAATGGCACATTCCATGGTAAATAATGCCAGTGTACTCATAGCTGTCTCTTTGAGTTTTAATCCTCACAATGATACTATCTGGCAATATTCAATCTGTCATTATAGCTAACTTCTATTAAGCAGTTGCTATATGGTTATGTTCGTGCTAAGTACTTTACACTTTGTCCTGGGTTGATCATAAATGCCAGCCCCAGTTATTGGCCTCCCCTTAGCCAGGTCCCTTTCTGTAAGTCTCAGACCCCCTTCTCTTTGACTTTGGGTTTGCTCTGTGGCAGAAGTAATGTTATACTCAGTCAGAGCCAAGGACTCAGTAGGTTTTGAGTCACTTTCTCTGCCCTTACCACTTTCCTTCTCAGGGCTCCCCTTTCATTCTCTCTATTTGGTCCATCTACTATGAGAACCAGTCCAGGAGAGCCTGCTGGGAAATAAGACACCATGAAGAAGAGAACCCAGTTGTTCCCGCCAACACCACACTAGACCAACCTTGAGCAATCTCTCACATAGCACAGGGGAGAGCAACTTGCTGGCCCCAGTTCCTATAAATATTTTTCTATTGTGCTGGATTAAGATTATTTTCATGGTCAGGGTCCTTGTGGAAGCAAAGGACATGAGAGGGTATGAAAGGACACAGCCAAGACCAGCAAAGCTTCCTACCCATCTTGTAGCATAACAATCAAGCATATGTGAGCCCAGCTAAGACAGAACTGCCCAGCTAACCTTGTGAGCTCATGAGCAATAATAAAGGGTTTCTATTTGAAGCCACTGAGTTTTGTTAGTTTGTTATACAGCAATGCTGCTACTGCTGCTGCTAAGTCGCTTCAGTCATGTCCAACTCTGTGCGGCCCCATAGACTGCATCCCACCAGGCTCCCCCGTCCCTGGGATTCTCCAGGCAAGAACACTGGAGTGGGTTGCCATTTCCTTCTCCAACGCATGAAAGTGAAAAGTGAAAGTGAAATCGCTCAGTCGTGTCCGACTCTTTGCGACCCCATGGACTGCAGCCTACCAGCCTCCTCCATCCATGGGATTTTCCAGGCAAGACCACTGGAGTGGGTTGCCATTGCCTTCTCCACTTATTCCCCTGAATAAGCATCAATTAGGTGAGAAACTTCTATGTGGACCCTGGCAAAATATTCATAAACTCATATACATGATGATGGTGGGGAGGAGTTCACTATGGTGGGCAGAATTACTGGTCTGAGAGGCAGCAACACAGCCAGTTCCCACACTTGCCAAAGTCACATGCAGGGTCTGTATTTCTGGAGACAAAGATCAGCGAGATCAAAAAAATCTGGGCTGAAGGAATCAGCACCCACAAAATTTAGTCAGTAAAAAAAGTCTACAAGCTATGTGTATTTTTAAAATATATTGTAAGTTTATCTCTGGCCTTTCTGTTGTTTCATTGATCTATATTTCCATTTTTGTGTCTGTACCATTCTGTCTTGATTACTATCGCTTTGTAGTATAGTCTTAAGTCAGGGAGCCTGATTCCTTAAGCTCCATTTTCCTTACTCAAGGTTGCCAAGGGGTCTATTTGGGGCCTTTTGTTGTTCCATACAAGTTGTAAATGTTTTGTTCTAGATCCGTGAAAAATGCCGTTGGTAAGTTGATATACAGCAATAGTTATCTTATATGCACGTACTCTTCACAACAGGCTGTGAAAACCAATACTTGTCTTCATCCCCATTTTACAGGTTACTGAAACTTGGAAAAATCACATTGCTTGTGCTAAGTCCCATAGAACAAGAAAGCATAAGAGCAAGGATTTATATTCAGACAGCCTTTTTCTAGAGCCAGAGCCCTTAACCATTTTGCTAGACTAGGCAGAGTCAAGCAGAGACTCAAGAACAGAAAGCAAGCTGCAAAGCCAGACCCACCTGACTACAGCCCTTTCACTCTTTCTGCCACACAGGCCCCTCCCACAAAGGAAAGCACAGAGACACACATCTTACAGTGCAGGAAGGTTGAGGTCAGAGCGTGCAGGCTTGTGGACATCAAGCCAAAAGAGCTTTACCTCTGTTCTGAGATGTTAAGCAGTTCCTACGATTATTTGAACAGGGAGCAGAGAGAGAGCAGGCATCTCTGTCAGGAAGTTTAAGAAACAGCAGGGGTACTTTCAAATAAGCCATAACCCAAGAATGAATTTGGTATTTTGTGTTTTCTGCCAAGAAAAATATCTCTCTGCAGAAAATGGACCTCTCTTTAGCTTAAAAATAAATGCAGGATGAACTAACCTCAAAAACTTCAGGGGCTAGGTCAGAAAGGTCTCTCCCGGGCAGAACATTAACACCAACTTTGTGGAAACTTGAAGTGTCCATATTTTTTAAAATCATAAAATATGCTGGCAAACTTCACTTCTGCAAGGACCCCTACCATGAGAATAATCTTAATCCAGCACAAAAGAAAAATATTTACAGGAACTGAGGCCAGCAAGTTGCTCTCCCCTGTGCTATGTGATATACTGACTACCCTGATTATGTGACAGTTTGATGGGCATGGTAGGAAAAAAAAACTGCTTCAGAGTATAAATATTAATGCTTAGGCAGTGATTTGTGTAAACTGCACAGCAAAAACAAAAGTAGAGATATAAGTTTTTCACATATTTTGCCTTGTCCACAGGGTATATTATTTACCCCACATGTTTTCCATTTTTACAGCTCATTTGTGTGACTCGGAACCATATTTCTCAGGTCCTGAATTCTCATAGAAGTTTTTCTTTTTTGACTCAGAATAGAATTGAAGCTGGTTTGCAAACCGGCATCTCAGGCATTAAAATTGAGCTTTAAAGGGTTCTTTTGTGAATATTATGTAGTATCAAAAGGAATTCAGCGTGGCAATATCAAACAACGTCAGTGCATATCTAAAACTATTTTTAAAGACCATTCCAAATGATGCAGTGTCCATGGAAGAAACTGTGTTCAAATCCCCTTCTGGACATCATCTGTAAGTTAGCAGGTAGCGGCCTTATTCCACTCTTCGAATTTGACGGCATTACCTTCAGTGTGACATGGGAAATGAAGGTCCTCTGTTCTTTGCGCGAGTTAGAAAAGAAGCTGAATTCTTGCTTCTGTATCCTGCATGTCGTGCCCTTTTGTCCTTAAACAGCACGTACGTAATCTTCTGCTTCTTTTTCCCCCAGCCATATGTTCTTAGGGCTTCCCTGGTGGCTCAAATGGTAAAGAATCCGCCTGCAATGTGGGAGACCCATGTTTGATCCCTGGGTGGAGAAGATTCCCTGGAGAAGAGAATGGCTATCCACTTCAGTATTTTTGTCTGGAGAATTCCATGGACAGAAGAGCCTAGTGGGCTATAGTCCATGGGGTCACAAAGTGTCAGACACGACCGAGTGACTAACACTTTCACTTTTTTTTCATATGTTCTAAGTTGCATCATGTAGCCATACTGAGAATGGACTTATTATGAGTTGGTAGCTTGCTTGCCTGGCTGGTTGTGTTTAGCCCCAGTCAGGTTGAACTCCTGGCCAGGCTACAGCATTGACCATGGATGGTTAATGACAGGAGAGGTCTGGGCTGTCATATTCCACCCTAGGATTCTTCATGCACCCGAACAACAGATACTTCTGGTGCACCTGTCTGCTGCCTGGCCTCACTCTTGGTGCTGGGGATGCAGCGTTATGGAGTGCAGCAAGACAGACATGGCCCGTGGAGACCATGGGAGAGCGACAGATGATAAGCCTGGACAAGGAATACCCGAGCAAGGTGATTTTTGATTGTGATACATGCTCACAAGGGAGTAAATATGGTGATATGGTAGAGGGTTACTGGTGATACGACAGACGGTTAGCGGTGGGGATCTATAAGGAGACGACACTGGAGTTGAACCCTGTCTACTCGCCCACCTGCTCCAGTTCCTCAGCCATGCCAACTTCCCCCTCATCTTACGGCCCTTGCATTTCCTTTTCCTTCTCACTGGAAGGTACTCTGCTCACCCCTGTATGAGCTCAGCCTTCTTCACAGTCCAACTCTCACATCCATACATGACCACAGGAAAAACCATAGTCTTGACTAGACAAACCTTTGTTGGCAAAGTAATGTCTCTGCTTTTGAATATGCTATCTAGGTTGGTCATAACTTTCCTTCCAAGGAGTAAGTGTCTTTTAATTTCATGGCTGCAGTCACCATCTGCAATGATTTTGGAGCCCCCAAAAATAAAGTCTGACACTGTTTCCACTGTTTCCCCATCTATTTGCCATGAAGTGATGGGACCTGATGCCATGATCTTCGTTTTCTGAATGTTGAGCTTTAAGCCAACTTTTTCACTCTCCACTTTCACTTTCATCAAGAGGCTTTTTAGTTCCTCTTCACTTTCTGCCATAAGGGTGGTGTCATCTACATATCTGAGGTTATTGATATTTCTCCCAGCAATCTTGATTCCAGCTTGTGTTTCTTCCAGTCCAGTGTTTCTCATGATGTACTTTGCATATAAGTTAAATAAGC
>NW_011494869.1:8917964-8936394 GCF_000754665.1 Bison bison bison | reverse complement strand
AAATAAGCAGGGTGACAATATACAGCCTTGACGAACTCCTTTTCCTATTTGGAACCAGTCTGTTGGTCCATGTCCAGTTCTAACTGTTGCTTCCTGACCTGCATACAAATTTCTCAAGAGGCAGATCAGGTGGTCTGGTATTCCCATCTCTTTCAGAATTTTCCACAGTTTATTGTGATCCACACAAGTCAAAGGCTTTGGCATAGTCAATAAAGCAGAAATAGATGTTTTTCTGGAACTCTCTTGCTTTTTCCATGCTCCAGTGGATGTTGGCAATTTGATCTCTCGTTCCTCTGCCTTTTGTAAAACCAGCTTGAACATCAGGAAGTTCACGGTTCACATATTGCTGAAGCCTGGCTTGGAGAATTTTGAGCATTACTTTACTAGTGTGTGAGATGAGTTCAATGAGTGTGGTAGTTTGAGCATTCTTTGGCATTGCCTTTCTTTGGGATTAGAATGAAAACTGACCTTTTCCAGTCCTGTGGCCACTGCTGAGTTTTCCAAATTTGCTGGCATAATGAGTGCAACACTTTCATAGCATCATCTTTCGGGATTTGGAATAGCTCAACTGGAATTCCATCACCTCCACTAGCTTTGTTCATAGTGATGCTTTCTAAGGCCCACTTGACTTCACATTCCAGGATGTCTGGCTCTAGGTCAGTGATCACACCATCATGATTATCTGGGTCGTGTAGATCTTTTTTGTACAGTTCTTCTGTGTATTCTTGCCATTTCTTCTTAATATCTTCTGCTTCTCTTAGGTCCATACCATTTCTGTCCTTTATCGAGCCCATTTTTGCATGAAATGTTCCCTTGGTATCTCTGATTTTCTTGAAGAGACCCCTAGTCTTTCCCATTCTGTTGTTTGCCTCTATATCTTTGCATTGATCACTGAAGAAGGCTTTCTTATCTCTTCTTGCTATTCTTTGAAACTCTGCATTCAGATGTTTATGTATTTCCTTTTCTCCTTTGCTTTTCGCTTCTCTTCTTTTCATAGCTATTTGTAAGGCCTCCCCAGACAGCCATTTTGCTTTTTTGCATTTCTTTTCCATGGGGATGGTCTTGATCCCTGTCTCCTGTACAATGTCAGGAACCTCATTCCATAGTTCATCAGGCACTCTATCTATCAGATCTAGGCCCTTAAATCTATTTCTCACTTCCACTCTGTAATCATAAGGGATTTTATTTAGGTCATACCTGAATGGTCTAGTGGTTTTCCCTACTTTCTTCAATTTAAGTCTGAATTTGGCAATAAGGAGTTCATGGTCTGAGCCACAGTCAGCTCCTGGTCTTGTTTTTGCTGACTGTATACAGCTTCTCCATCTTTGGCTGCAAAGAATATAATCAATCTGATTTCGGTGTTGGCCATCTGGTGATGTCCATGTATAGAGTCTTCTCTTGTGTTGTTGGAAGAAATGGCTGCGCTTTGCTGGAGCAGCCGTGAAGAGATACCCCATGCCCAAGGTAAGAGACACCTAAGTAAGATGGTAGGTGTTGCAAGAGGGCATCAGAGGGCAAACACACTGAAACCATAATCACAGAAAATTAGTCAATCTAATCACACTAGGACCACAGCCTTGTCTAACTCAGTGAAACTAAGCCATGCCCGTGGGGCAACCCAAGACGGGCGGGTCATGGTGGAGAGATTTGACAGAATGTGGTCCACTGGAGAAGGGAATGGCAAACCACTTCAGTATTCTTGCCTTGAGAACCCCATGAACAGTATGAAAAGGCAAAATGATAGAATACTGAAAGAGAAACTCCCCAGGTCAGTAGGTGCCCAATATGCTACTGGAGATCAGTGCACAAATAACTCCAGAAAGAATGAAGAGATGGAGCCAAAGCAAAAACAATACCCAGCTGTGGATGTGACTGGTGATAGAAGCAAGGTCCAATGCTGTAAAGAGAAATATTGCATAGGAACCTGGAATGTCAGGTCCATGAATCAAGGCAAATTGGAAGTGGTCAAACAAGAGATGGCAAGAGTGAATGTTGACATTCTAGGAATTAGCGAACTGAAATGGACTGGAATGGGTGAATTTAATTCAGATGACCATTATATCTACTACTGCGGGCAGGAATCCCTCAGAAGAAATGGAGTGGCCATCATGGTCAACAAAAGAGTCCGAAATGCAGTACTTGGATGCAATCTCAAAAACGACAGAATGATCTCTGTTCGTTTCCAAGGCAAACCATTCAATATCACAGTAATCCAAGTCTATGCCCCAACCAGTAACGCTGAAGAAGCTGAAGCTGAATGGTTCTATGAAGACCTACAAGACCTTTTAGAACTAACACCCAAAAAAGATGTCCTTTTCATTATAGGGGACTGGAATGCAAAAGTAGGAAGTCAAGAAACACCTGGAGTAACAGGCAAATGTGGCCTTGGAATACAGAATGAAGCAGGGCAAAGACTAATAGAGTTTTGCCAAGAAAATGCACTGGTCATAACAATCCCAATTAAAACATTAGTTCTTCCCTCCCTCCCTCCCTTCATTCCTTCCATCCTTCCTTCCATACTTTTTTCTGTCCTTTCTGCCTTCTCTCCCATCTTTACTCTTTCCATCCTTCGTACCTCAATATCTATAAGAGGAGTACAATCCTTCAAGGAATTTATGAACATGATAATCCTAGTAATGATACTAATAATCATTATGATGATAATAAAATAATCATAGCTAGCATTTATTGAACATTTAAATGTGCCAGGCATTGAACCAAGCCCCTTTCATACATCTAATCTCATAAATCCTCACAACTCTAATGGGTAGTGTTAATATCTCTATTTTAAATGTGAAGAACTCGAAACCTTTTAAAGGTTAAGGCACTTGTCAAGGTTGCGCAGGAAGGCAAAGAACAGAACTGGCTGGTCTGGATGCCGAAGCCATGTTCTTCCCCTCACTTGTTGTGATGGTTTGTATTATTAAGCGTGACTGAACCTATATTCCGTACTGAGAACTTTGTAAAAGGCGCACATGTAGAGACAAAGCATCTTTAACTCTTATTTGGAATGAGAATGGGTATAATTAAATACAGGGCTCCTGGATCTAGACAGACAGGGAGTTCTAATCTTGACCTCTCCTTCCTCCTCCCAGAGATGCTCATAGAAACCTTCAGCCACTGTGTTTGGTGGGAAAGGTCTGGCTCACTTGGAGAAAGCCAGTGTGCGTGTAATGCGTGTGTGCACATTCACGTGTATCACTCTATGCCATGAGCACTGAGCACCCCCAGACTCCTTGTCCTTCAGTCTGAAGTCAGACTGCATTAGTAAGGAGGTATCCCCATCAATTTCTGTTTGCCAAGATGCTGTACCTACTACTGGATGCACTTCTGGTGTCTTCAGAGGGACATCACTGTCCCTCCCATGGTCCTGGCGGTGGTGGTGGTGGTGAATGTGTTGGGAGAGGATGGGGTCCATTTATTCTAACACTGTGGCTTAAGGAGGGGCATTTTAAATCTTCTTCTGAGGGAACAGTTAATCCACTTGGAGGATTATGCCCAAACTAGATTATCCACTGGACAAATACAGCCACCATAACCTTTCTTTCCTCTTCAGCCTCATTAAATACCGCCTATCACCAGGCTCAGCAGGTACCCTGTGGGTGTGACAATCTCATCACTGCATGCCCATTAGCGGGTTGGCTCAGTTGCAGCATTCCCTTTCAGAATAAGTACACCTCCGAGATGACTTCTTTATAAAAGAATGTAATTTAAACTAAAAACCAGAAGGTTTTGTATTTTAAGCCTTTGCTCACCAAAGAAATGGGTCCTGTTATCATTTACTTTCCTCTATCAAGGAAGACATCATTGCACAGAGGGGTGTATTTGACTAGGCAAAGTACATAGAGGCACACACACAAAATCATCATACACAATGGTCTCCAGGAAATTAGAGTCTGGGATGAAAGATGGTTATGCTTTAGGAAGTCTCTGTAGCCGAGAGAATCATTTCTCAAAAAGATACCAACTACCAATACTAAAATAACAGCTACCAAGACACTTTGGGTTGTCCTAGGAGTTGTCACCTTTTAATACCTTTTTAATATGGTGATATTGCATGTGTCTGGTCAAGTTAGGGTGCGTGCTTTTCCTTGTAGGTGAATTCTCCAGATAACTGAGACAGCGTTTCCCCCATTGGGTACCTGTTTGTTTAAAGGGAGACCATTATTTAATGTATCACATTCCTCTTTGCTTTTTGAAGCAGAAAATATAGAAACCAGGTTAACCTTTCCTTAATGTCACAGACAAGCATTATCAACAGTTGTGACAGAGAGAGAAAATACTGTATTTGAAATTATCTGATACGACATACATGTTTATACTCGGCTGCTCTTCACAAAGAATTGGAGGCAGTTTAGAAAATTATATGTAATACAACAGGAAAAGAGCAAATAATTGAAGGAATCAAGCTGAAGGGAAAATAGGAAAGCCAGGGAAAAGATCCATGTGAGAGACCCTGTCTTCAGGTTCTGGTTGCAAGTGCTGGAAGTCCAGTGTAGAGTTACTTGAGGACCAACATGGAAGTCACTGCTGTACTGAAATTTACTGCAGGAGTGAGGAGCAGTGGAAGTGGCCTTGAGGCTGACCAGAATTAGCTCCCGAGTACTGTCAGAACCCTCTCTGTGGGTGTCTCATCTTTGTTTCTCTGTGTACCACGTAAAGGGGGTGTGGTGGTATGGCTTACAGGAAAGCATGCATTTCTCCACCTCTTCTGGTAGAAAAATCTTGGAACAGGACTCTGATTGGCCCAGCTTGGGTCACAGGAACATACTTGGACAAATCTCTCTTGCTAGGGGATTTTTATTATGATCAAACCAGTCTCACTCTATTGCCTATATGCTTGGGAAAATGAGTCTGTTATCCTTTATGGAAAAAAGGTTCTACTCACACAAAAGTAACAGTCACTACATGAACATTTCACATGAAATGTCATCCAGATTTTCACGTAGGCTTCCCAGTGGCCAAAACAAAGCCGGAAACATGGCTGCTTATGTGATTCTCAAGTTCTGTAATACAACAGGAGGCAGGAAGACAGTAGGAAAGAAGAACCAGTGTTCTTTAAACTCAGGTTTCCCTTAAACTGATGCCAGAGTTTTCTCTCACTTGGTGGTGTCTGAATCAGAGAACCACAGAATACCTGACTTAGAAGTGTAGAATTTTAAGGCGCTCTAGTCCCAACCTTCTGAAGTTAGCCTCGCATTCCCCAGGCTGAGCACTCACACAGTTGTTTGTTTCTCTTCATCTCACAATCATCAACTTGATTCCGTTGGGGTCTGGGCAGTCCGCCTTTGCCAGGATTCAGAACTAACAAGCAGCAATGAAAATAAACAAATGAAATGTCCCGGATCTCATACCCATAGCAGGGAACGGAGGTTCATACCCTCTCAGAGGAATACTTGGACAAGACAAAAGGGACTCTAAGAATCCAGAGATCTGAGCAATGCCAAGGAAGCCACGTTCCCCAACTTGGGCTGCTGTTTCTAGGCATATTTAAAAGAGCTCCTATCCATCTAAGTGCAAAGATATTCTTCCGGGTACACGTTCATGAAGCTGCGGACTGACTAGCATTCTTTTGCCAGGGAAAACATTAACTGGCCTTACGGGAGGCTCAGATTTGTAGTACATGCAGGGCATGCCCCTCTGTTCCTTGGTGACTCATCTCTTCTCCTGATAATTCCGTTCCAAACCACAACCTCGCAGGAAGTAGATCTTACTTCCTGAGTCGGAGATGCTGTTCCAAGGCCTGTGGGTACCGGCTCAGCCAGGCTTGCATACTCCTCACCCTGCTGCCTGCCAGCTCTCTCTCTTGGGCCGATATTAACACCAATTGCAAAATTTCCTTCCCCGAGACTGTCACTTGTGTATTTCTTTACCGCTGGTAGTTTGTGTGATTGCTTTGGAGGACAGGGTTCCTGGTTCTTTGTATTTGGATCTTTCATTGAACTAGCAAGTGATCTGCTTTATCGCCTTCCCTGGGCCAACCAATAAATGGCACCTTTCTAATTGTCTCCTATAGGTTGGAAACCACATAAGCAGACTTATTAGAAACATGTACAAAGTTAGAGCCTGCTGAGTTCTAAAATGAGTGAGTGAGAGAAAGTGTGTATGTGTGTTTAAGGGGCTTTTGGAAAGCCATTCCTTGCTATCTAAGGCCTTCTCATTTATCTAATTTCAGGACTAAATTTTGGTTAAGTTACTAGAAGTCTGGCATCTGAGTAAATGGAGCATAACTGTTCTTAAAGAGACATCAAGTATCCTTGAACCCCCTCATTCTGCATCTCTTCAGTGACTAGCGGATGTGTCTGGGGAACAGATTGGGGGCCCAAATGAGTTGTTCCTGCATCCAGGGAGAAGTGCATCCCCTCTTCTCTCACACAATGAATTATTTGCCAAAGAGAGATACAGCTGGCTCTTGTCTTTCAGAGGCACAAGGGTGTTCTGGGTGGATCTGGGGAGAAGAGCAACCTGCCCTCAGCTCATCATTGCTCAGATGAGCCGCCAGAGAGCCCGTGTGTTCTGAGGAGGGCGGCGGAGAGGCGCGGGTGGTTGCAGAGGGAGCCGGGGTGGGAGTCATCAAAGGAGGCAGCTGTCCCAGGGGCTCCAGACAGTGTCTCATCAAGACGCCCTGGAACTCGCCCAGTTTGCTTCAGATGTTCCGGGCTCATTTTGGTACATGCATTTACATCTTCTCTGCCTTCCTCGGGGGAAGTGCTTTAAAGCCAGGGGATTGTGAATTTGAAGTTTCAGAGCTCAGCTGGCTAACACTGCACTAGAGGAAATCGTGTGGCAGAGTGACAGGATCACTCCCTGGGGTTTAAGGAAAAGAAGACAAGCCTTCCTGCTCACCCCGCTCTCAGCCCCAACACACAGCACTACACGCACACGCACACAACACCACACACACACACACACACAAACAGCAACACACACAGCACCACACACAAACACCACCACACACACACACACACACACACACACACTGTGAGACTTAAGGCAAATTGCTTAAGCATCTCAGATCTGTTTGCCTGCCCGTTGAAAGGAGATGCATGGTGCTCAGCCTCCAGCCAGATGGTTATTACCTGATCCAGAGTCGGCACTCAGTCTTTCTCTTTAAAAAAATAAGTAAGAACAGTAGTTGCATGCCTGGATACTGTAGGAGCCCGTGGAGATGGTCCTGTCTTCGTGAATGTCCATGTGGAAATTGGTGCTCGTTCTCCAGGGCTCTCTTTAGTGCTCTGCAGACTCCTGGGTGGACACAGCATTGGCTGACTTTGCATTTGTACTATTTGTATGTGTGGGTGTATGTATGTGTACATGAGTGTGTATGTGTGTCCTGGTGACTGTGTGTACATCTGTACAGGCATCTGTGCTGCTTCTTGGACATTTTTCAGTCCTTAAATTGACTTGTCCCAGACAGGAAATGTGGCGTAATCTCTCTCTGTCTCCCCACGCTGTGTACACAGGAAGGCTTAATAATTTTGTGACAAGTTTATTGATTTACCACCATGTGAGAGCTATTATTCTGTTCCAGGCTACTTACTAGGTGCTTTATACTTGGTATTTTATTTAATCTCCATCACAGCACTAGGAGATGGGTTTTATTAACTGCATCCTTTTAATGACTATTTATATAGTCAATAAGATTATAATGACTTAGACCCCTACTGAGCAAGATAAGGATACCGAAGCTAGGAGGGATTGAGTGACTAGCTTGATGTCACAGAGCTACCATGTGGTAGATCTGGGACCCAAACCACTTTTCTGTGATTCTGACTCAAGCTCTGAAATATGGTTAACCAATGGCTCTTAAAGTGTGACCCCAAACCAGTAGCATCAGCATGACACAGGAGGTTTTTAGAAATGCAGGTTCTTGGGCCTCACCCCAGACCTGGAGTCAGAACTCTGGAGGTGGTCTCTGACAGTCTTTGTCTAACAAGCCAGTCCAGGTGACCTGTGTGCTTGCTCAGGTTGAGGACTCCTGCCCTGGAAGCCACAGTGTCGTTCACTGGGACCAGGAGGGAGCAATGGTGGGCTGCAGGAGCTCTGGCTCCCGACTGCCTGGGTTCAAAGCTGAGCGCCTCCACTTTCTAACCATGTGCCTCTGGGTACCATATTAATCGTTTCTGTACCCCATTTCCCTTATGGATAAAGCAGGGATAATGACAGGACAAACTTCTAGTCACTGTGGAGACAGAAAATGATACAAGACATGATATTGAAATGGTACAAGACACTTAACTAATACCTGGCACTTAGTAGGGACTTGGTAAGTATTATTTGTCAGAGTGCATGCTCGGTCACTTCAGTCATGTCTGGTCACTTCAGTCATGTCCCACTTTTTGTGATCCCATAGACCTTAGCTCGCCAGACTCTTCTGTCCATGGGATTCTCCAGACAAGAATACTGGAGTGGGTTGCCATGCTCTCCTCCAGGGGATCTTCCCAACTCAGGGATCAAACCCGAATCTCCTGTGCCTCCTGAATTGTACGTGGATTCTTTACTACTAGCCACCAGGGAAGCCTTATTCGTCATTATTATTATTTAACGTTTAAGATTGTTTTTTCACAATATTTCTTCACCTTCCTGCCCAAATTCTGAATGAGTTTGTTTGACTTATTTTTTTAATTGAAGCATAGTTTATTTACAATGTTGTGTTAATTTCTGCAGTACGGCAGTGATGCAGCTGTCCACATATACACATTTATGTTCTCTTCCGTTATGGCTTATCACAGGGTATTGAATGTAGCTCGATGTGCTGCACAGCAGGACATGGTTGTTTATCCATGCTGCGTGCGATCGTCTGCGTCTGCTAACCCCAGACTCCAGGTCCACGCCTCTCCCCCGCCACCTCCCTCTTGGCAGCCGCAAGTCTGTTCTCTATGTCTGTGTATCTGTTTTACATAATTTCGTTTGTGTCACACTTTTTAGATTCCACATGTCAGTGATATTATATGGTAGTTGTCTTTCTCTTTCTGATTTTTTACTTAATATGATTATCTCTAGTTGCATCCATGTTGCTGCAAATGGCATTATTTCACCCCATTTATGGCTCAGTAATATTCCATTGTATATATTGCCACATCTTCTTTATCCATTCCTCTTTCAGTGGGCATTTAGATTGTTTCCGTGTCTTGGTGATTGCAAATAGTGTCACTGAACAGTGGAGTGCCTGTATCTGTTCAAATTATAGTTTTCTCCAGATGCGTGTCCAGGAGTGGGATTGCTGGATCGTATGGAAACTCTATGTTTTAGTTTTTTTAATAACCTCCATACAGTTTTCCTTAGTTGCTGCACCAAGATTTTTCTCTAATAGAAGGGAAAAATTACTCAGGCCTGGCCTTGGTTAGGTTTCCAAATTTCCCTTCTTGTGCTACATCACTCTTCTGGGGATTGACAGTTGTCTTCTCCCAAATTGCCTCCCCTTTCCTGAAAGGTATGTTCTTCCCCCGAAGAAGAATCTGCTGCCTGGGGTGGGGTAGTAGATCTCAGGAGTAAGACTGGAATCTGTCTGCAAGCATGAGTCATATGACCTGGGGTATGCTCCTTAACATCTGGAATCTTACTTTTCCTTATATGAAAAGGTGGAAAATCATCTCGGGAGCAGACAGTAATATTTATTGAGTACTTGCCGTGTCCCAGGCATTATTCTAAGTGCTTCATGTGCATTACTCATATGAGCCTGAGTTACCTGCGCGGTCGGTGGCAGCATCATCTTCACAAGGAGCTGTCACAGAGCGCTCACTTCTTGGAAGTCACACAAATAGGTTTGGGATCCATAAAGTCTGAGCCCTCAAGCTGGCGTTCTTTTTTCTCTTTTTTTATTGAGATATAGTTGATTTACAATGTTATGTTAGTTTTTGGTACTCAGCAAAGTGATTCAGTTATGTGTGTGTGTATGTGTGTATTCTTTTCTAGATCCTTTTGATTACATTTTATTATAAGGTACTGAAAATATCAATAATCTCCTGTGCTATACGGTGAGACCTTGGTTTTTATTTTATATGTAGTGGTTTTATATGTAGTAGTAGTTTATTTTATATGTATGTGGTCTGCTAATCCCAAACTCCTAATTTATCCCCCCAACTTTCCTCTTTGGTAGCGGTAAGTTTGTTTTCTATATCTGTGAGTCTGCTTCTGTTTTATAAATTTATATCTTTTTTTTCTAGATTCTCCATTTAAGTGATATCATATGATACTTGTCTTTCTCTGTCAGACTTACTTCATAATCTCTGGGTCCATCCGTGTTCCTGAAAATGGCATTATTTCATTCCGTTTTAGGTCCAAGTAATATTTCACATATATTTTACATATATGCCACATATTCTTTATACGTTCCTCTGTTGATGAAGAGTTAGATTACTTCCACATCTTGCCTGTTGTAAATAGTGCTGCCGTGAACATCGGGATGCATATATCTTTTTGGTTTTTTCGCTTTTGTCTTTTTTTTTTTCAGTTTTATTTATTTATTTATTTATTTATTTTTACTTTACAATATTGTATTGGTTTTGCCATACATTGACATGAATCCACCATGGGTGTACATGTGTTCCCCATCCTGAACCCCCCTCCCACCTCTCTCCCCATCCCATCCCTCTGGATCATCCCTGTGCACCAGCCCCAAGCACCCTGTATCATGCATTGAACCTGGACTGGCAATTCGTTTCACATATGATAATATACATGTTTCAATGCCATTCTCCCAAATCATCCCACCCTCGCCCTCTCCCACAGAGTCCAAAAGACTGTTCTATACATCTGTGTCTCTTTTGCTGTATCTTTTTGAATTAGAGTTTTCTCCATATTTGTGTCCAGGAGAGGGATTGCTGGATCATATGATAACTCTTTTTAGTTTTTTTAAGGAAACTCCCTATTGTTTTTCACAGTGACTATACCAAACTACATTTCCACAGTGTAGGATTCCCTTTCCACCATGCCCTCTCCAGCATTTATTATTGGTAGACATTTGGATGATGCCAAGCCAGCATTCTTAACCACAACTACCTCAATGAGTTGTTAAGAGAAATAAGTGAAATGATGAACATTAAACACAAAATGGTGCCTGACTGTTGGAATGTGGTAAACCAACTATGGTTTAATAAATTAATTTAAAAATAAAGTTAAAAATTAAAAAATAGCTGAAACTAATAATAATAAGTGAAAAAGAAGAAAGAGGAGGGGAAGAAGAGGAGGGGGAGGAAGAAGAGAAAGGAGAACACATAATGCTAATAATATGGATGGAAGTTTTTCCGTTTGGTGCAGGTGGGATTTAATCTCCTGAGAACCAGGTAGAGAGACCTCTGTCTTGCCCGTGAGTTCAGTCACCCCTTAGAGAAGACGCCTTCTCTCTCTTGCCCCCGCTGAGCCCCTGGTGTCATTAGGAAACAGTTAGCACACATCATCTTTCTTCGCTATTTTTGCAGCCCGCCATCTGGAGTGCCTCAGCTCCCTGGGATGTGTTCACACTAAATCAGCAGAAGAAAGCATTAACTAATTTCTGCACTTCAGATCTGCTCATCTGGGTGACAGTGACCTTTAAGACTAGTCTCATCCACCTCATAGCCGTGCGCCATATGTTGGATGTCAGTTAATAAAGCATATTTAAACTTAGCAGGCTCCGTAACACCTTATGGTTGCCTGGCGATTAATTAGTACCTTCCTTACCAGCATCCTCTGGGCTGAGGCTGACAAGGCGTTTTGTTTGCCACTTAGTGTCCGTTTGCCTTGGCACCTTTTCAAGCATCCTCCAGGGAGACTTCATTGCAGACTGAGCTTCCCATTCACTCCTGGCATCTGGGACCAGCACATTTCCTCCCAAAGATACTTGTCCCCACACAGAGGAGCACACTAGGCGTGGCTCCTTGTGCCCCACATTCTCCTTTACTGCTCACAGGAACCTCACAGGACAGGGGTTTTGGTTCCCATTTATGTCCACTTAGCCGAATAGGAGGGTGAGAATTGAAGAAGCCAAGCAGTTTGTCCTGTTTATGGAAGTGGCTCAACGGAGAAGGCAATGGCAATGGCACCCCACTCCAGTACTCTTGCCTGGAAAATCCCATGGATGGAGGAGCCTGGTAGGCTACAGTCCATGGGGTCGCTAAGAGTCGGACACGACTGAGCGACTGAGCGACTTCAATTTTCACTTTCAAGCATTCGAGAAGGAAATGGCAACCCACTCCAGTGTTTTTGCCTGGAGAATCCCAGGGACAGTGGAGCCTGGTGGGCTGCTATCTATGGGGTTGCACAGAGTCGGACACGACTGAAGCGACTTAGCAACAGCAGTGGCTCAAAATGCCATGCCTTTATTTTCATGTATGTTTGTTTTCACTGAAATGCAAGGTATTATGTTAGCTGTTTGGTTTTTGTCAGGGAGTCAGACTCTGCTCTCATTTACGTTGGATCAGAATGGGAGGCTTTAAGTTAATCTCAGCATCTCATCCAGTCTCTGCCCAGTTCTACCCCTCCTGCCATCACCCTGCTGGTCCACTGGGAGAAGTGAGCAGAGATCCTGACAGTCGTCTTGCCCGGGACCCATGTCTCCTCCTCCGTCTATTCATGACCTCAACCCATAAGCGTGGGTGGACTCTTCTGGGCCCCATGTGATTTACCAGAAATCTTAAATAACCTTGTTTTATTGACTATATATGAGAAACAAAAATTTAACCAAGTTACTCTTTCTGAATCTTCTATTTCTAAGGGGCTGTATTTGATCCCAAGGAAAGTAACTTCTGTTCTTTGGAAGCGATTTTCTAAAGAGAAATACCTGGGAATGAAGGGGGCCAAGGGAGCCCTCACTCACACCCAGCGGCCCATGGAGCCAGACACTCTACGATGCAGATGAAGCCAGTAGAATAGGAGAACCAGCAGACTCTTGCCCATGTCTTTAAACATTTAGTTAACCAGGGTTAGAAGGGAACTCTCAGGATCATAACCTGTTTGAGTTCAGTTGTAACACTGTGGACCTCAGTGTTATTTGCTACACAGGTCAAGATAAGAGAACCATGGAGGAGCTGGGGATGGTCAGACTAGCCAGGCAATAAAGTGTGGTTCCAACAATCCAAGTCCATGTGACATTAGTGGTAAAGAGCCCACCTGCCAATGCAGGAAGCATAAGACATGCAGGTTTGATCCTTGGGTCGGGAAGATCCCCTGGAAAAGAGTATGGCAGCCCACTCCAGTTTCTTGCCTGGAGAATCCCATGGACAGAGGAGCCTGGCGGGCTACAGTCCATAGGGTGGCAAAGAGTCCGTCACGACCAAAGCAACTTAGCACGCACAAACGCAGAGTGAAATGGGTCCAGCAAACCCAGGTCACAGTATCTACTGGGGTGGGGCAGCCTGGGATTTGATTCCATTATTGTTAATGCTCAACAGATTTCTTTGTTTTGGGGAGGGGTACAGTAGGATTCCCAGATTTCTTCTCAGGTTAGAAAACGTTATATGTGAAGACACAAAACAGGAGGGAAAGTATGGCACATACCTCTCCATTCTGAACTTTAATTGACCAGCTGTAAAATAAATTCCCCATTGAAATGAATATGAGTATAGAAAGAAGTGGTAATGAAAACTGCATGAATCATTGGCAGGGTGGGGGGTGGAATGAGGCTTCAGAACACTTGGTCATTTCAGAGCCTCGATGTTGCCCACCTGCCCCTACAAACCCGGATGCAATTCTGTCAAAGGGCCCTATAGATTTTTTGGTTGTAGCATTTGTCACAATCTGCCTTTATGTAGTGTACTGGTCTATTTACTTCATGGTTTGCTTCATGCAACTAAAGTGCAAGCCCCCAGGAAAGCAAAGACCCTGCCCATCTTGTGCATGGAAACATGGAAACCGTTTTATCCACAATATGCCAGCCCATCCACTCATGTTGGAGTCCAGGTAAAGAGTCTCTGCTGTTGTCAGTCTTCTCAGCTCTGAAGTGACACGGTCAAGGCCACTGAAAGCAGCAGAGATACTGGTGAGGGAGCATCAGACAGTGATAACGATTTTTTTTAAAGGTTAGCAGACATGGCGGGTGCGAGGCTCACATGCTGGGGTGTACTGGCCTCACCTGCGTGCAGTTCTCAGTGGTTTTCTCTGAGGATGGGCTTAGAGACCAGGTGGGCCAAGGCATGCTTTAGGGAAGCTTCCTAATGTCTGTAGAGGGTATCCGGGGGATAAAAACAGAGTGACTAAGCATGGGCTGAGACCTGTCTGGAACTTGATAGGGTCAAGGGCATCTTGACAGTCAACAGGTATACCCATTCCACATTAAACCAGTTCATAAAAAGAAGTGCCACCTCACTTCTGGTGTGAAACCCTTCCTCTCCCTCGGTTCATGTGTACTATTTAATTAAATCCCATCATGTAGAAATGCTGTGTTTGAGAGTCCACTTTTCACTTACTTTCAGGTATATAAAGACACCCTGGGTTTTATTTAGTCAGATGTCTAACTAGAAATTGCACTTTTCAGAAAAGATAAAAAATAATGATCATCTAATTCCCCATTTTCCACAGAGCCACTTAACTTTCAAGTGCTCAGTGCTAATCAATAAAAGTCTTTCATCACACAACCCAATAAGCAAGATCAAATTCGAGGGAAATGCTCAAAAGAGAGCGGTGGTTGGCACCCAAACAATTTTGTGAGGTCAGAATCACTTTTCCACATGAAGCTAATTCCTTCTCATGGCCCAGAGCCATTCTATCTCCTGCTCTCTGATCTTTTGCTTTTAAAATCTGAGTCCACTGGGTCTCCTGCTGAGAATCAAAAGGGTCTACTATGATCAGCATCCAGTAAAAACCCAAGACCAGAATTGACACCGTATATGTCGTGTTACCAGCTCAAAGCCCAGTTCAAGGGCTGCTTTGCATCCAGGAGACCTTGTGGCATTGGTTTAGGGAGGTTAGCAGATACGAGGAACATGTGAAGAGTCAGTCTTACTAATGATGTTCAGATGGTATTTGCACCCCAAGTTTCTGGGCTCATTCACCAGACACCCTCCTTTTTCCGTACCCTGTCCAGGGACAGTGAACACATGGAAAACAGGAACAAAGGAAAGGGGAAGAGCCTTAATTGTCAGGTGGGCTTGAGCCCCAAATCTCAGCACAGAAAACGCGAGTGAGCAGGGTTGTGGTTCAGGGTTGATAATCAGCACTAAAGAGCTGACTTTCCTACCAAGTCCAAACCTAGCTTTAATTTTTACCATCTTCCATTCAGCTGCATGGGAAGAAAAGACAGAAGAGTGAGAAAGAGATCATGGCCTAGCTTCCTACTCTCCTCTCATGCGTTTAAGAGGAAAGAGACAGACAGACGGACCTAATATAAGTGCCCCATAAAACTAACAAATGTAGAATGATCAGTTAATTGAAATATGCTAATGAAAATTTGCTAATTCAAACATTTTAATTATTTGAAATAATGAAATATTATTCAATATTTCAGTGAATAATATTGAAATATTGTATTATTTCAATATTTCATTGAAATAGTAGGTACTGGGACTCAACTATTACCTCTATGAAAGTAGCTTTTCTGGAATATGGGTGGAACTTCAGTGCTGGTTAATGTGTGTGTAGTTGGGGTAGGGGGTGGGGAGGTGCAGCTCCAGGAAGAGAAAGGCAGAGAGACAGCTTGTTCATAATGGATACTACTATATTCTTCTCATACATTATTCTTTTTATAAATTCATTTACTTATTTATTTTTGGCTGTGCTGGGTCTTTGTTGCTGCACAGGCTTTTCTCTAGTTGTGGCGAACGGAGGCTGCTCTCTTCTTGCGGCGAGCAGGCTTCTCACTGCAGTGGTCCCTGTTCCGGAGCATAGGCTCTAGGGAGCAAGGGCTTCAGTGATTGTGGTGTGAGGGCTTCAGCAATTGTAGCGCCCGGGCTCCAGAGCACAGGCTCAGTAGTTGTAGGGGGGCAGGGGCTTAGTTGCTCCGCGGCATGCAGAATCTTCCCAGACTAGGGATCAAACCTGTGTCTTCTGCATTGGCAGGTGGATTCTTTACCACTGAGCCACCAGGGAAGCCCTCATACATTATTCGTAACCGAATTGGAAACACATCATCACAGTCTATTAATAATTCCTTGAAACATATGTATCCAAAAACACAGTTCATTATTAAATAGATTTTTCTTTCTTTTCTGTACTATATTTAAAAGATACTATTGATGGTTGCAGAGCTCTGCTCTAAGAGACCTTATTATCTTTTAAAAAATAAAATTAAATTTAAAAAATAAAAAGAAAAAATAAAATAAAAATATACATAACAAGAAAAAAAATCTAACTTCATAAAACCTAAAAAAAAAAAGAGACCTTATTATCCATGCATATCCTCAAAAATAGAAGTAGAAAAAGTGTTACAGTACAAATAGTATCAACAAATAAAACAGTCCATGGTTGAAAGTGAGATGCCAATATAATATTAAGAGCAATATAGATAGCTACGTAGAGGAAAAATATTAAATATTTATTCCCATAGAACTCAAAAATAGGTTACTGTGAATTGCAATACAAAATACTTAAAAATTATAGTAGTTCTTAGGCTGCTTGAAACAGTTTTCTTCTTCAAATAAGGTCTAGAAATCAAAGTAAAAGACAGTCACTCATGTCCAAAGACCTCACTCTCAAAGGCTCTGCGCGTTCAGGAGGTTGGGAGAGGCTGCTGACTTTGGGTCGGACTTACCTGAGTCAGTCCAGTCAGCCTTGAGCGGCTCTGTCCCTACTTAGGAGGCTGTGGGCTGTGTTTCAGTGCACCTCTAAGATGATCAAAACATCCCTGACTCAGATCTAACGCAAGGAGCAAAGTCAGCTTGGAACCACTTAACTGCTTTCTCTCTAGAAATGTTGCCTTGTTGTTGCTGTTGTTCAGTTGCTAAGCTGCGTCCAACCCTTTGTGACCCCATGGACCGCAGCATGCCAGGTTCCTCTATCCTCCACTTCCAGAATTTGCTCAAATTCATGTCCATTGAGTCGGTGATGCTATCTAACCATCTCATCCTCTGCTGCCCTATTCTCCTCCTGCCTTCAGTCTTTCCCAGCATCAGAGTCTTTACCAATGAGTCAGCTCTTCACATCAGGTGGCCAAAGTATTGGAGCTTCAGCTTCAGCGTCAGTCCTACCAGTGAGTATTCAGAGTTGGTTTCTTTTAGGATTGACTGGTTGGATCTCCTTATAGTCCAAGGGACTGTCAAGAGTCTTCTCCAATAGCATAGTTTGAAAGCATCAATTCTTTGGCACTCAGCTTTCTTTATAGTCCAGCTCTCACATCCTTACATGACTACCGGAAAAACCATAGCTTTGACTGTACAAACCTTTGTTGGCAAAATGATGTCTCCGTTTTGTATAATGCTGTATATATGAACGAAGTAACTAACTTTTTTTTTTTTTAACAAAATTGGTATTTCATAAGGGAGAGCTCAGGGAATTCCCCCCAGAAGAAGTCAAAATATTGGGGCCTATCTTATTAGCATATTTACAATAGCAAGGTTGTAAGCTGTTTACTAATTGCAAACCTTCACCAGCCATCCCACTTCCAGACTGGACGTCCTCAGTCAGGGTTGCTCTCCTGACAAATGGTTGTGAAATTGGATCCTCCTGTGTTTAAAGAATGCCTCCATTCTCCAGCAATGGGGACTTCGTCCTGTCGTTTGCTGTATCCTCAGCTCCTTCCACGTGTTAAAAGTTTGTAAAGCAAAAAAATAAGTGAATGAATGAGTGAATTCCCTTAAATTCAGTTGCAACCGTGGAAATTACAGAAACAAAAAATAAAGCAATTCTTTCTCTGAAAGATTTAGGCATTTTTCTTTTGAAGGAGTTGGGACTGGATGACTTGGTTTTGTAACACAGTTTCCATCATCCACTATAAAGAACTCCAGTTTCACCAGATCTTATTTTGACTCGAAATGTTTCATGACAGGTTTATGGCATTAATTTCCTCCTCTTGGGTGCATGGTCTTTATATGTGTTTTCTTCAGAGGATAAATCAACTTGGTAGGACAAGACAGACAGAGTACCCAATAGTCTTTGGCAAACAAACTCTGAGGGGATTGTAGCCCACTGTGGAGTGTACACTCGTCAAGGTTTTAATGCTAAAAGCCACCAGAATGCAAGTAATCAGCTTTCAAAAGTAAAAGAGTTTTAATTAAATGATTTCTCCAAGTCGTATTGCTGACACTGTCACTTCTATGTCTAATGGATTTTTAGACTTGTTGTTCAGAAGTTGATCCTGTTAATAAGATTTGATTTCTTTTTGCCTTAATAGTGCACTTTGAAATACTTATGATGAAGCCTGGGCATAGTTGGTGTGTAGGATTGTTGTGGGTCTCTGTGTAAAGTTGGCAAATGAGACTAAGAGAATGACTGGAGAGAGAAGGGAGGTAAAAAAGTGGAAAGACCGATGACTCCTCTGAAATTTAGAAAAGAAAATAGGTCGGCATTTCATTCTGTGAAT
>NW_011494869.1:8902762-8917864 GCF_000754665.1 Bison bison bison | reverse complement strand
TCTGTGAATCTAGTTCAATCTTGTGCATTATGATCAAGGGTTTTTAACCTGAAGGAGGCCAGCCAACTCCCTTTAAACAGTCTGACTGCTTAATAACTACATAAATGGCTATACACTTGATTAAAAAGAAAAACAATTTCCTGGTATAAATCAGAGCTGCCTGTTCTCCAGATTTCCTTTTGGCAAAATTGCCCTAATGAGCTTTAATATTCTTTTATTTCTAAAACTTTTTTTTTTGCCCACCTTAGAGCTATGAAATCTACAGTTCTTATATAGGCAGCAGAAACAAATTTATTTTATGCAATCTTTCATCATAGATAAAGTAGTAAGAACCTACTCTGTGCAAGACAAGGAGGAAAGAGGGACTTCCTTGGTCGTCCGGTGGTTGAGATTCGCCTTCCAGTGCAGGGGGTGGGGGAGCTAGGAGCCCACAAGCCTCAAGGCCAAAAAACTGAAATGCAGAGCAGAAGCAATATTGTAGCAGATTCAATAAAGACTTTAAAAATAGTCCATATCAAAAAAAAAATCTTCAAAAAAAAAGACAGAGAGGAAAGTTCTTGAAGTCCAACCAAAATTTAATTTGGATGTTAGAGAAAAATAATTGAAAGGAAAGGCATATCAGTTGAGGGCTGCCTTAAATAAAGACTTGGACTTCCCTTGTGGCTCAGACAGTAAAGGACCCGCCTGCACTGCAAGAGACCTGGTTTCCATCCCTGGATCAGGAAGATCCCCTGGAGAAGGGAATGGCTACCTACTCCAGTATTCTTGCCTGGAGAATCCTAAGGACAAAGGAGCCAGGTGGGCCACAGTCCATGGGGTCACAAAGAGTTGGACAGGTTGAGTGAGTAACACTTTGACTTTTTTCACTTTCATTTTGAATAAAGACAGTGTGATGTCAAAGAGGAGGCAGGATCTGAGGATGCGCCTGTCCTGACAGATGCAGTGTTCACCAAGGGAAGTATTGGGAAAGCAGTTTAAAGTTCATCGAGAGCAGGAGGGGAAGGCTCTTGAATGCCAGGCAAGAACGCATGGGCTTTATTCAGTAGACAATGAGAAATGATGCCTATTGGTAGGGAGGGGAGTAGGAAAAACATAGTGCCCAGGCTAATGCTTGAACATGCAGGCAAACATTTTGAATTAGGGAATATTTTCTTATACCTTAAAAATCCTGTTTCCCAACTTTCCCTGCATTATAAAATCTGATTATTGTTGATGCTCTATTGAACTGAAAACTTTTATTAATATTTGTGGCTTCATTTTATAAAATTATCATAACTGATGGATTTACGGTTCTGAAACAGTAACCAAATCGTAATAATGAAGCCATTAATACATGCACCTAGGCTTGAGGGTACGGTATTTGTGACAATGGAATATTTGCTCTGAAAGCAGCAATCCCCAAACTAATATATTTATATCTCTGTGTAAGTTGCACAAATGTCTCCCCAGCTGGCAGCACATGGTGTCGTCTTGACAATCAGAGTTCTTCCACCGATGTTGGTGCTTTCTTCCGCTTCGCAGGGGGAAAAAAAAAAAAAAAGATGTTTGAAATATAAAAGAAATTAATTATCAAGATGATCTTGAGAGACTTAAAAAATAATTTAAGAAGGAATTTCAATTTGAAGAGCTCACTGTTCCTGGGGTTTCTCTGCAAAGGCTGTGGGGTGTATGTGTGGATTTGTTAAGACTCACAGCTGCATTTACATTTAAATGAAAATACAGACATATAGGTTTGACAAAGACCATCTACTTATGCCCCTGAAAACCATTTTTTTTCCATAAAAGGAAAAAAAAAACATCCTATTACGCCAATCCACGGAGATACCAATTTATTCTTTGTGAAAAATAGTACATTGTTCAACAGTCTGTGTTATTTATTTATTTCATTAATTTTATTTATTTGTTATTTTCCTGGATCGATGTATATGTTGAGAATCAGCCTCCTAAAGAAATTGACGACCTTGGGTTGTGTTCTATTCATTACTGAGAGTGGAACCTGAGAGAAGCTTATGGTCTCTCTCGGCTCCATTCTGCCCCCACCCCACTGCCGCCATTTCTGTTCTCATGAACTTGAGACCCAGATGGTTCAGGTGACTTACTCTAAGTTGTGCCCCCAGTGACAGCCCTGGGGGAGCTCGGGTGTCCTTGACTCCCCACCAAGTGCTCACTGTTGACTTGTCTCTGGCATAGTCATCTAAGGTTCTTATTGGGAGAATGTCAGTAGCATCTGGAAAGGATCTTTCTCAGAAGAAGGTCTTACCTGTGTGCTGTGTTCCTTTCTGCTCTTGGTCAACCACAGTCCTAGCCTGGGGGCTGACAGCAAATAGTGCTGATATCAGAACGAATTCTGAAAAAGTCTGGGTGTGTCACAACTTTCCTAACGTGCCTCCTTTGTTCTAGTTATTCAACACAAGCAATAGTATCTGTATTATCATCTGTACTTTATGTCAGGTGAGACTTGGAGATGTCACATTGCTTGTGATATCACACAGTAGTGAGGTTCAGGCAGAGATTTGAAACCAAGTCATTCTAAGTCAAAGTCCATCACAGTCTTTATGATACCCCGATGCCTCTTCTGGCCCAAAGACCTATAGCCAGGATCTGCCCTAACAGTTCTGTTGACTCCCTCCCTCTGTACAGTATCCCTTCTGCTCTGAAGCCCATATTGATCAAATGCAATAACCAATCAGAATTTAAGGACCACATATGAAAGGAGAAACACTTATTTCCACTTGGAGCCTCTGGGTCTTCAATTTCAAGTATCAAAGCAAGATTTCTAGGCATTACACAAAGATCTCACTGAAATGACCAATGTTGTGATGTTGATATAAAGCACTTTGGGACACTTCCAAAGCTAAATTACTCTCCAGAGTCAAAAGCCAAACTTCTCTTCCAGGGCTGCTTAATTGTAATGGAGCAACTACTGAGTTTCAGCGCTTGGGGCCAAGTTCACCCAATCCATTTATTTTCCTAGGATGCAAAAAAAAAAAAAATTCCATGAACATGACTTGTTGCAGTTTTTGCTTATTCATGCATTTATTTATCTGCTTATTAAAACAAGTACAGCTGTGTACAAAACTGGAGAGGTGAATTCTTAGATGAGAGAAAGCTGCCTTTCTTAAAGTACTGGAACTGAGAAAGATGGGAGATGTAAATGCATTCCTGCTCCCTGTCCTGGGGGAGGCACAGGACAGACCAGATTCTAAAGAAAAGAATTTGAATTCTAGTTCAGCTGCTCACCAGCTGAGATGCCAAGTGTCCTCAAACTGAAACCAGAGACTTGGCAAAAGTTAGTTTCAAAGGAGAAAGATCAAACATTGTAGCCATTATGCATTTAGAAGAGATGCTTAATAGGTACTCCTGGGTAACTTTTCTTATGAGAGGGGGAACTATCATGACTTACGGATGAGTCCATGACTGGTGGAGGCAAAATGGGGCAGAAGTGGATTGCCCCTGGTGACACTCACCAAGTTTTTGCAAGCAGGCTTGTTGCCACTGGCTCCTGTCTCCTTTGGGGCTGTCTTCAAGGCAACATTCAGAGTTTAAAATTGACTGACAGCCTGTTTTCTTTTTTTAAAGCACCGTTTCCCTTCGAGGCTGTGAACTCTGCAAGGGCAGAGAGTAAATTTGTTTTGTTCCTGGTCACGCCCCAAACAGTTCATTGCTTGATCCCTGGCAGGGATGTCCTGGAGGTAATGGTTATGGTTATTACTGAAGTTATGACTGTTTTCCATATTCAGATTTCTGTAATAATTTCAGGTTTTTCTTTTTCAGTTTTATCCCACTCTACTGTCTTGGCTGCTAAGCTTGCATTTGTTTGGACCTTGTGGCTCCTTTTCAGTTGTCGCTCATTTTTGTCTCACCATTCTTAATTCTCTGGTGCAAAATTCTCCTTTCCTGTTCTGCACTCAAGTGTCTCAGCCTCATTTGCTTCCGTTTTAAGATAGAAATAATCCAAAAGGGCTGGTTGACTATAGAAGAAAATGCATGTAAAGAATCCAGCCCAGTTTTCAAGAGAGATTTATTTACCATTCTACCGCAAATCTTGTGACTAGCCTTGGGCTCAGTAAACCATACTGATGGGGCAAGAGCTATAGTTATCCTAACCTCAGCGTGGAGAAATGTGGTCTTGAAAAATAAACAGTGAAGTCAGGCTGAGTTGTGTAATTTTCCCACATTGTTTATAAAGGTGATTTCCAGAAATAAAGAGTTCTTTTGAAAACAGAGCAAAAATCTGTACATGCTGAAGTCCACATGCTGTACTCAGTTTACAGCTGAACAAAATTTCATTTGCATTTAAGAACAGAAAAATGAAACAGAGCTGAAATGTATTTCACTTAGGATTAAAAGAAAAAAAGAAGGTATTTGGACAGAGGTAGGCATAAGCAACAGCGTGTGTTCCCAGTGGCCATGATGCTGTGTGATTCATAAGGTCAAATTTTACAATTACAAATTTTGCATAGGTCACCCCTTTAGCTCGGTAGATAATTCTTTCCAAGACGTGCTTTCTCTTCTCCCCTAGCTCTGTGTGGCCTGTCACACTCTTGAGGTGCAGCATTACAATTCAGCAGTGTAAGAGATTCTAAATTTGCCCTCAGCTTTGGAAAAATTAAATGTGCCCTAGCTAACTCCAAATCAAAGTCAGTTTTCCACCAACCCTTTCAGATATTTGCCATTTTCAAGTGAAATGAATGTATGAATGACTAAACTCATATATATACCACGAAATGGGCTAATCTCACCTACCTAAAGATCTGAACATAATTACAAATAGCCTTAAAAGTACATTACAAAAAAGTAAGCCATATGAAGAGAAATGTACAAAATCAAATTATATGCAATATGCATACATCAGTTCAATCCTTAGTAAAATGGCTGAATATACTTTCTGTGAAGTAGGATTTAGTCAAGCAATACAAACTTTTGCTCTGCAAAGACTAGACTAACCATATCGTTAAATAAAGGGCTGGCCCAAAAGCTGAAAACGAAAGAGAGAGATTAAGAAAAGCAGGAAGAGAGTCTACTGGAAAGACGAGGGGAGCATGCGTGTTCATGGGCAGTGGTTCATCAGTTCACTCTTGGCGCTGAGGTCAGAGTGACTTCGCTGGCATCTGGAGTCATCTTGTAAGACAGTGGTCCCCGACATTTTTGGCCCCAGGGATTGGTTTCGTGGAGGGTGGTTTTTCCACGGACCGAGGAGGAATGGTTCTGGGATGACTTATTACATTTATTGTGCACTTTATTCTTATAATTATTATGTCAGCTCACCTCAGATCATCAGGTATTAGATCCTGGAAGGCCTGGCTCAGTTACTTTCATTATTTCCTTATAACCTCAAAGTAAAGGCCAGCGTGGGAACTGGACATTTGAGACCCTCCTCAGTCTGCCCCAGCCTCCCGATCCATATTTGTTATTCATTCTTTCCCTTGAAAGTCCAAGACTCACTCAATCATTCTTTTTAAAAAATGTATTTATTTATCTACTTATTTGGCTGCATAGGGTCTTAGTTGCAGCATGAGGGATCTTCATTGCGTCTTGTGGGTCTTTTGATGTGGGACACAGACTCTCTAGCTGTGGCATACGGGCTTATTTGCTCCGAGGCATGTGGGGTCTTAGTTCCCCAACCAGGGATCCAAGTCACGTTCCCTGCATTGCAAGGTGGATACTTTACCACTGGGCCACCAGGGAAGTCCCCATCCAATCATTCTTGAAACTTGTCTCCTACAAAACTGATCAAGGGGCTTCCTTCAGAGCTCAGTCAGTAAAGAATCTGCCTGCAATGCAGGAGAGCCAGGTTCAATCCCTGGGTCAGGAAGATCCCCTGGAGAAGGAAATTGCAACCCACTCCAATATTCTTGCCTGGAGAATCCAATGGACAGAGGAGCCTGGCAGGCTACACTCCATGGGGTCGCAAGAGTCAGGTACGACTTAGGGACAAAACCACCATCAAAGAACTGATCAAGTCTACTCCACTGCTTCTTCTCATCTTCTTGTCTATCTTAGCTCCTTATTAACTGTCCTCTAAGGCTCAGAACCAGCCCTCTGTAGTCTGAGAACTGTCTTGCCCTGGACCCTCCCAGCTGAAGGACTGGGACTCCATGATTGTCACATATCTACGGAAGTCACACTCCACAGGAGTGGCTGAATATCTGAGCTAAGGAGCCATCCACATCTGGGTGACTCCTCCCTTTCTGCTATAGTGACCATGAGGGTGCTGACTATCCAGTATAACCTCAGTTCACACCTCTTGAATATGAGATGATGTTAACCTAAGTCTCACATCATAGTTGTGAAAATTAAAAGAGATATAAATAAAGACTCATGACAAGTGCCTAGTAGAAGGACTCATCACTCTTTGTCCTGAGTTTACCTACTGATTCTAAAGGGAGGTTCCTCAGAATTCACTGATTCTTCTGACGAGCCCATCTGTGCTAACAAGAAATGCAGAGTGACTGGTTCACGGATAACTTTTCCAAGATACATTTTGTTGGGTTTCTTCTTAGGAGATGTGAGGATTGTATGGGAAGCTTACTGAAAAGGCAGCTTTCTCAATCCTTCATTTCCACTGGTACTGTGTGTGTAAGTTGGAGTAGCCTAAGTCCAGGGATCTGTATTTTTAACAAAATTCTAGCTGATTCTGTTGCAGAAATCTCGGGACCACTCTTTGACAAACATGACCTAGTAGAGACAATCTTACATTCTAAGATTGGAAATTCAAGTCACCATATTTAGGATTGTGTGACATATACACTGTTATTATTGTACTGAATCTTTATATTTGTGTGTGATTGTATTGATGTGTAGCTCATATGAAGCAAAATGTACCAGCCTAAAATTTACATATATGTATATAAAATTATGTGTGTGTGCATGTCTAGCTACCACCCAGATCAAGACATAGAACATTTCCATCAATCCAGAAAGTTTCCGTATGCCTTTTTCTGGTAAAATCCATCTCATAGGTAACCACTAATTTCACATTTATTATCAGAGTCGAGTTTTTAACTGTTATTGGACTTCACATAAATGGAATAAAATGATACATATTATCAACATTACTTTTATGAGATTCATCCATGATGCTGTGATATGATGTGTTTCAGATCTCTCAAACATCCTTTCTCCCTTTTTCCCATGAAAGCTACCTTCCTAGGCAGTATCTGGAATCTCCTTGAGGGACCAGACTTTCTGATTCTTAACCACCACAGCACACAGTCCATGTTTTCCAAGCTAACTTACTGAACAAGTTTCAAATGTGACCTTTCTGAAACGACGCTGCTTCTGACACAAGCACAGGTTTTCCTATATATAAGGCCAGTATTTTACATTCAGTACCAGGAGCTGGCATGGAGGGGGCAGGCATACATGTCCTGGGCAACATCTGTACTTAAAAATGACCTTTTTCTGAAGTTGGAAAATAAACAACAACCTGCAGAGTGAATCAGGGCAGAAAGCACCATGGATGACATTGGCATAAAGGAGCAACCTATTTCCAAATCATATACCCCTTGAATTACATTAGTAATTTAGTATGTCATCTGTTATTCAGCCAATTTTATAGAAATTATAGAGAGATTCATTCCTAATTAAGAATAGTCTGATGGTTGGGCTTGACCCAGTTAAATTCTTATCTTTATGACATCAATCTTTTATAATGCTTCCAGAAGCCTTGGCAAAGGCTCCAATTTTATAAGTAAAAATTAATTAATTGGGACATTAAATGTGAAAGATGCTTTTATCTTTTCCCTGGTTCATGCCTTCACAACAGAATGCAATAATTAACAGTTTTATTCAAATATATAAAATAATTCCTTGAAGATTTCTAACCACTTTAAGTTCTCCAAGAATCAAATGATGTGATGTCAAGATATCAGCAGACAAAGGAAAATGGATTTTTTGCAAATATTTTATCAAGAGAGGGTTCTCCATGGCAATCACTTCCACTGGGGTAAGACTAGGTGGCCTAGTATAAAAGGGACTTGGGACCAAATTGTGCTGCCCCCCCCAAATCCCAATATAATTTTTTGTTTAAAAAATTCCCTTTGTTCGGGATTTCTAAATCCTTTTTTTCCCCCAGGATTGTTTTTTTCTCTAAAAAATCTTCCTAGCTAAACTCATCTAATGTGACTATTCAGAAAATGGATTCTTAACCTGCATCTTGAATTTATGATTTGAATACATCAGCATGAAGCTAGTGTTGAACGTGCTTATCCATGTCGGCTCCGTCGTTCCCTTGCCTGTCCCTTCCTTCCTCACCGCTTCCTGGATAATGGCACATGTGGAAGAGAATAATTAGGAAGACTTCACAAACTCCCAGGGGCTAGCTAGGATTCACTGTGGACTGAGTAACTGCCTCAGAAGAGCGTGAGTTGGCCAGTTTAAAGAGAGGCCTCCAGTGGCGTGCCCCAGCCCTCTAACCTATCTGAAAGTTTTATCAAAAATTTGGGAGACGCTGGCGAGGATGAACTGATCATTTCGGATGAGCTGATTTATTCAGATAATATGAACTGAATAACAGTATGACACCGAGTGGAGAGGAGGAAGCCAACTCACACGTCTGAGAGGTACCTTTTCAGAGATTCTACTCTTTCCCATCATAGAAAAGAGAAAGGAGGCATTTCCCTGGTAGTCCAGTGGTTGAGAGTCTGCCTTCCAATGCAGGGGACATGGATGGGTTCAATCCCTAGGCAGGGAACTAGTATCCCACATGCCATGGGGCAACTAAGCCTGTGTGCCACAACTAGAGAGAAGCCCGCACACTGCAGCAAAAGATAGCGTGTGCCTCGGTGAAGATCCCACGTGCCACAGCTAAGACCCTGTGCAACCAAAAACAAGAAATAAATAAAACTCTGCCTTTAAAAAAACAAACAAACCAAAAAAAAGGGTCAGGGGAGGGTTTAGGGTAGTAAAGCAACTTGCTCCAGATCGTACAAAAGTACATATTAGAGCTGAACACCTTCCATGCTGGGTCTGTAGACCACAGATTCTTTGACACACCTTGCGTTGATAGGCAGGTCTATCTCCCACTCCCCACCTTGACTCTAGGCCAAGTGTAATGAGCTGTCAGTTCATGCAGTGTAATGGAAGTGATACTACACAACTCCCCAGGCTCAGTTAGCCAAGGCCCTGCACCCTCCATCTGGTCCCTCTGGGACACTCGCTCTTGGAACCCAGTTACCATGCTGTGGTGAAACCAGAGAAGCTCATGGAGAAATACAGGTTGAGTAGAACTAGGGCCCCTGGCCCTGATCTGCAGCTCCAGCAGGGCTCTCAGCTAACAGCACCAATGTGCCAGCTATGTGAGCAAGCTGTCCTGAAAGTGGATTCTCCAATACCTTGTTGAATGTGCCCCACCAGAGGCACATGAAGCAGATGAACTGTCCCTCCTGTGCCCTGCCCACACGGCAGATTCAGGAGCAAAGTAAGTGATTGTTGTTGTTTTAAGCTGCTAAGTGTGGACGTGGTTTGTCATGCAGCATAGATAACTGGACATCAGCGCTGGTGCCCTTTCTGTATGTCCTATTGATTCCCAGAGAGACAATGTGTTAAAGACAGGGTGGCCGCAGTTTTGAAGGATGGTTCGCAGTGATGGGAGTGCATGTAAAGGCCTGAGTGTCCAGCGTCAATTCCCTGAGACTGAGCTCTAGGCAAACAGGGTTTGGGCCTTTTACTGGGATTTCTCAGTTGAGTCCACAGTTGTGATAGGTTAACTGGAATAACCCAGTGACTCCAGAGCATTTGTGATTGAAATCAACTGAAGAACAGGCTCAGCTGAACAGACACAAGGGTCTTCAAAGGCAAAGAGTGGAAACTCCGTCCCATTCCCACCACAGCCAGAGGATTTTGCTCAGTTTGCAGAGCCATGGTCAGGAAAATCATTGAAAAAGTTAACAGGTATCCTGCAAAGGTCAATTAAATGATGAATAGTCTGTAAGTCAGGTCCCATATGGAGGAGGCTATGGTACTATTAACATCCGGCCAGCCAGAATCATGGAAGAAGGGACCAGAGGTTAAGGACAAGGACCAAGAGCAAATTGCAGTGACTGTGCATGAGAAAAACATCCACTTTGAAGCCAGCAGGGCTGGCTGATAGGCTTAGCTGTGTGATCTCTGGAGAATCTTGCACTCCCAGACCCTTCGCTCAGTTACAAAAGGTGAAGGGTAATCTCTAGCTCCCTCATAGGCTTATAGGCACAGTGTTAGGACTATTGAAGGTAATTTATATAAAAGCATGGTATATGTGAGACCCTCAGTACTTCTTTGCTGTTAAACTCAGGAGTATGGTATTAGGCTTTATTTTAAAAGGGGTGGTTGGACTTCCCTGGTGGTCCAGTGGTTAAGAATCCACCTGCCAATCCAGGGGACGTGGGTTCAATCCCTGGTCTGGGAAGATCTGTCATGCCTCAGAGCAACTAAGTCCATGTGCCACATCTACTGAAGCCCGTCTAGAGCCCGTGCTCTGCACCAAGAGAAGCCACCACAGTGAGAAACCTGCTCACTACCATGAAGAGTAGCCCCCACTCATCGTAACTGGAGAAAGCCCACACAGCAATGAAGACAGCACAGCCAGAAACGGACTAAAGACAGACATCTTAAAAGGGCTTTCCCATCAATAAAATGCTTGACTTTGGAAAACAGATCATCTTAAAGACTTCTTCCTTAGGCTGGATGATTACTTAAGAATGATGTTAGGCAGCATTCCACCATGTGTGGGAGGCTGGCCACAGTGACCTCTAACTTCCCTTTGATCCTTAAGGGATTGCACTTAGATCCCTGAGGGATCCTTCTGCAGCACCAGTCTTGTCTCTCTTTAATTCCCTGTGTATCCTAGAAGTCCAGTAAGGCCCAGTTCTCACACCAGTAAGCATAAGCATTGCTTCAGCAGAGACAGAACCTCATGAGTTAAGTGGCCCGTGGACCATTCACATTCAGACTCTGAAGTTTTGTGTTCAGCTCTCCAACATCATAGAGAATCTTGGTTGAGATTTAAAATATTTTCAGAATTCATATATGCAGAAAATGTTGTCTATCAGACAAATGCTTGTACATGAAAGGGACAGTGAACATTTAATATTCTACACCAATGTGAAGCCAAAATTCAAGGGCATTTTGTTCTTTGAATCAGATATGTTGTCATGGTTCCTCCTCCTTCTTTAACTTTTGTGTCGAGAGGTACTGTTAAACAAGAAACAGGAGCTAACTGTAAAGGGCTTTTAGTTTGAATTTCAGCTTCATCCCTTATGAACTCTGCAACCTTGAGCAAGTCACTTAACCTCTCTGAACTTGAGTCTCGGTATGCAAAATAGAAATAATAATAATTCCCTTCTTGGCCTGTTGTGAGAATTAAATAAGATAAACTGTGTGCTGGTGCCTGGAGCAAGTAGGAAATTAATACATACTTGTTTCTTTCCTGCTGGTTGATTTCTCTGGGCTATTTCCATGAAACTGAGGAGGAGGCATCATTTTTCTCTGTCTTTTTCTCTCTCCCTGAGATAGATGTCTGAATTGTGCCTGTCAGGAGAAATGGCATTTAGGGGCGTAAGTCTTTACAGAAGAGGGAACTACAACTCCATTCACTCGCATTGTTTTCCCACTCATGTTTACCCTGGATGCTGTGGCTGTTGGTTGTCCATCGCAAGGAGTAGTCTTTCTGAACTGCTTAATACTGAAACCCTGATTTTTTGAGGCAGGAGAATAATTCCCCTCTTGGATAAAAAGGTGGCTGTAGTCAAGCACTGCCATGTACTTATGCTCTGGCCAAAGAGGTGTGTGTAGAAGTGATGTAGAATGGTCTGCACTTGCAAGAGTCAACTCAGTTAGGTGATTCCTCCAATTTGCCATCCTGCCTTCCTTCCTTCTTCCAGCCTGAAACTTGTCCTTGCAGCTGCGGAGTCAGTACAAATATGGATCCTAAGGTGACCCTGACGATGAGATAGAGCAGAAATCAAGACCCTTGGTCTCTATGGACCCAAAGGAAGGAGGCACCATGATATTTTGGACTCTCCGGTACCACACATCTTTCACTTGGGAGATAAATAAGGCTCTTTCTTGGGTTAAGCCACCATTGTTTTTCCTTCTTTGTTGGTGTTCAGTCGCTCAGTCATGTCCAACTCTTCGCGACCCCATGGACTGCAGCACACCAGGCCTCCTTGTCCTTCACTATCTCCCAGAGTTTGCTCAGACTCATCTCCATTGAGTCAGTGATGCCATCCAACCATCTCATCCTCTGTTGCCCCTTCCTCCTCCTAACCTCAATAAGAAACGTAGGAAGGAACCCAGGGAGAAGGCTCTTGAAAAGGAAGGTTCCTGATAATCTCCCTCTGGAGGAGTCGGGCAGCTTTCCTCTAGGAGGTTATTGAGAGTCAGACAGGTGGGGGTGTGCTGGTGGTTTAGTTCTGTGTCACAGAAAAGAACAAAAATTCCTGTTCGTAGGAGAGAAACTATGGGGCTTATTCAGAAGTCTCTTCCTTCCAGTCTCCTTCTCTCCTTTGCAACCATCATTGAATACCTGCCATGTGACGGGTACCAGGATAGGAACCAAGGATTGTGATCCTCCGTCTCAGTTAACCCCTGGCTGATGGAAGAAGACAGCTCATCTATTCATCAGAAATTGTCACAGGGTGTGAAGAGCCCTGTGGATGCCATCAGTGTGCAGATCTGGAGCAGTTAATCTAGCTTGAGTTTGAGAAAGGGAATCAGTCAGACTTTGTGAGGAAAATGTCTTTGTTGGGTGTGGGAGGGTGACAGGCTTCAGGCATAGGAAGAAAGGATCTTCATTCCAAGGTCTGTGGCCCTGCTTGACATTCCCCACATCCCATGGCTGAGGACCATGTCATCACTGATAACTTCTCTCTAGTCTCAATGTTTATCCACATCTACCACAATCTAAATATGACTTGAAGGCCACTCAGAATCCCAGTCCCTCAGTCCGTGTTGGGTACAAACAAATGAACACTTTGGAAATCTGCATGTGGTCATTACCCATTTAGTCTCAACAGCTTTGTTAACTGCGAAACATTCTTCCATGTAACTGGAAAATTGGCTGGAGAATTGCTCCCATTCATCTCGTTGTGGGTGGGGGCAAATGCTTAGGACATAGTAACCAGGAGTGTCTCCAAGTGCCCCACTCCCCAAGATGGCAGCCCCATTGTCAACAGGCACAGAGAGAGGTTTGGTTTTGTTTTGTTTTTTCATTTATTTATTTTGGCTGCCTCAGGGCTTATTTGTGGCACTCCATCTCTGTTGATTTGGCGTGTGGACTCTCTGGTCGTGGCCTCATGACATATGGGGTCTGTGTTCCCCAACCAAGGATTGAACTGGTGTCCTCTTCGTTGAAAGACAGATTTTTAACCACTGTACCAGCAGGGAAGTTCCAGGCAGAGAGAGTCTGAACCTTGTAGCCAACAGGGCCGGAGCCGTGAGAGGTGCAAAAATGGGTGAGGTAGGTAATCAGCTGAGACTGCATCGGCTCGTGATAGATTCTGTTTGACTGCTTGCCTCTAGGGAATGAACAGAAACATCACGGGAGGAAAGAGTTGAAGTTGATATTTATCGAGCACCTACTATATGCCAAACTATTATTTTAGGCTTTTAACATATGTTCTTATCTGATCGTCACATTAAAACTTTAATATAGTTATATAATATGTATTGGAATCCACATTATATAAAGGAGAATGCAGAGGAGCTTCAGGAAATAACCAAGTTTGTCCAGGGTCTCACTAGCAGTCAAGGAGTCAGGATCCCACTCCAGTTCACACCTCACAGTGCCCCCTCACACCAGAGCACATTCATACCAGACTCCAACTGGAACTGACTCTGCGAGGCATAAAGCACACTTTTATGAGTGAAAACAGGGCTGGCTGGGAGGCTAATAATGATGGTGGATCGGCTATGCCTCTCCGTGTTTCTGTACCAGGAGCTGTGGACACTTTTCCCTAGTAGAGAACAGCTACCTGACCAGATATGTTTATTGGAAATGTTTTATATTCCCTTCCCGAAGGGATAAACATGACTTCTGGTCTCTAACTAGGAGAAATAATTATGTGTATTCCCTCTTTGTCCTCCACCCAATAACATTTGCCAAGCTGTTTGCTAATTACCCTAGAAACAATAGGTTCTCAACAGAAATAAAAAAGCAATCTATTTTCTCGGTACCTTTTCACTCTAACACTTCAGGTTAGAGCAGGAAAGAGAAACACACCATATATCCTCCCTTAATGGGCAACCAAACAGTCGACTTGGCAGAGAACAGGAGAAGGGACAAAAAATATCCTCTCGATGCCACAGGAAACACATAAACCAAAACAAAACTCAATATCATGTCAGATGCTCCGGGGTGCTCCCTCGAAGGAATGAACTCACACTCCAGCTTTGACTGTGTGATAAACTTGAAAGCTTTCCTTCCTTCGCCCCTAAATTATCCAGAGCTGTTTCATCTCTCTTCTGCAGAAGAATCTTGACAACCCCTTTGGCAGCTGGGAGACGGCTGGATACAGCAGGAGGAACATGGAATTTGAAATCATTAGATGCAAGATTAGATCTGGCCCTGCCACTTACTACTTCTGTAACCTCAGGCCAGGCATCCTTCGGAGTCTTACAAGACTGTTGAGAAGAACAAACAGGAAATATGTATGTGTAAGCATTTTGCAAACTCTCAGGCATTTCTCCATAGTTTAAAAGAAAAGAGTAAAAGTGTTGGGTCGGTCATTAGGGTATAGAATGCAAAAGACACATTAGAATGTTGGTGTTTAGTAGAATCGCACTCCACCTTCATTAAGCGCCTACTAATTCCTAGGTGAGGCCCGAAGTCTCGCCTCCTTGCAGGGTGGTGGTGTTTCTTTTATTGATTCACTAATTTTTGGTGGCACTGTGCTTCTGTCATGGCACACAGGCTCTTCTCTAGCTGCAGCAGGCAAAGGCTCCTCTTTAGTTTGTAGTTCAGGGGCTTCTTAGTTCAGTGGCTTCTTTTGTTTCAAAGCATGGGCTGTAGAGCGTGCAGGCTCAGTAGCTGTGGTGCACAGGCACGCGGGATCTTCTGGGACCAGGGATCGAACCCATGTCCACTGGATTGGCAGGCATATTCTTAACCACTGTACCACC
>NW_011494869.1:8857340-8902662 GCF_000754665.1 Bison bison bison | reverse complement strand
GCACCACCAGGGATGTCCAGGGAGGTGCTGTTTTGCATGCCCATTTCACAGATGGAAAGGCTACTGCTCAGATACGGTGGTTTCCTCATGGTTGCAGAGCTGGTAAATATCAATTAGGATTCACATCTTAGTGGGTCTGACCCTGAGGAGACCCAAGCACCTTTCCAATATACCACATTAGCATTTTCATACAAATTCAAATAGAAAGCAATGCCACCTGACATTAGGGACATATTATGAAGCAAACGATGCTGGGTGCTACTGGCAGTGCTCAACAGCTGGCTCACTGCCTGACTGTGGCATTCCACTCAGACAGGGATTGGGATTGATCGCTCTTGACTTGTCTGTCTCCTGTCTCATCACCACCCTTTGCAGTGAGGTCACCTCTGCTCACTGGACACTAACAAGGACATTAGACAAGGAAGGACAATTTCTGCTTGAATTCTAAACTTTCTTTCTTCCTACATGCCCTGCAAAGAGCTACATTAAAACCCTCAGGTTTAAAATGCATTCGTTATATATAAAGGCAAAATGAATCCATGTAAAAGTTGGCGAAAGTTGAGTCAGGTCTATAGACTGGGTATTGTATTGTAACAATATCAGCTTCCTGGTTTTGATAATGAACAGTGGTTACAGAAGCTGCCACCATACAGGGAACTGGTTGAAGCACACATGAAGTCTCTCTGTTCTGTTTTTGAACCTAATAAGTACACTTCTGTTTCATGTTACATTTTCCCTCTTAAGACTGATCCCCTTCCCCCTTGATTATTATCTGAGTGTCCCAGCCCACTTCATCACTCTCATAGTCCCCGATAGTTACTTTGGCGTTAGTACTTAAAGCACGCCTTTGGCTTCTTTGATGATCTGTACGTCCTATTGCTAGATTCTGAACTCATGGAAGGCACGGGTATTTCTTTATGTCAATATATCCCCGGTAGTGTACAAAGTCTAGCTGATACATTTTGGCTTAATATATAGACGAAAGGGCTCCCTAGGTGGCGCTAGTGGTAATGAACCTGCCTGCCAGTGCAGAAGATGTAAGAAACGTGGGTTCGATCCCTGGGTCGGGAAGATCCCCTAGAGGCGGGCATGGCAACCCATTCCAATATTCTTGCCTGGAGAATCCCATGGACAGAGGAGCCTGACCAGCTGCAGTCCATGGGGTCGAAAAGAGCTGGACTCGACTGAAGCGACTCAGATGTACATGCACATAGAAGAATAGATGAGCAAGCTCTGATGTATATCTTGCTAGTTAGAAACGGGGGCTGATTCATCACGGAAACACAGGGAAGTGTTGCTCTGGTTTGCTGTGTGATGCCCAGCGCTGTTCCCAGGGTCCCTTTCTGCAGGTTATTCCAGTTACCTGGCATGTCAGGTACGCAATGGGAAGTACAGATGGTAGGAGCAGAAAGTAAGTAAAAAGCCTTTCTAACACACATAGCTCCACCAGAGATTTGTGCAGCAATTTTCAAAGTGAAATAGAAGGGGAAAATTGATGAGATAAAATATAAAATTGGAGGGAAAAAAGTTTCCCTTTGTATCATGTGCACTGTGGGCAGTTAGTGTTATTGCCAAATGAATGTTCCCATTTTCTTGGAAGAGTCATGTGGCACTGGGCATGTCACCAAGGTACCATTTGAGCAGAATGAAGTGATGCTATAGACTTTGGGGTCCAGAATGGAATTTTTTAGCAGGAACTGTAAAACAGTCATGATGGACCTTTTCTAACTTCATGAAGTGAAATATTGATCATGAAGTTGAAAATGTGGCTCCTGGCTCATCACTGAATAATCATCTAGGTCCAGAGTGATTAAAATAAGCCCAGCCAGTTGATGAATCCCAAGTAATTCTACCTTATAGTTGTACTGTTTTTTAGCAATTCTCAGACACATTTGACTTACTTGTTTTTTATTTCACATGTTAACACCTCTGAAATCAGAATGCTATCAGTCTGGTAGGCAGAAATCTTGATATTAGCTGTCATTGCCTATGCATATGTGTTACAAGTCGCAGAATAAGTATCTTTAGTTTAGGGGGGAATCCCCATCACAATAACAGTACCCTCTTTCGAGAAAGGCTATATCACCAGTGGTCTTGTTATGGGAAAGACCAGCTGTTAATAGCTGTGAATTCATAAGTGATCCTGAAGATATTCTGTTTGAATATGAAGCAGTTTTATTAATACCTTGACCCCGGTGGATCAAATGGTAAAGAATCTGCCTGCAATGTGGGAGACCTGGGTTTGATCCCTGGGTTGGGAAGATCCCCTGGAGGTAGGGCATAGCAACCCACTCTAGTATTCTTGCCTGGAGAAACCCCATGGACAAAGGATCCTAGTGGGCTACAGTCCATGGGGTCACAAAGGGTCAGACACGACTGAGTGACTAAGCCCACATGACCAATTTATTTCTCTTTATAAAAAAGTTTATTTTTAAAAGAGAAATTTTAACAAGAGTTCCATGTGACAAAAATCTGTGTCTAAATACATCTCAAAGTAGTTTTTAAAAACTCAGTCATAAGGAATCACTGTGTCATAGTTTAATTGGCAGCAATATTTCTTCTTTAGTATTACATGTAATAATGATACACTTTAAAATGGATAGTTCCTGGATACAATGAGATAAATTGCATTCTAGATACAACTGTCAGAATTCAAGTTTATAAAACACTCCCAAATCAATTATGCAAAACCAATTAGGAGAATGACCTAGAACCCCTTTCTGCAAACAATTACTGTCAATATACAATATTTAGAGAGAAACTTTTAAGGTCTCATTGCTATAGAAAATAGAAATTCAAATGACATATGACAAAAATGGAAATTACCTGTGTTACCTTGAAGATCCCAATAAAAAGCTAAATAGCTACCTGGTGAATACATCCCCCTTGTCCCCTGACCACGTGGATTTACCCCTCTGCTGGGAGAAGTAGCAGGTGGCCCCATTAACTAGAGTTGGCTTTGAATCTTGGTGTTCAGGTTTCAAAGGTGGAAGCGCACCTAAACAGAGCTCTCCATTTACAGAGGAAGCAACTGCCTCAAGGCTGGTTCTCAGGCTTAAATCCACTTACATGGTTGTTTTCAGTCTAGGACTGTGCTTACACAACCAGACGCATGAAACAAAAAGATCTGAACATAAATATCAGCTGGATCATAGACCATCAAATGACACCTCAGTCCATTTCAGCATCCACTGAGTGTCCTCTTGCAGAGAGAACCTCATGTAAGCGAACACTCACAAGCCCTACTGCCCGACTTCACAGATGAGGAAACTGAAGCTGAAAGTTTACGGTACTCTGTCCGAGGTCACACAGCTAGTGGGGCAGGTGGGAGCCAAATCAAGTTCTGTGCGACCCACAGATTGCTCTCTTTCTGTCATAAGACATTATTTTGGGTACAACCATGGAGGAAATGGCATCATGCTTTTCCAAAACTGGTACTCTCAGGGAAAAGAACAATATAAAGACACATGGTCAAATGTAGTTGAAAGAGTGCTTCAGTGCAGATATGGGCCCTGGGGCTCTCTTGCCTGCACATGTCTGCCTGTGGCTGGATGGTCCTCTCCATAACCTCCTATCACTTTCTCTATGGTTGACTCCCACTCCTGAAGTAAGCTTCAGCATGGGCATTGGTACTTCCAGAAACATTCTAAGGCTGAATTCCTGGCTTCCTTCTCTTGGCTCCCCTAAGACCTTGTGCTTCTCTTTATCATTGCATTTATATCATTGCATCTTGGATTATCGGATGTGCCATCAGACAGAGAGCTCCCCAAGGCAGGAAACACCTTTTTCATCATTAGATCCTCAAACCTAGCACTGATGCAGGTCTATTGACTGAATACATGGATCGTGTGGACTGCTAAGAATTATTTGTCCCCTCTGTAAGCAGAGATTCTTTACTTTTCTACATGAATAGCCACCACTGAAATATTTTAAGTGGAGGAGCATATGAGTAAGAAAGCAATGGAAGGCCCCTTTACTAAAACTTGCACAACTAATGCTCCAAACACTTAACAGAAACAAGTTCAGGAACAGTCTGTGGAAGGCACTGCAAACCTGCATCAGTGTGGCATGCAGTATAAGGAAAAGAGAAATCAGGATTTCATAAACAGGTTTAGAAGTTCTTTTCTAAAGTTGTATACCCATCTATTGTTTGGTCAGTGCCTACACTTCCGCGCATCACTCTCTTATAGAATGTATCAGTATGGCAGAGTGGGCACAGGCTCTAGAGACATTAAGGAATGTCTAGGGATTTGCAAATAAATGAATGAGAGTCAGGGACGCAGGGTCTTCTCATGTTCCTCTCCTGTTTCTTTCCAGTTTTCCCCAGTAGCCTAAGGTATACTTAAAAAACAAAAACCCTCAACACATCACCTCTAGCTGTTTGAACTTAGGATAAATTCCCCATAAGAAAGTACTTACCTGGCCTTGCAGGATTGCCCCCTGCCTGTTGCTCTGACTTCGTCCTACCACTTATCCCCTATGTGGCAACTCCCCAGGGCAGTTGTCTTTTTCACTCTTCTCTTTTCAGCACGTGATGTGGTGCCATGGATGCTCAACAATACTTGTTGGACAAAAGAAAAGGAATAAGTGAATGAATAAATGAATAATGATTCCTTGGTTTCTGCTTTGGAGATTAAACACATCCTGTAGAATACAAGATAACTAAATGTCCATCATTCTACCCTGCCCATCCTGCTAACTGTTTCCCCACCCTGCAGCTGCTTCCTCAAAGAATCCCCAGCTCTCTGCTCTTAAGTCACGCATGCCTGCTGCTGGGAACACCCACAGATGCACTCTGTACACACACACACAGCTCGCTCTGAGTAATCACATTGATTCGGAATTAACGGCCATTCAGATACCTCATTGAAGATGCCATCTGGGATGTTATTGCACTTCAGAGGTAGATCATAGTCTGCGAAAATCTGTCAAAAATGTAGAAATAACTCATCAAAATGGCCATGTTAGAACCTAGCTGCTCTTCGTTGGGAAGCAGAGTCTGGTGATGCAGACCAGAGTGGAAGGAAATGGAGTAAGAGAAAAAAGGAGGAAGAGCTATTCCTTTCCTCTGTTTTCAACAGTTGAGAGACATGGAAAGTTTAGGCATGTGCTGCTGCTGCTGCTGCTGTTGCTAAGTCACTTCAGTCGTGTCCGACTCTGTGTGACCCCATAGACGGCAGCCCACCAGGCTCCCCTGTCCCTGGGATTCTCCAGGCAAGCACACTGGAGTGGGTTGCCATTTCCTTCTCCAGTGGGTGAAAGTGAAAAGTAGAAGTGAAGTCGCTCAGTCGTGTCCGACTCTTAGCATGTGCAGAGGTTGGTAAGGGACTCCTTTGCTTAAAGCCATCTCACTGACAACAAATACTTCTCAAGATAATCTCTGGTCCAGGTATGTGGGTATGTGCTGAGGCAATGCTAGGTTTCAAGTCTTTCCTACTTACTGGAGAGTTTGCCAATTTCCCTGGTGTAAATATCCCTACATGTTCTGTTTCTGGCTACCAACAATTCAATGACTAGCTCCTAAAATGTTTCAGTGTGTAACGATTGAATCCTGCAAGACAAAACAAGCTAGTTTCAACAAACTACAAGGAGGCATTCATATCCTAAATCTGCCCTCCTTCTGGGTCTGTGCCAGGCCTTGATTGTGCCTGGAGAAGCAGGAAACACAAACCTCAGGAGATGCCTGCCTCCTCCTCATTCATGTGGAATGCCTGGTGGTACCGCAGGTGCTCCCTGCTTCCACAGCATCCCTTCATCTCCACGGCAGACCTGCCCTCCGTGGGCAGCATACCATTGTCCTGCCAGCAAAATCCAGTATTATTCAGCAGGCACTTTTGAATTGAAAATAACATTTGAAAAGGATTATCCCAGGCAAAGTCATCAACTGCTGTGTACTCATTGAACTTAAAACAATGCAAGATTGATTACTTTTGTAGTCTATGCAAATTACAAATGGCATTGATATTAATCCTCAGTATTTGACTTCACCTCCCAGTGCTTCACAATTACTGTTCTTAATTCAAAAAGCTGGACTTTTCTTTTGTAAAATCAAGTTATGTGTGTGTATGTAGGAAAAATAGTCACATCTGAAGTATACTAAAAATCCTAAAAGCTTATTAAAAAAAAAAAAGACAAAGTACTGTATGAAAGGACGTCAGTTCTCTGAGATTTCTGACCTCCCATGTACTTATAATAAAATGCCATGCCCTTGGCAAGGTTCTCTTATCTCTAACTGAGGGTTTTACCTCTTTCTAGTACTGAGCTAAGTGTAACCCTCATTCACAGCCTGGCCTAGTGAATTGATCACCTTTGGACGCACTTGAGAGAATATCATGGATGGTGTTATTAATTTACCTAGTAATCTTCCATATGCACAAACCTTCCCTAACTATGTTAAGATGTATGACCTTGTGGTATGAGAGGGAAGGAACTACTTCTAGAATGGTTGGGTGGGGGCTGGCAGTGTGAATATTTGCATGGAACTTGTTGAATACCTAAACAGTATTCTGAGTATTCCATAAATTATCATGGTGCATTATCACAACATTTTAGAAGGACTTATTTCTCTCATTTAGGAAATGCAAAAACAAATGCAAAACAGTTAAGAAACCTTTCCAGAGTGGCACATCTGAAAATGGACAAGGCAAGACTGGAAACTGAGTCCTTCTAGTTGCAAAAACCATTGCTTTCTCTGATCTATCACTCTGCCTTATGAGCCCACGCCCCAAGAGCTGCCTGGAAGCTTGTCTCATTTCCTCCATCTATTTTGAGTCCAAAGCAAAGGCACCTTCTGTCGCCACCTTGTCTAAAACTTGAACTTGAGATGATGTCATGGGATAGTCAAATTAAATCAGTACAGATTTATCAAGGTCTTACTTCATTGGAAATGCCTCGTTGGGTGTAGAATAACTTCAGCGTCCTTCCCGGTGGGAAAGCTGACTCCTCTGCAGAGAGAAGATTGGAAGCCTGATGAAACAGAACCTGATTACACCCAGACCTGAGCTCCTCCCTGCATCCCTTGCACCCTCCTTGCTCTGCTCACATCAGAACCATCCTGTCTTCTTCTCTCCTCTTCTTCACTCCCCACTCAGTTCTCAAGTCATCTGGAGCTCACCTATGCCCTCCTTCTAGATCCGTCCATAATCACTGTCATCGCTCCAGCACTGGGTTCTAGTATTTCTCTGTCTCTCTCTTTTTGAAAATATTTACCTATTTGTTTGGTTGTTTCAGGTTTCACTTGTGGCACATGGGACCTTCATTGTGGTATGCAAGTGAACTCTTAGTTGAGGCGTGTGGGATCTACTTCCCTGTGCAGGAATGGAACCCGGGCCCCCTGCATTGGGAGCATGGAGTCTTAGCCACTAGACCACCAGGGAAGTCCCAGGTTCCAGTGTCTCTTGCCTGGAGTACTTAAACAACTTTTAAGCTGGCTTTCCTCTTTATATCATCCTCTACTTACTTCCAGATTCACCTTGTGTTTATATGTTCAACTTTTATCATGGTGTTCCAAATAATTTACAGACAAAAAATTATGAAAGTAATATTTTCTCCAAGCAAAACCTCACTTAGAAGCCTAGAAAATCAAATAGCTGAAAGCAGGTCATCTTTCACTTAGACTTTAGAAGTTTGGGAGGGGGGTACTTCGCCCCTTGGATTCCTCATGTCATGCCCCAGAGCACCGCCAAAGCTTCTCCATGGAACACGAGGGCAGGACAGAGCAATTTGAGATTGCCAACCTGAAGAATAAATCCCAGCTTATTAGCCCAGTGTTCAAGGCCCTTCACCCCTTCTGTCTGGTAGGCCTAAGAGTCATCCCATAAGACTTGGAGTCAATACACTCAAGGCACTTAGAGTACTCCCAGCACGTGGTGAGTGCTCAGTAAGTGTAGTTTGTTTTACTTGTTATTTCCAATCCTTCACCCATTTGTGAACCCTAAGCTTCAGTTTATGTGCGTGTCTATGCCCTATGTCTTCAATCTCCATCTGCCTCTCCATAGCCATGTTCTTAAGCTATTGCCTCAGCCTAAAAATCTCTTCCCTGTCAATCTCTGCATGAACAACCAGGCACCTCTTCCAAGGCCCACTGCCTCTCGGCTTGTCATCTCAGCCAGGAGCCATCTCTCTCTCCCCCACCTCTGCACCCTTGTAGACTTGTACCTGGGCCTCACTTAGAACCCAGTGGCATCATTGTGTGACTCTCTTCCATCACGGCCACCCCACGCAGCATGCCGAATCCAAGCCATTCTTGCCCCGTCACTATTTATTTTTCTTATTTTCTAATAGTTTTATTTATGTATTCATGCTGCATTGGATCTTCGTTGCTGTGTGGGCTTTTCTCTAGTTGTGGCGAGTGGGGCTGCTCTAGTTGCAGTGTTCAGGCTTCTCATTATGGCAGCTTCTCCTGTTGCGGAGCACAGGCCCTGGGGCATGTGATCTTCAATAACTGCAGCACGTGGGCTCAGTAGTTTCGGCTCCCAGGCTCTAGAACACAGGCTCAGTAGCTGTGGTGCACAGGCTTAGTTGTTCCACAGCATGTGGGATCTTCTTGGACCAGAGATGGAACCCCTGTTTCCTGCATTGGCAGATTCTTTACCTCTGAGCCACCAGGGAAGTCCGCCCCGTCACTGTCTCTAACCACCATAGTATGTCCTCTGTAGATGTTGAGTAATAAATACAACTCATTTCTGATGTGGTGCCACCTCTTTGGCATTACTTACTGCTGAGTTAATTAAGGGTGTCTGTGAAATATCTCAGAATGTTACCTGGATGCTGAAATGTCATGATAGTTGAAAAACCCTACTTCTCAAAATATTTCTGATTGAATTACTCTGTATGTATGTCAGCCTCCTTTAATTCCAGAGCATGTTTCATTTCTGCTGTTGACATGGAGTTTTCCTTTAGCAGAAGCTGACCTTTCTACTATCATTGTCCCAGACAGTGGGTCATGACTCAATCGAAGGAAGATGCTCAGATAAGGGAAGCCACCGGTAGCTCTGAGCCTGCTTGCAGGAGAACCCCTACCGCCTCAGCCATGCCTGGGCTCAGGCCCTTGCCTCTCTCAACTGGACTGTTGGGTCAGCCTTCTAAGAGACCCCTATGACTCAGCTCTTCTCTTCCAGGCCCTCCTTCCTGCCCCATGAGAGAGATTTTATGAAAGAGGGATCTGGTCACATTCTTCATGTTTCCTTTCTTAAAAGCCATAAATAGCCACATTTCCTGAAATGCGATCCACACGGTATCATCAGAAGCACTTGGAGTTCTTGCTAAAGTGGAACTCCTGAGCTCTGTCCTTGGACATGAGGAGTCCCAGGAACCTGCACTTTGTAATAGCTTCAAGGGTGATTTCTATGCACACAAACATTTAGACCTCAGTAAAGGCCAGTTGCCGATTTCAGCACCCCTTGGCGGCGGCGGCATCTTTCTTGTCTCTGTCTTTGCACATGCCACTGCCTGTGAAGCCTCTTCTCTTCCGTGTCTGCATGCTCTTGGCGTATGAAATACCTTTGCTTTGCTCCTGCTGTCTCTTGGAAATGTCACCATTTCTAGAAAACCTCTTAGGTTTCTTAGGCGTGTTCAGTCCCCCCTCACTCAGGGCCTCTTACCCCACATCCTGAAGTCCTGTTCTGTGAATGGTGATTTCCATGCCTTTTCCTCACTGTCACCCGCCTTCAAAAGCTGGACCCATGCCCACATCTGAAGTCATTGTAGTACTGTGCTGATGAGCTCAGATACACACAGTCTGCTTCCGCTTCCTGTGGCTTCCTCACTAAGTGACAGTGGGCACCTGGCTTCACCTCCTGGGCCTCAGTTTCCTCATCTAAAATGCTCATGTGACTACCTAACTCCAATTTGTTGGGATTAAATGTGATAACGCATGTGAACGGCTTAGAAGAGTATGGTATCAGCGACACCTTTGTTGTTATTAATATTATCATATCTGTTATCTTGTTATCTCAAAGGTGAGACAGAACATCTGCCAACAGAGATGAGAAGTCATGTAGAACTTCTCTCCTTGTAACTCTACTGAGATAAGCTCAACACGCCTGGTAGAAAAAAATAAATAAAGGAGCATTAGCTTTCTTTCCCCCCCTCTTACCTTGTATCAGATAAATGTCCAGACTTTGCTGCCTTATAAACTGGAGAAAATTCCCTTATGGGGCTCCTGCAATACAGGCCACCTCCATGGTTGGTAGGTTAGCTACCAACCACGGAGGTGGTAGGGCCATCATGTCTCAGCCCTGAAACAGGTTGCTCTGTGTTGTTCCCCATACACTAGAGACCAGGCTTACATGTGAAGACTTTCCTGGACACTGTGAGTAATAGAAGGGAAGAAAGAGAAATGTTAATGATGACTGACATTTATTGAGCATCCTTCTAAGTGCTTTATTTGGTCAGGTAACTTTTACTAAGCACCTACTGTGGGCCAGGTACTGTGCTATGAGTAATAAAAAAATAATTTATACTCGTGATTAATCAAAAATCCTTGCATTTTGTTTACACTCCTGAGGGGAGAAAGAGATGAAAAAATGGCATAAAAAACTATAGATTGTAACACGATATGTTCTGTAGTGAGAAGAAATAGAGCATAGTAAGGGAGACTAAAGTGTATTACCTAATACATTAAAAAAAAAACACAGCATAGAGAGGTAAAGTGACTTGCCCAACTTGATCTAGTAGGGAAGGATCACGTCAGAACGGGAATTCAGGCCATATGCTGTCAGAGTCCACGCTCTTAACCGCAGTGCATGGACAACCATGGCACCAGCTGGCCACCTTGCCTTGCTTGAGTGCTGGAAGGACAAGGCAGCCCACCTCCTTCCATAGACAGTATCCTGAGCATGCTTGCCCTTCAGGGACCCAGGCCCCAAGTACAGGTGAAAATGTCATGGTTGTCTAGTCTCATGGAGCTTAGAGTCACCTACAGAATTGGAAACACATTAAAAAAGAATTGCACAACCTCCATACTTTGGTGTTAAATAATGTCACATTTTGCATCACAAAAAATTAAATCTGTGTTGTCACATCAACCCAGACATCTGAATTTCAGTGACTTTATTTCAATGGAAAGAGGTTAATAAGCATGTGCCTACCTGTTCCTTTAAAAAAAAACTTTTTTATTTTGTATTGAGGTATAACTGATTAACAAACAATGCCTGATAGTTTCCGGGGAATAGTGAAGGGACTTAGCCGTACATATACATGTATCTATTCTTTCCAAAACTCCCCTCACATCCATATGCCTACCTATTTTTGGTACAGTATTCTGTCTCTAGCAATAGATACCAAAGAAGATCACCCATAACTCTAAAGTAGATTCATTTATGTGTGTGTGTGTGTGTGTGTGTATATATATATATATATATAATGAAAACATAATTTCTGCCCCCAGAGCTATGTGCAGAATGGTCAACTGCACAGGCTTGTAGAACTTACTCTCTGCCTAAATCACCTGCATTCAAGTAGGTCAAGGTTTCCATTTTCTCCAGGGACTTGGGGTGGAACTTTGTTCAATGTTTTAGTATCTAGGAAACCCTTGAAGTGATTTCCATGGAGAACGAGACACTCTTCTACAATGATAAATGCAAATTTAAGTCTGAGAGACAGAAAATAGTTAAAGGATTTCAAATGGCAATTTTCATGTTTCAGAAATCTTGAGAGACACTGTCAGCTCCAGGGTCCTCTGCGATAAGTGCTGCAACCAGGATGTCACAGGACTGCCTGAGATTGAGAGAATGTAAATGGCTGGTCCCATCCATCAACCCAGGACAGAAGAGAGTGAGATCTCCATCAGTGCTGAAGGCTGCTTCGGGAAATGCTGTGGGGTGACCCTGTTCCTATGCATCTCTCTCCACCCACAAGCGTCTTGCATCTGACTTCTCTGTGTTTGCGCCTGCTGTTCCCCTCGGAGACGGCCATCCTGCCGCTTTTCCGCTTCCTCACAGCCCATTCATGCATCACAGGAATGGGTTCCCCCCTCCTCAAAGAAGCCCCCCTTCTCCCCTGGAGAGCCCTGCCCATCTCCAGCGCCCACAGATTGGGGCTGAGTGGTTCTCAAAATCTTAATGTATATATGCTTTCTCCCTAAAATTCCATGTATACTTGACAGAGGGACTCACTCACTTCACCCATATTTATTGAGCATCTGTAATAGTACTAGAAACAGTTTGAAACACTATAGATCTATAGAGAAAGAGCTGAGCCAGTTAGATGGGGTCACTGTTGTCATAAAGCTTGTGATAGAACAGCCATGTATTTCCCATCTGCTCCACACACATGTGCATTGAAAGCAATCAAGAAGTACCTGATGATTGATTAATGTCTCTTCTTGCTCAAAAATAATGACTTTGAGATCCTGTGCTGTGCCAGGCAAGGTGCTAAACCCTTAAATTTCTGGGGTGAACAAAACATAAACAGTGCCCACGCTCAGGAAGCTTAGAGCTAAGTCACTCATTTACTTTACAGGCTTCCCAGGTGGCGCTAGTGGTAAAGAACCTGCTTGCCAATGCAGGCAGACATAAAAGACACAGGTTTGACCCCTGGGGAGGGAAGATCTCCTGGAAGAGGGCATGGCAACCCACTCCAGTATTCTTGCCTGGAGAATCCATGAACAGAGGAGCCTGGCAGGCTGCAGTCCATAGGGTCGCACAGAACTGGACATGATGAAAGTGACTTAGCACACAGGCATGCACATAGATAGTTTATAGAAAGATTTCTGGATGAATGCAACTTCTCACCTACAGTTCCTTAGCTTCCTCACGAACAGAACTGCTTCTACTTTAAAAATCATAGTTAATCCACACATACGTGTGTGGTGGGCATGACCCCGCAGGTGAAGACACTGACATTCAGAGAGGTTAAGTGACTTCAGCCGGTGAGTGAGTCAGAATTCCATTGAGTATGGCTGTACCATTAGCCGCCTTGCAGGGAGGTGACAATGCACTGTCCACATCTTCCGGTGCGATCTCTCACTGAAGCTAAAACACTAGAGAAGAATTGTGCAGCCTCAGTAGATCTGGGAGATCTGGGAGTCCCATATAGGTCTGCTAAAGTCTGCTGAGTCCAAACCCCAAAGACTATCCCCAAACATCTGGGAGTGATGTTCTTATTTTTGAGGATCAGAACGTTTGCCTCTGACTTTCACCAAGTCAAATAATGTGAAGGTGGAGCTGACGTCCTCATGCAGATTGGCAAATGTTATAGAAAAATAAAGGAGTCGGAATGTTGGTTATGTCAGGAAGCAGGGTTTTCTGAATAAAAGAAAGAACATGAAGACTGTAGGCTGAAGAAGTCAAGTTAAAATCTTGTGGTACAGAATTAGACTTATAACATATCCAATAGACTTAATTTATCAGTTCTGTTCTTTGAAAGGACCTAGAAGCATTTGGGAAGTGCTCAGTTTTTCTGTGCAAAATATCTTTATCAGTTTATGTCCAAAGATTTTTAAGTATATATATTGGCTAGGGTTATTTGTCAGAGGATAGATGGAGACAGGATTTCTGTCAATTATTAAATAACTTACTGTTCACAAAATACTTGAAGTAATGTAGAGGAAACTCTACAACATAATGGACTATCCTCAAATTACATCTTCATTTCACAATTACATTACGATTATACTTCCTAGAGCCTGATAGAGTCATGATAAGGTAACCCAAGTAGTTTGTGTTACAAACAAAGGAGATCTTTCTGTCTCTACTAGGAGATAATTACTGTTCCAATAAAAGATCCAAGAGTTCTCCAAGCTCTGCCTCAACCCAGTGAATAGAACATCAATAGTAAGAAATCCTTGTATCATTGCTTCAGCCAGAAAAACACCTAGTTATTAGTTGTGGGCTTGATTTGGTTTTCTCTTGGATTTCTAACTCATTCCTGAGCAGAAGGGTGCATTACATTTTATGTTAGCAATATTTCTTGTTTATTCTCATAATTCCATTTAATGATAAACAAAATTTGGCCCAGACTCTCAGAGTCCTGTGACTCTTTGTTGAGAACAAATGGACTTGAGACACAGATCTATGGTGGTAATGGGGGAAACCATCAATGTATTTTAAAGTCAGCAGGTATAGTGGGGAAAAAAGTAATGAAGAGTTACAGATTCAGCCTTGGGTTCTAGCCTCCTTACTTCTTGTGAGTAAACTTTGGAAAATTATGTAACTGCACGGGGCCTTCGTCTCCTTGGCTGTAATCCTCATAGGGTTTTTTGGAAAGATTGAAGTTCAAGTATGCCAAATATTCTGCCTATGATAGTACCCAGTAAATACTCTTTCTTTCTCTAGCTTTCTGAGCTGTAATATTACAATTTGCTAGTAGATTTTTGAAGAGGAATTTGTCACTCTTATCTAGGTATTTGTCCACATACAATACATATATCCAAACATATATTACAGGTAATGTGTTTGTAGAGTTCTACTTCCCACAGAATTTGTAAGTTTGTCGCTTTCAAATTTAATGTTTTTTACAATCTTTCTCTTTCCCTCTATTTATAACAGTTCAACCTGAATAATATTCTTCCATAACTCACATGAGCAAACCGTGGATGAATCATTGGTTGTCCTCTTTTTCACCTTCCCAGGCCCAGCAAAGTCCTTCCCATAATTAATCCACTGCTTGCATCCTTGACAAAGAGAGACAAACCTTCTCAAGCACAGATGGTGTGTCCAACCTCACATTTATATTGACTCCATTTTAAAAAGCTATGATTCCTCTGGAATCATACTTCTGGACACTGCTGGCATAAAATAAATATTATTAATAACTTTTATATAAACTAAGATCATGACATCCGGTCCCATCACTTCATGGAAAATAGATCGAGAAACAGAGGGAACAGTGGCTGACTTTATTTTTTGGGCTCCAAGATCACTGCAGATAGTGATTGCGGCCATGAAATTAAAAGGCGCTTACTCCTTTGAAGGAAACTTATGACCAACTTGGACAGCATATTAAAAAGCAGAGATATTACTTTGTCAACAAAAGTCTGTCTAGTCAAGGCTATGGTTTTTCCAATGTTCATGTATGGATGTGAGAGTTGGACTGTGAAGAAAGCTGAGCACCAAATAATTGATGCTTTTGAGCTGTGGTGTTGGAGAAGACTCTTGAGAGTCCCTTGGACTGTAAGGAGACCCAGCCAGTCCATCCTAAAGAGATCAGTCCTGGGTGTTCATTGGAAGGACAGATGCCGAAGCCGAAACTCCAATACTTTGACCACCTGATGAGAAGAGCTGACTCATTTGAAAAGACCCTGATGCTGGGAAAGATTGAGGGCAAGAGAAGGGGATGACAGAGGATGAGATGGTTGGATGGCATCACCGACTCAATGGACATGGGTTTGGGTGGACTCCAGGAGTTGGTGATGGATAGGGAGGCCTGGCGTACTGTGATTCATGGGGTCACAAAGAGTTGGACACGACTGAGTGACTGAACTGGACTAGGTATAGGGATGCCTTAAATATGGACTTCTTTTGATGCAGTTTTCTTAGGGAGAGAATTCAGAGATTTGAAAGATAAAATTCGTCTTTACTATAGATATCTTGGTGGAAGATGTCATGCTATGTGAGAGAATTTGGCTGAGTCTCTAGTTTCTGTCCACTTTCTGTTCATTTATTTTTTTGTCCCTTCGTTTTTATTTTTCCCCTTATGGTATATCTTTAAACGTTTTTGGAGCTATTGTGATGTGCCAAAACCTTTGAAACACACGGATAAATAGACTACTCGTTTTTAAAAGGTTAATTACCAAAAATCAGTTTCCAGGTGTTTAAATGTTAATGATTTGAAAGACATGAAAATATAGATGGGTAAATCACTATATTTCTGATGGTATCCATACAAAATTATCATGGAGGGGTTGGTAAAACTCTGCCTTTTTTATGCTCTTGTCTTATAAATACATTACAACTGGTAGAAAACTCAAATGATGTTTTAAATAACTTACCTGGTTCCAAGTAATGCAATAGTCTCTAAAGGACACTTGTTTTTCAAGGATTTAAGAAGATGACCTTGCACATTTCAACTCTACATCAATATGAAATCCATAATCTGAACGTGGCTTGCAAATGGCAAACCATGGATAGATCTCTGTTTTAAAAGGTAGTCACAGATCAGATTCCAAATTGGAAAAAATATTTGTAACTTAAATCAGGCCGAAATAGTATCCCTCATATGAAAACAATCTTCTAAAAATAGAAAATAGAAGTTAGAATTCTATAGAAATATGCAAAGGAAAGATAATTAGACAGTTCAAAAAAGAAATGCAAAATCCTGTAAGTATACGAAAAGGTGCTTAACCTTGATCATAACAGAAATGCAGATTAAAACTACAGTGAGATGCTAGTTCTCACCTTTCAAGTTGGCAAAAATCCAAATAATGACATTCTCTATTGGCAGCTCTCTGGAGACATAGGTATTCCCATGCATTGTTGGGGGAAATGCAAAAATATAATGAATATGGAAGAGAAATTGGCAATATCTAGCAAATTACTTAGGTATTTAACATTGACACAGCAAGCCCTCTCTAAGTGTCTTACCTCAAAGATACACAAACAAAAATATAAAAAGAAATATGTAGAAAAACATTTTTGTAACACTATTTGTAATAGCAAAGCCTGGGGGAAAATGGCCATTAAGATTAGACTTTAAATACTAACGTCATATAATGCAGGTGTAATGCAAGTATGAGAAATACGTGATACATAAAATGTACTCTAAGGTGACAAAAATCAAGGTCTATAGTATGTAAGCAAAGGAATAGATACAAATACACAGATACACACATAATTTGACATATTTTTAAAAGCTCCAAAAGGGGAGAAACATGAGAGAAGCATAGAATCTCAGCTCTCTGGATTATATGCCTTGTGTTATAGGCTTGACTCTCTAAACATCACAGTCTTAATACTTATAAAACAAAATTAACTTTTTAAAAGGACTTCCTAAAATCAGCATGAAGACTAAAACAAATTAACTGCCTATTAAATTTTTGACACTAGTACGGGCAGTCGTGTTCGACTCTGCAGCCCCATGGACTGTAGCCCGCCAGGCTCCTCTGTCCATAGCATTCTCCAGGCAAGAATACTGGGAGTAGGTTGTCATTTCCTCCTCCAAGGGATCTTTCTGACCCAGGAATTGAACCCACATCTTCTATGTCTCCTGCATTGGCAGGTAGATTCTTTACCACTGAGACAGCTGGGAAGCCTGACATAAGCACAGATGGGGATTATTTCAAATAACTTTAAAACACACGGTTTTACTGTACATCTCTGATAAGATATACAAAGTTAACTCCAAAAAATCCTCAACTTTCTTTTGGTAATTGTTTTTTGTGGTAATGTTGGTGCTGTTATTATAAGACTGTTGTATTTGAGGATGGGCATCAAATATGCCTGGCATGCTGCAATTCATGAGGTCACAAAGAGTCAAACACAACTGAACTGAACTGAAGTGAACTGATCTAATATACAGTGATGTTAGCAACAACATTGGGAACTAGGATTTTTGACATAAGAGTATGGGAACAAAGACACACTATTGAAGAAATCAAGTTTTAAAATAATTAAAATAGTAGTCCTAAATTAAAATTCATAGTGTATTTCACCTATAAAACAGTGTATATCTTAGTTCTGTTGCTTGCATTTATCTTAGTTCTATTATTTGCAAACAACTAGAAGTAATGGGCAACTCAATAGCAATGAGTTGCAGCAGCAATAGCAATGAGGGCTTTTGGTGTAAGAAATGTGGTCTCTAGGTACTGCTGCTGCTGCTGCTGCTGCTAAGTCGCTTCAGTCGTGTCCAACTCTATGCGACCCCATAGATGGCAGCCCACCAGGCTCCCCCGTCCGTGGGATTCTCCAGGCAAGAATACTGGAGTGGGTTGCCATTTCCTTCTCCAATGCATGAAAGTGAAAGTGAAGTCGTTCAGTCATGTCTGACTCTTAGCAACCCCATGGACTACAGCCTTCCAGGCTCCTCCATCCATGGGATTTTCCAGGCAAGAGTACTGGAGTGGGGTGCCATTGCCTTCTCCCATTAAAGAAGAAAAAATTTTTTAAGAAATTTTGGTACAAGATAAGCTCTTTATCATCACGTTGTGCCAGAAAACAAGGTGGCTGTCAAAGTTTAGTAGGATCAGAAGAACTCAAGAGCCAAATTGAGCCCAAAGGCAGTGAGATAATAAGGATCATATCTGCAATGGAATGAAACTCATCACATACACTTGAACCCATCCATGAGGTCAGAATTAGATTTAAGAACAACAGCACATTGGTTACTTTTGGATAATTTTAGGGAACTGGTTTCTTCATTTTGAATACTGGTTAATATAGGAAAGGAATGAAGCCTTTCCTGTATAAATTGTACCTCATAGTAACAGAGTAGTTGATAAGGGAGTTTCTTTTTATCAGATCAGATCCCAATTAGTCACCCAGTTAGTCGCTGAAGATGGAATGATGCAATAGTAGCAATTTGTACACTGTGTGAAATAATACATCCAAGAAATGATCAATATTTGTTAATGTCACAGAGAGACAAGCAGACATTAAGTACCTTCCAGTGGATGTACAGGATACCTATGAAATTGTCTTGCCAAAAAGCCAAAATCAAACCTGAGTCTGGTCAAGCCTCTGAATCTAATTTCCAGCTTAGAGAAAATAGAAGAGGGAGAGCAGCATGTTCAACGACACCAAATCAACATAATCTAAAACGTGAGAAATCCTTTAGGACAAAGGATCTGTTTTTTTCAACAAATAGGTGAGAGACTCAGGAAGACAAAGAGGGGAGGGTGAAGAAGGAGGATACAGAATGGGCGGGAGGGGAAGAGAGAGAAAGAGGGAAGTTTGATTGTAGGATCATGGTTGTGTTGGCATCATAGTCTTTTGCTTTTAGAGATAGAAAAGGAGATATTTACAGATGAAATACTTTGGTGTCTGGAACCTGCCTCAAAATTACCCAAGATAAGGAAAGTGGATAGGGTTATAGATGAGGCAGAGATTGCTATGAGCTAATATATTCTGAAATTGACTGATAGAATCATGGGGGTTCATTATACTCTTCCTTATACTTTCATGTGTGCTTGATATTTTCCATATTTAAATCACAGTTTTAAAAAGTATTCAGAGATTTCATGGCAACATTTATGAGTTTAAGAATGACAGTTCTACTTTTAAACGTCCCAGTGGGACCCTCTGTGCTTTTCAGGTTGAATTCCATACTGTTTAACATGGCTTTTCACAGTCAGACCTTAGTATGTACTCACCATTGTCTGGAACATCCTTCGTATTTATTTCTGCCTAGAGAAACTCTGCTCCTCTTTCAAGAGGCAACACAAATGTAGCCACTTTCTTGACTGTATTTCTGCCCCTGATTTAGGCAGAATTCATTCATCTCTCTCTCTCTTTTCATCACACCCTGTACATTCAGTGGGCTTCCCAAGGCAGTGCTAGTGGTAAAGGACCTGCCTGCCAGTGCAGGAGACAAAAGAGACATGGGTTCGGTCCTTGGATAATGAACATTCCATGGAGGAGGGCATGGCAACCTGCTCCAGGATTCTTGCCTGGAGAGTCCCAGGGACAGAAGAGCCTGGTGGGCTACAGTCCACAGGGTCACAAAGAGTCAGACACGACTGAGGCGACTTAGCACATACATTCAACAGTTATTTCTTCACTTAATTATTTTAAAAATTCTTTTTTCAGTGCCTAATGTAAGCCAGACACCATGCAGGTAGTAGAGGTACTGAGGTAACCTAATCCATGCCCTCTTAACCTATAGTCTGGTGGAAGATCTCTTGAACTGTGATGAATGCAATGATGAGAGAGGTAAGGGAGCTAGAAAACATCCACTGGGAAAGGCCAGTCTAACCTGGAGCAAAGACATACTCATGGAACCCCTCACCCAACACTGAATTTATGTTCGTATGTTTCTGTACCCCTACTCCACCTTGTAAACTCCTTGGGGTTATCCTAAAATTTCTTATTGATTATGTATTCTTTCTTTTCAAATCCTCAATGCAGTTCTTCAGAGTAGGTACTAGTATTTCCCTTTAAATATGATAAAAATCAAGGTTCAGAGAGGTAAGATCAGTCCTACCTAGTCAATAAGAAGACTTGGTCTGTCTGCTTGATGCCAAATTCTAAGCACTCAGTATTGCCCCCTGTTGTCCCTGGAGTATGGACTTAAAACTGAAGAATTCCCAAGAGGCTGACTGATCCGTGTAAATGTCAAGTGGTCAACTTTCATTAGAAAGCTGAAATAGAACCATCCTGGTCCCAAGAGTTATTCTCGTGTTGGTTGATTGGATTCCTCTTCTCAGTAGGAAAAGCACTCTGGGACAGTCGTATTAATATCCAGTTAATATCAAAAGGCTATAGGAAGACCCTTGTTGCTCAGATAGTAAAGAATCTGTCTACAATGTGGGAGACCTGGGTTCGATCCCTGGGCCTAGAAGATCCCCTGGAGGAGGGCATAGCAACCCACTCCAGTATTCTTGCCTGGAGAATCCCATGGACAGAGGAGTCTGGCAGGCTACAGTCCATTGGATCACACAGAGTTGGACACAACTGAGTGACTAACATTTTCACATCTTCATAGGAAGACCATGGAACCCAAATGAAAGGAAATGAATTCTTTAGGCACTGGTTCTCAACCTAGGACAATTTTGCCCCCCAGGAGACACTTGGCAATGTCTGGAGACATTTTTGGTCATCACAACTTGGAGGGAGTGTGCTGGTGGTATTTGATGGATAGAGGCTGAGAATGCTGCTAGATATCCTGTAATCCACAGGACAGTGCCCACAACAAAGAAATAGCCAACTCAAAATGTCATAATGCTGACCCCAAGATCCCAGCAGTGGGGTAATAAGCTGACCCACCTGTCCTCACTATAACATACGGTGAAGGCGGATGGTTAGAGCCTCTTTTTCCCCAGTAAAGATTGAAGAAGGAAGATTGAATGAGAGACCACGTTGCCATTTCCCTTCATGACATCTATTTAGTATAGTCATTTGTATCCATCTCCTTTTCATCAGAAATAGAGGTTTTAGAGAATAGTTTATATTATTGAAACGAAACTCTAATATCCAGAAACTGTGGGTGGTAATCCCACTCGCTGAATATACTTATGTTGATTTTTTTCATGTTCTTGTCCAGTTCTTTTCTTTCGTTCCTTCAGAAAGGGTGCTACGGAGCATCGGTTAAGAGCTCCAGAGCAGAGGCCAGAATATCTAAGTCTGCTTACCAGCTCTGTCACTTTAGACAAGTAACTTTATATCTCCAAGTCAAAGTTTGCACATCTGTGAACGGGATGCTAACCTCATGGGGCTGTTATGGAGATTCAGTAGGATAATCAATGCAAAGTGCTTAACAAAGTGGATAGCAATGAAGAATGCTATTTAAATGTTAGCTATTATTTTTCATGTTTCTAATACAGTATATTTCCCATTAAATATTCCTCTTATTTATTTTCCCTTTAATTGAATATATAATTGCTTACTATATATTCTACATTGCTATGAAGTTATCATAATTAGAATGTTTAGTAAGTCATGTAGGCAATGGATATGTCACTATTTATTTAACTTGCCCTACGTTGGACGTTAAGACTGCCTCCATTTAAAGGGGCTTCCCTGGTGGCTGAGAGAGCAAGGAATCTGCCTGTAACGCAGGAAACCCAGAGTCGATCATTGAGTCAGGAAGATCCCCTGGAGAAGCTAATAGCTACCCACTCCAGTATTCTTGACTGGAGAATTCCAACTTGAAACACACACACAAATTAACATCTTCATATATGCACCTTCTCCTGCATTTCAGATTGTTAAACCCAGAAAAGCTTTCAAGAATGTTGTTTAGATCCCCCATACCTTGTGGCCAAAAAACCAAGACAAAATAGAAGCAATACAGTAACAAATTCAATAAAGAATTTTAAAATGGAAAAAAAAAAAAGAATGTTGTTTACCAGATAGGAATGTATTTATACCTATTGACAGATTGCTTCCAAAAAGAGACTTATAAAAATTTATTGCCATGAGCAATATAAAAGTATGGCCATGTCAATGCATCTTTTGTGTTATCTTTTTCTATCAAAATAAAAGATGCAAAATAATATGTCATGGCTGTTCTTAGCAGTCTGTTTATTATTCAGGATAAACCTTTTAAATGCTTGTTCACTGGATGGATTTCTTCTTGCATAATGCTCAGTGTTGGTGTCATTTCTTTGTATGTAATTGGGATGTTCTTTCTTAATGATTTATTGAGGACTCTGTATATAAATTACATTAATACTATTTTTCATTAGTTACTCTGGTGTACTGTCTCCCTTTGAAAATCATGAAACAAGAGTTATTTCTCCTCTTACATGCTAAGGGCAGGTGCATTTTTTTTCATCCATGCCTGTGTCCATGTGGAAAGTATTCTAGCCAACTCTTGTTCCTCATTTCTAAGGAGTCTGTCACATCATTTCTGATCTTTCAGAGTCAGAGCCTTTTCATCTGAGTCCATTCTCCTACACACTTCATCCCCCTGAAATTGTACCAGAACCCACGATCAGATTGCACCACCACCGATAAACCCTCCGCTGAGCGTTATCTTCCCTCCAGGCATCTGAAATGGTGCTCATGTTCAAGTTCCGAATGTCAACGGACTGTGTACCCTTCACTCTGGGTAGATGCTGAGTTTTATGCTCACCCATTACTCTCTGTTCACTGGCACCGATTCATACAGTGCATCAATTTTCTTTCATTTTTGTTTCTCAACTCCTACGGCAAAGTTTAGCACCATAAAATATGTGACATGACTCGATGATGAAGCAGCAGTTTCCTGCTGAAACTTCAGAGCAAGAGGCACTTTTTTTTTTTTTTAAAGAAAGAAGGCCATTGAGCTACCAGCTGTTCTCCTAAAAAAGATGTGGCAGTATTATCCACGCAGATACTCTGCAGTTGTTCCTTGGTCATAATGAAAAGGATTTTATAGGATTTTTTTAGGCTCAACTGCATGTGGCTTCCAGGAACTTGCCAGGATAATGAGACATGTAACTTTGTAATGGCTAAACTGAGTCTAGGTGCCATATTTATCCATTGTCAAGGTCAATGTCTTTATTTATTGATTCCTTCTACAATTACAGTAAGACAGGAAAAAGAAGAAAATAGGGTTTTTTAAAAGGTTGCATGACATTAAAATGTGCTTCATTCTACTGTCAAACACCAGTAGGTATCACTTAAAAGAAGCATTGCCCAGATAAAGAAAAGCAAGAATTCATTTCATCTCACCCTCTTCCTATGCACAACTTTTCCACAATATCATCCAAGAATTATCAACAGCTTAGATGGAGACGTGTACTGGGACAGGTTTGATGCTAGTATTTGTTGCTCAGTTGTGTCCGATTCTTTGCAACCCCATGGACTATAGCCTGCCAGGCTCCTCTGTCTATGGAATTCTTCAGGCAAGAATACTGGAGTGGGTAGCCACTCCCTTCTCCAGGGTACTTCGCTACCCAGGAATCAAACCTGGGTCTCCTGCATTGCAGGCAGATTCTTTACTGTTTGAGCCACCAGGGAAGCCCAGTGATGCTAGGGTGAGTTGTTATTCCCCAAATGATTTGAATGGCAAAGACAAACAGAATCGTCGCTCCAGATGATGGCTAGTTTGCACAGAAAATGACGTGATTCTGCATTTACACATGTACTGTGTGAACACCTAAATTACTACTACCTGGTTTGTAAGCACCTCACACAAATGGCAGCCTGCTTTTTATCCCCAGTTTCCTTAAAACTTGCTTCTGCTCTGGAGCATGGAGTAGAGGAAGGATGGAGAAATCATTGCTGAGGAAGGTTTTCTCTACTTCCTTCCCCAAAGATTTGAGTTACCAGTGTGTTTGTGGCTCAGTCGTATCCAACTCTGTGCAACCCAATGGGCTATAGCTCACCAAGTTGTCTGTCCATGGAATTCTCCAGGCAAGCATACTAGAGTGGATTGCCATTTCCTTCTCTAGGGGATCTTCCTGACCCAGGGATCGAACCCAGGTCTCCCACCTTGCAGGCAGTCTGAGCCACAGGGAAGCACCTGTGAGCTACCAGGGTTTATGATAAAAATCCTGAGATAAATAAAACAATGAGCAGGGAGGAGACAGAGCCATATAGAGACCATGTAGAAGTCATCCAGTAGGAAGAACTGGGAATCGTCCTTGACTTACTCTCCTCTGCCTCTCCTCTACATCAAATCACTAAACTAAGCCTTGTGATTTCTGTTTCCCAAAAACATCTCTCTCCAGTGCTTCTGCTGCCAGCGATCTCCTACCCAGTTTTCACAAGTTGACTCACTGGTTTCCCTGCCTTCTGGCTCCATCTCACCCTTCATACCCTTCACTCCAGGGACCAGTGTGATGGTTCTAAAAGACAGATAGACACATTTATTTGATAAAGTTCCTTACATTACAAAGCACAAGCTTTATCTTCTGTAGAGAAAAAAACCTCCAGTTACATGTTGGCATTCGAGAAAGAAGGTTGTCCAGCTGCGTGGGGGCAGCAGTTCTGGAAATCAAAACGTTTCTCGGGTATGCATTCTGCAGGGGTCCTGCTCCTTAAAAGCACCATCTTTGGGAATACCATAGTGGTCCAGTGGTTAGAACTCTATGCTTTTACTGCCAAGGACCTGGGTTCAGTCTGCGGTCAGGGAACTAAGATCCCACGAGCAATATGTTGCAGCCAAAGAAAAAAACAGAAAGCACCATCTTCACCTTCACCTTCACTTTCAGAGGTGATGTCTAATCCTGATCCACTCAGGGGTCCTATGGTCTCAATTGGGTTGCTTCTCCTTTGATTTAAAAAAATTTTTTTTAATTGGAGTATATTTGCTTCACAATATTGTGTTGGTTTCTGCCATAGAGTTGCTTGTCAACTTTCCCTACTACCAGCTTGTTTCATTTTTCTCAGTACTAGTCAGGTAATTTATCCATCTGCTTTTGAACTTCCCAAATTTTGTAGACGTTCCCCGCTCTTTCATTCTCCGTTCTTGTTGTTCAGGCTTTTTAAAGAAACCCTGAGTAGGGGAGGGAAGGATTGGTAGTTTGAGACTAGTAGATAAAAATACTGCTATGTAGATATATACAGCATATATATATGCTATATAAATAGATAAATAATAAGATCTTACCATATAACATGGGGAACTATATTCAATATCCTGTAATAAACCATAATGGAAATGAAACAAACAAACAAACAAAAAGAAACCCTATATTGTTGTTTAAAGGAGATTCTGAGACGGAGAGAAAATGTGTGTCTTCAGTCTATCACCTTTACCTAGACTCCTCCTGTAACTTTTTTTTTTACATAAATGCAAGAATGTCAAAACAGTCACCCAGATGCCCACACATATCAATACAGTATTTGTGTGAGGAGGTGAAAGGGATATTTTCAAAATGTAATAAAAAAGGTGTTGAGTCACAGTGTTATACAAAACTGAAATTGCTAGAGATCATATTGCATTTTAATACAGAACTTTAGAACATGGCCCTAAAAAAGATGATCAATTTTTATGCTGCTGAAGCAGTAGAGCACACTAATAAAAATAAAAATAAAACATACTAAAGATTCACCCTCACTGTGACATCCAAAGTCAAACTGTTTCTGTTTTCTTTGCAGCTTTTGTTTATTGTAAAACATACAATTTCATAACAGTTTCATGTCTGAATTGTCTTCGTAACTATCACTTTTAATTGCTGTGGAATTTCCTATTGGATTGATACACCATAGCTTACTAATTCATTCCCAGTTGCTTCCCTAGCATAAATAAAATTCTGTGCATATCATTGAGCTACTGCTGTGGGTGGTCTATTCCAGTTTTACTATAAGTTATTACTGCATTTGGCATTATCATTTTTAAAAATATGTTTATTTAGTAGTGATGAGTTTTAGTTATTTTTTATTGATGACTTTAAGTATTTTATTGATGATGTTTACTATGAAATCACATCATCTATTGTAGGATGTATTTAGATTTTCTCTTCTTTAACCACTTAGTTATTAGTTTTCTAACCAACTGGAATGAACTCTTCCTTCACTGGACAGACACCCAGAATGGGACCCAACCTTTGCCTTCTTTGGGTTCACAAGCTAGTGGGGGTTAGGCTGTAATGAGCTCAGCATGTGATGCTGTCAGGAGGAGGGCATGGCTGAGGAAGCCATACGCTTGCCTGGGGAACAGTATAGAGAGAAAGTCTAGATAGATGGAACAGGAGAATCAAAGGCAGGGAGGCAAATATTTAGAAAATTCAAGAAACAGAGATATTTATTGTCTTATCTCCCATTTTTGGTGCAAACAGCTTTTCTCACTTTTGCCCTTAAAAATACTTAATATGTTTTTAAAGACAACTCAATGTTTTATTTTTTCTTGTATTTATTTATTCATTTATTTATTTTTGACTGCACTGGGTCTTCGTTGATGCCCGCAAGCTTTTAGTTGCAGCCAGTAGGCGCCGCGCTTCTTTGTGATGCCTGGGCTTCTCATTGCGGTGGCTTCCCTGGTGGCTCAGAGGTTAAAAGGTCTGCCTGCAATGCAGGAGACCTGGGTTTGATCCCTGGGTTGGGAAGATCCCCTGGAGAAGGAAATGGCAACCCACTCCAGTACTCTTGCCTGGAGAATCCCATGGAGGGAAGAGCCTGGTAGGCTACAGTCCATGGGGTCGCAAAGAGTTGGACACGACTGAGCTACTTCACTTCACTTCACTTCTCTTGTTGCAGAGCACGGGCTTTAGGGTACATGGGCTTCATTAATTTTTGCATGAGGGTTTGGTAGTTGTGACGCTCAGGCTTAGTGGCTCTGAGGTGTGTGGGATCTTCCCAGACCAGGGATTGAACCCATGTCCCCTATGTTTAGCAGGCTGATTCTTAACCACTGGGCCCCTAAGGAAACCCAATATTTAATATTTTTAAAGCATATATGTAACCAAATTGGTTGACCATGTTTTGGAGTTATTACTATTTCTCTAAAAATGAATCCAGCAGGATCTGGGTCATCATGGTCGATTTGTGCAAAGACATAATAAAGCTGCTGCAGCTAATACCTCTCCTTAGGGGCAGTTATGCAAACCTATCTCTCTTTTTTTGAACCATAAGCAATTGATAAAGAAGTATTTGATTAAGACAACACCACATTAAGGCTGTATTCTCAAGGTGCCTCTCTGAATGGTGTTGGCTGTCATAAGTTATAATGGCAAACAGCACTGCTGCTCATTATTCTGGGTAAAGAGTGTAGTCATTTGGCTCTTAATGACAGACATGGGATGGGTCTGCAGAGACTCGATCTGGCTCCATTCCTGATGCAGAAAATACTCTTAATAGGCAGGATTTATAGAATGCTATGGTCTTTGCTACATCTTCTTGTGTTTAGACACGGACAGTCACATTTTCTACCCCAAGCCCTAGAGGCCTTGATGATTGTTGGAACAACACGTTTTCATTAAAATATATGAGAGTTAAAAGGATGTCAAAGATAGGATTTTTTTTTTCCTTCTGGAGTTTATAGATCATTTGGGCTGACCATAATACTTTGAAGGCTACATTCAGTTACTACTCTCCTGTCTCTTGCTCATCAGAGTACAAACTCCCAGAGGGCAGACATTATGTCTTATTCATCCTCATGTCCATAGTGCCTGGAGTATAATAGAAGCTCAGTCAAAATGCAAGGAGATCAAGCCAGTCAATCATAAAGGAAATAAAACCTAAATTTTCATTGGAAGGGCTGATGCTGAAGCTGAAGCTCCAATACTTTGGCCACCTGATGCAAAGAGCCAACTCTGGAAAAGACCCTCATGCTGGGAAAGATAGAAGGCAAGAAGAGAAGGGGACAGCAGAGGACAAGGTGGTTGGAGAGCATCACCAACTCAATGGACATGAGTTTGAGCAAGCTCTGGGAAATGGTGAAGGACAGGGAAGCCTGGTGTGCTGCAGTCCATGGGGTCACAGAGTTGGACGTGACTGAGAGACTGAACAACAACAACAATGAAAAGGTATTAACTGGAAGAAGACACGCATGAGGAGGACATCTGTGTGTTACAGCTCTAGTCTTGCTGTGCTATGTGAGTGGTGGAGAGAGGAGTGAGCATTGACGGGGTGGAGAGAGCATGACCACCTGGACGGGATGAATGAAGACTGGTATCGAAGCCAGCCAGCAGCTTGGGCTGAGCAAGCCCAAGGCAAGCAGAGCTGGAAAACAGCAATTGAGGAGACAGCAAGGCTGCAAATAGAGCCTCAAATCCCAACCACAGTGACCAGCTCAGATTGACCGTAAGTGTGAAGATGTGGAGGAGAAAGGAGGGGAGTTCAGTAGGAGATGCCTAAATTTGGAAGGGCTATGAATAAAGCTAAAGAGTGTTGGAATTCTCTCAATAGGCAATGGGCATACCAATTAAATAAATAAACTAATAAATAAATAAGTAACAGGGGCCTGGCATCATCAGAGTTACACGTGTGAGGGATCATACTTGTGATACTGTGGAAAGTGGAAGAGGAAGAGAAAGCTGGAGAAAGGGAGATCAGTTACCAAACTATTGAAATAATGAATGTGCAGTAATATATGTGAAGCTGAAATAGGGCAACCTTAGTTGAAATTGTAGATTTCATGCATTTATTAGGCAGATGATATACATCACAAACTGCAGGAAAGGCAGTGAAATCTGATGTGGCTGAGCAGGGTGAAGAAAGGCTTTGGTGAGAACTAGGTATCTGAATCAAAACTTGAAGGGCAAATGAGCTCTTTAGATAAATAGAGTTGGCAGAAGATGAGGGTAGTGGACATGTGTATCAGACAGAGGGAAGAACCCATTCAGAAGCCTTCTCTTAGTGAGAAACACAGGACATTCTGTGAGCTGCACACCAGGTTCTGGGTGGGTGAAAGTGTTAAGTGAAGGGATGCTTGCTGAAGATGAGTCCAGGGCCGGGGTGGACCAAACAGCTCCTCATGGTGAAGACGGGACAGGATGGCGCAACCGGTTGATTATTTTGAAAAGATTGTCCTGTTTTGTTTTTTTTTTTCCCCTGAAAAAAAAAATTGGTTTGAGAAGAGTTTCTTGCCTGCAGAATTCCGTGGACAGAGAGCCTGGCAGGCTACAGTCCGTGGGGTTGCAAAGAGTTGGACACAACTGAGTGACTTACACCTAAATTCTAAAGAGAGTGCGTAAGGCATCTGCTGGGTGACCACTGAAGATAGCAGATGGTGGTTGTGCTTAAACCAGGGATTGTTGGTGAAGGGGAAGAATTCAACTATTACTTAGGAGGTCAGTTGACCCATGGGAGTTAAAGGTGATCGCTAGTGCCATTAGCTGTAATAGGAAATGCCAAAAGGAAACAAGTTCTAGGCAAGTAATGTGAGGAAGATGATGAATTTAATTTTGAACATGGAGACTTGAGGTGGATTTGATATACTGAGTAGAAGGCCAGATAAATAAATGATATTTCAAAGTATGTATAAATTGTAATCATTGAGTTGAGATAATCCAAGTTCCCAAGGTTGTCTCTTCTCTGGGAGATTAAGGAGGGTGTAAGTGTATAGACAGTAATGTAGGAGCATCTTTGCCTATGATCCAGGGTTGCTGGAAGGGGAATGGAGTCCTGTGGGATAAGTGGGGGGCTGCATCACAGTTCTGAGACTCTGGCTTCCTAGGAAGCTTGTATGAGCAGGTCGATTCCCCGACTGCAGGGAAGACCAGAAGCTGATGATGGTGATGCCTCACTTCTAACGCCACCCAGAAAAAAATTTCCAGAGTGGCTTATGAATCATCTCTATACTTTTCTTCTATATCATATTTAGACCTCTAGTACATATAACCTTAGGAGACCAGAAGTCTTGCCCAGGATGGGAAGTTGATGAGCTTACAACCAAGAATTCACTCTACGTTTAGACTGCGTTTGTTTTTCTTTTCTTTTTTTTTTTAATGTGCTTTTATTTATTTATTTATTTTAATTGGAGGCTAATTACTTTACAATATTGTATTGGTTTTGCCATACACCAACATGAATCTGCCACAGGTGTACACGTGTTCCCCATCCTGAACCCTCCTCCCACCTCCCTCCCCATCCCATCCCTCTGGGTCATCCCAGTGCACCAGCTCTGAGCACCCTGTATCATGCATCAAACCTGGACTGGCGATTCGTTTCACATATGATAATATACATGTTTCATTGCCATTCTCCCAAACCATCCCACCCTCACCCTCTCCCACAGAGTCCAAAAGACTGTTCTATACATCTGTGTCTCTTTTGCTGTCTCGCATACAGGGTTATAGTTACCATCTTTCTAAATTCCATATATATGCATTAGTATACTGTATTGGTGTTTTTCTTTCTGGTTTACTTCACTCTGTATAATAGGCTCCATCTCATCCACCTCATTAGAACTGATTCAAATGTATTCTTTTTAATGGCTGAGTAATACTCCATTGTGTATATGTACCACAGCTTTCTTATCCATTCATCTGCTGATGGACATCTAGGTTGCTTCCATGTCCTGGCTATTATAAACAGTGCTGCGATGAACATTGGGGTACACGTGTCTCTTTCAATTCTGGTTTCTTCGGTGTGTATGCCCAGCAGTGGGATTGCTGGGTCATATGGCAGTTCTATTTCCAGTTTTTTTAAGGAATCTCCACAACTGTTCTCCATAGTGGCTGTACTAGTTTGCATTCCCACCAACAGTGTAAGAGGGTTCCCTTTTCTCCACACCCTCTCCAGCATTTATTGCCTATAGACTTTTGGATAGCAGCCATTCTGACTGGTGTGAAGTGGTATCTCATTGTGGGTTTGATTTGCATTTCTCTGATAATGAGTGATGTTGAGCATCTTTTCATGTGTTTGTTAGCCATCTGTATGTCTTCTTTGGAGAAATGTCTGTTTAGTTCTTTGGCCCATTTTTTGACTGGGTTGTTTATTTTTCTGGAATTGACAAGTTCTCCTGCAGTAGTATCTGTCCAAATATCCACATGTCAAAACTCTAGTCCCCAGTGTGATGATGTTATTAGGAGCTGGGGCTTTGGTAATTATAATTAAATGAGATCATGAGGGTGGAGCTCTCATGAATGGGATTAGTGCCTTTGTAAGTGTCAGTGGAATGCCTGTTGCTTCTGTCTGCCCTCTGCCATGTGAGGACACAACAAGAGGTCAGCAGTCTGCAGTCCAGAAGAAGACCCTCTCCAGAACTGACCACAGTGGCACCCTGATGTTCTAGCCTCCAGAATTGTGAGAGAATAATTCCCATTGTCTATAGCCACCCAGTCTGTGGCATTTTGTTATAGCAGCTTGAACCGACTAAGACAAATAGGAAGAATGAAACACACCTCCCCCTGAAAAGTCCACATCGTAATTCCAGGGAACTCTGAATACATTACCTTACATGGCAGAAGGGACTTGGCAAATGTGATGAAAGACTTCGAGACAGAGATCATTGGGATTATCTGGGTAAGTTCAGTCTAATGACATGAGCTTTTGGAAGTGAAGAATCTTTTCTGGCTGTGGGCAGACAGAGATGTGACAATGGAAGTATGGTCGGAGGGTTGCCGTGTTAACTGTCTTTGCAGACACAGGAAGGGAGCTAGGAGCCAAACAATGTGAGCAGTCATAGAATCTGGAAGAGTCAAGGAAACAGATTCTCTCCTGCAGCTCCAGAAGGAACACTGCCTTGCTAACATCATGCTTTTAGCTCAGATAGACCTATGTTGGACTTCTAGTGTATGAAACTGTAAAATTAAAAAAATTCATGTGAAGTCACCATATTTGTGATAATACATTTTGTAAGAACAATGCATTTGAAGTTGCATGGTGGGCTTAGTAGGAATCATTTGACACAGGGTTTAGGAGGCTGTGAAACTGTGATTCCAGCCCTGCCATATGGCAGCAGCCAGTTACCCTCACAAGAGTCAGGGTTCTCTCCTTGGAGCTAGGGTATAAATAACATTGGGTTTTAACCTAAATGACACCACATCTGGAACATAAACACTCAGAGCACACACCTTTATGAATATGACATTTATGAATAAATCATCAACAAAATAGAGTGACCTGTCAATAAGGAAGGTTGAACAGATTGTGCTGAGATCAATAAATGAATCAATATGGTTGTGGCTGAGGAGTAGTGGCATGGTTAAATACACTCATGACAGAGAGACAGAGTCACAGTTCTCTCTCTTATATGTTTATATATAAGTAAACATATATATATATATATATTGCATATATATAAGTAAAACTTATATATAAGTTTTACTAGAGAACTGTGACTCTATCTCTCTGTGTAGAAATACATATATATATATATATATATATATAAAAGAAAATTACAATCAACAGTAGCAGCTTTTGCTTGATTTGGACAAAGAGGAGCTACTATGGGCAGCATGATTGGAAGGATATTTAGATTCATCCATTCCTGGAGAAAATACTAATGGCCAGTAGCCAATCATGAAATGGCTTTGTGATTAGAAGACAGTTGCAGATAGCTCTTAGCTTATGTATGCATGGGGCTTCTCTGGTGGCTCAGACTGTAAAGAATCTGTCTGCAGTGAAGGAGACCCGAGTTCAATCCCTGGATTGGAAAGATACCCCGGAGAAGGGAATGGCTACCCACTCCAGTTTTCTTGCCAGTAGAATTCCATGGACCGAGGATCTGGCGGGCTGCAGTCCATGGGGTCACAAAAAGTCAGACGTGACTGAGGGTGTAATACTTTCACTTTCACTATGTATGCATGCATTTTGTTAAAGTCAGACATGACTGAGGGTGTAATACTTTTGCTTTCACTATGTATGTGTCAGACGTGACTGAGGGTGTAATACTTTCATTTTCACTATGTATGCATGCATTTTGTTAAAGTCAGACGTGACTGAGGGTGTAATACTTTTGCTTTCACTATGTATGCATGCATTTTGTTAAAGTCAGACGTGACTGAGGGTGTAATACTTTCACTTTCACTATGTATGTGTCAGACGTGACTGAGGGTGTAATACTTTCACTTTCACTATGTATGCACGCATTTTGTTGGTGGTGTTTGCTTGCTTGTTGGTTTTCACGGCTTTAGGGGAGTGTACTTTCTGAAGCCACACCCTCTCCTCCTCTTTCTGCTTCTCTGGTTCCATCTCGAGCCCTGACTCAGTTCCATCAGTGTCCTTCCATGGTCAGTGCAGGAGAGACTGAATTCCAGAGCAGGGTCCACCTGGATCCCACAGGGAATCAGTAATAGGAGGAAGCTCACTGTTTGTGCTTCCCTACAGTTCTCTGTGGTGTAGACTTCTGATTTTTAGGGTTTTTAAAATAGGGGAGTGATTAATTGGGGGGAAAAAAAACTTTCTCTTGATTATAGTGATCATTTTTTTAAAAATCTATGTATGTGATGAATATTTAAAGACTTTCTTCTTGCCAGGGGGTAGGCTAGGAAAGAAAAAGCCAGCAAAGGAGAAGAGAACGCAGTGGTGGTACAGATATACAGATTTCATAGAAATAAATAAGGACAGAAAAACTTAAAGCTAAGACCCAGTATAGGAGTAAAGGACATGAACAAAACAATTCACAAAAAAGGAATTATAAATGACTTATAGGACCATGTAGGGTAGTAGGTAGGTTCCAACCTCTAATAAAAATTAAAAAGGAGGCTGTTACAAAAACGAGAGGAAATTTTTCACCCATCTAATTAACACACATTAAAAATTTAATAGACGGGAGAGAAGAGAAAATGATGCTTAAAAGAGTTTGGCTTAACTTTCTTTCCTGCATTTCTCTAAGGAGCATTAATTAGCACAAACCTTTTAGAAGCATTTTAACAGTATGTATCACGGGCCTTTAAAACATTCCTAACTTTTGGCCCATTAATTCTACTTCCAGGATACAAACAGAGATGAACTAATCCTGAATAGCACAAGAAGTTCATGCACACTTTATGGAAATTATGCTTAGATTAGTGATACATTGAAACAACCTATGCGTCCAGGGTATTAGAGTCATAGCTCTGAAAAACAGTTGAAAAACAGATTTGTCTTACTGTTAAATTCAAAATAAAAAATTTTATAATAAAAGCTTCATTGAAGTATGCATATAAAGAGAGCACCAGAATTATAAAACTGCTTTATAAAACTTGAATAGCATCATGACTGATTATACTTTTTTACTTTTCCTTTTTCTTTCCCAGATTTTATATAGGTAATCCATATTACTATAATAATTAGAAGGAGACCTTATATAAAAAAATGGAATTGATTGTGAGGTCATTATATGATAAATCATGGATGAAGCCCCAAATATAGACTTCCACATGTCTTCAGCAGGTTGGGGGTAAAGCGAAAGGCATTTCATGGTGCCTCCTGAATCACACCCATAGAGGAAACCCTAGACCTAGTAATCATTTGTAATATAACAGCACCAAAGAGGTCTCTGAAATCTGTCCTGACCCAGCAGGAGACAAGCAAAGTCATTTTGGAAGAAACTGAATTTATATTGGATGAGAGCAAGTCACAGTCCTCGCCAAAGCAAATTGTCTTAGAATTGTAGCTGACGAATGTCCTGTCCTCCAAAAACCAGATTCTGAATGACTGGAAAGGGAAGGAATTCTCTGCAATTAGCTTGTCAGCTCTCCTCTCAAGGGATGTTAACTCCATGAGAGCATGAACCTTTGCTGTCGGGCCCGCCTCTGTCATATCCAGGTCTGGCGTGTACTAAGTGCTTTAAGTGCTCAAGGACTACAAGCTGAATGAACTAGTAAACTCAGGTGCTCGGGCCAGAAACCTAGGCGCCTTCTTGAGTCTTCTCTAGCCTCAGCTTCATAACCAACCCCTCCCTCTGGTTCTTTCTTAAAATGCATCTCCGTCTATCACCTCTCTCCCTTCCACCTCCTATCCCTCCATCCCCCCATCTCTCTTGTCTGGAGAATTTCAGCAGCCTCCATTCGTGCTTCCCTCATCTCAGCCTCTTCCTATGCATTCTCCATCAATCAGCAAGAGTGATGACCTGAGAGCCCAAGCGTATCAGCTTGTTCTCTTGCCTGATTTCTCCAACTGCCTCATCTCTTCTCACGCTCCTTAATGGCCTGTGTTGACTACCACCTCCTATGGCCTCCTAGTTCTCTGCCCATGCCACCTTCCCTCTCATTCACCATGCCATGACTGCTCTTCTTCCAGGCCTCCTACATTTTTTCAATAACCAAACTCCTTCCCCTGCAAGATCTGTTTCAGTGCTTTTCCTCTGGACTTAATCCCACTCGGGTTTCAATTTAAATCACCAGTCTTCAAAGATACCCATCTTGTCCACCTAATTAAAGAAGCCTCCATTATTTTTGCTCAGTCATGTCTGACTCTTTGTGATTCCATGGACTGTAGCCTGCCAGGTTCCTCTGTCCATGGAATTCCCCAGGCAAGAATACTGGAGTGGGTTGCCATTCCTTTCTCCAGGGGCTGTTCCTAGCTCAGGGATCGAACCCAGATCTCCTGCATTGCAGGCAGATTCTTTACCATCTGAAGCACAGGAAAGCCTATTATTTTCCTTACAGCTCTCACTCTTTCTTGCCTTGCATAGCATTTGTGGCAATTTGCAATTATATATAGTTCCACTTATAGTCTGTTTCTCCCACTTGGATGGCATCCCTCAAGAACAGGGACCATTGTCAGTCAATTTTACCATTGCATCCTGGTGTCTAAGTGCCCAGCTCTGCAGAAAAGCAGTTCCTGACTGTTTGCTAAATGAATGAGTTCCTAAAGAAAGAGTGATTGGAAATACAGATTCCTTGACTGAGTGAGGGTTGAGATGGGCCAGCCTACACTTAGGAAGCAGTTAAGAGAACAATGCCAATGATAAAAGCAGTCCTGAACAGCTATGGCCCATCCTGTACAGAGCTTCCCCATTGCTCCTGGAGGAGATGGATGGCACGGCATCACTAAGAAGACTGCAGATGCTGATGGAAGCTGACGCACTCCTCACTGCCTTCTTATAAGCTTTATATAATTCATTCATGGGTAGTCTCTCTTGAAAGTAGCATTGATGCATATGCATTATCCTATGGAAAATAGAGAGCTAATGGGAAGTTGCTGTATAACATAGGGAGCTCAGCCTGGTGCTCTGTGATGATCTAGAGTGGGATGGGGGTGGGGAGGGAGGGGACGTAGGTATCCGTATGGCTGATTTGTGTTGTTGTATGGCAGAAACCAACACAACATTGGAAAGCAATTACTCTCCAATTAAAAGTAAGTTTTAAGAACTATATATAAAGAGCTCTTACTTTTTAATTTTATTTTATATTTCACCTATTTTTGCTTGTTTGTTGGTATAGTTTCCTGAGTTTTAAGAAAACTATTGGGCGAACAGGAATCAGAGAGTGAAGCCTGGGTACCAAAGTGAGCAGCGTAGCTGACACCCCTCATCCCCCTTTACAGATGAAAGCTGAACAGAGCCTATTTATATGAGGGGGCGCAGAACTATCTCTTAAGAGAACACAGATGGCAGCGGACACACTTTGAGACTATGAACTGAACATGTTGGGAAAGCAATTATAAAGTGTTTTAAGTAGATGACATAAATGGAGAGGTTAAGTTGCAATCCCTTCTGTGGTATATTAAACAGTGAAGTGAAAAAGCTTTGGAACAGCAAACTAAACTCATCTGGAAAATTGGTTTTGGAAGGAGATGGGCTTGAGCGTTTGGACTCCCATCAGCTGTGTAAGCACCCCGTTACCTCTGTGGTTCTGTACGCCCCGCACAGGCTCGCTATACCTGCCTGAAGGCGCAGCACAGCCTGGAAGAGCCGCCTGTGGGAGAGGGAACTTCTGGGCAGTCTCCGTGACTGCCATCTCCGTGCTGGTGAACTTTGAAGCTGGTGGTTTTGGGGTCGCAATGACCATTTTTGGTAGGAATCCAGCCCTGACAAGCATGATTTTCCAAAAGAATGAGGGGTTGGTTGACATCCCCAACTGAAAGGCAGGATGCAAAAAAGATGGTCTGCTGGCTGAATAATCATTTTGTTTTCTTTTCAGGTCCCCCGATTATGTTAATTTGGGAACTGTATCTATTAATGGCCCAATTAGACATCTGGTGATCACTCTCTACAGAAATATCCCCAGTCATAGTGGAAAGGGCTGGGTGCACTATTTTATTGTATCACAAATAAAAATCTAATTTAGATTTAATAAAAACTAATTCTAGCTAATTTAGTACCAATTGATCATTAATGGGATGCATTTTGTGGTTTATCAAGACTATAAGAAGGGTCCATAATTGACTGGAAATGGCATCCACAAGGTTATAATTAAATTCTTGGTAACTTTTAACTTTCAGCAAATGTTTTACCACTTAATTAACATTTCAGAAGATGATTTATAATGTGACTTATTAAACAAAAATCGTATTGCATGAAGTGCTGGTCCAACTAATCAGTGTAGTGATGGAGCCTCCTATTTATAAAGTGTCTCTTCTTTCGCATTATGTCAATATCTTATTGCAGTAAGATAGCCACATACCCTTTTAGTAAAAATTAATAATCAATTATGGGCTTTAGTGATTGGCTTTTTTTAAACACTGTGGTCATGGCACTTTATTCATAACATTTCATTTTTACTTAGTAGACACCCAGAGAGTCAGATGGAATAGGAAAGGGTAATGACTTGCTTGATTTTTGTCTGGACTCTAAGTACCACCTCTACTGGGCTCACAGGCAAGAGGGCTGGACCAAGGAGGAACACAGGCATTTGCCTCCCTAGCTCTTTTCACATAGTCAGCAACTAGAGAATCATTACTACAAAGACAGAGTGGGAGCTAATGGGAGAAGCACAAGGATGAGAAGGTGACAGGGTCTGTGAAGTCTGTAATATCTAAGTCATCTCAGTTCCTGTTCAAAATCCCCTTGCTGCTAAAGTTGGCTGCTGTGAACTTTGTGTTTTGTTGATTGACAGTCTGGATGAACGTATCAAATGAAAGTGCTGTTGTTGAGACTTAAATGAGAGCTTACGTATGAAGGGCTGGGGGGCCTAAATATCCAACAGTCGTTGGCCACAGCCCTTCTATCACAATTGTAATTTCACATTGATTTGGGCAGTTGTCTGACCACTGTCTTTCTTCCCCAGCCCAGACTGCAGACCTGACAAAGGCAAGACCAGAAGCCGGTTTTGCTCACCAATGTATCTCAGTGCTGACCTTCAGTGAACATTTGTTTAACCTGTGAATGGATGAGTGAAGTCATTGATGTTGGTTGTTCAAATTGCCCAATGTATTTGGGCCTCTGAATGTGTGTTCTAAAAACCCGAACTCAAATGATCATCTGTTTCTCATGAAATGAACTGTTGGGGGTGGTAAGAATTGCAGCAATCTGTTCTCTGTGGCGAGACCGGTCTCCACAGGACTCAAATGACGAGTTCTGCCTTTAACCTTCCAGCAGACCTCCAGTGACGGCAGAGCTGTGATCTTCTTGCATTGCGTGCTGCCTTTGTACTCCCAGCATGGCCGATGAAGCTCACTGGGCTATCGTCTCCCACAAATATCTCAACATGCTCTCATGCCAAGACTGCTCCTGCAGGAGTTGTCTCATTTGCATCTGAAGGTATCAAAATCTTGCTGAGCAAGTCCTCTCCATCCCAAACATCTTTCGCGGTCTGAGCTCAGCACCATTTCAACATGATGTTTCTTGCTTTCCCTGAGGTCTGTGTTCCAGGAAGGTGAGCTATATTAAACTTGCCGCTCTAATGTTGGGTTTATTGATTTTTTTTTTTAACTTGGCACCAAACATCCAAAACGCGGTTTAAAAAAAAATCAAAATGGGAAAGAAATAAAAAGAGAAGACATGCACCCAATTGAGGAATTTAGCACTGTCCACTGTAGTCAGTTTCCAGATGCTTATGCTCCAAAATGGAGCAAAACTAGGACCCTTTCTTTGATGGCTCTTGTAAGCAGAGGTGACAGTTTAAGGCTGGAGGCAGTACCAGAATAGGAATGTGAGTCTGTGGTTTTATATCGTCAATGCTTGGCTGACTCCTAGAAGGTAGAAAACATATTTAGGTGAGACTCTTTGCAAGTAAGGACTCTCTTCTGCCATGTGTTCTGGCAACCTCTAAAATTTGACAGCCAGATTCATTATGAGAATCTTGAGGTCTGTAGTATTACCACAAATTCAAAGGCACTCTTCACACAGCTGCCTTTTGAGGGTTGTAGGATCAAGTTTGCTCATCGATTAGCCTTGGCCTTTTTGAGCAAAGTGCAGGAAGCCCTGGGAGGGGATGTTTAAACCAGACTAAAGTACAAAATAGTCATCCCAAATGTGCCACTAACAGCCATCATTGGAAAGGAGGCTGGGACGACAGTAACATCCATCTCACCCTCCATCCATTTATCCATCCATCCACCCACCCAACTCTCCCTCCATCCCTCCTTCCCTCCTCACACCCTTGGAGCCATTTTTCCTTCCCTCAGTCTGTTCCTGCTTCTTCCCTTCCAACCTTTCATCCGTCTTTTCCACCCATCCATCCATCCAGTCAACCGTTACATATCAGACACTATGCTAAGAATCATGGATTAGCAAAATGAAAGAATTATTTCATGGTATAACTAGAGAGGTTGATGCCAAACCCAAGTTCAGCTGCTTGCCACTCAAAAAGCTAATAACTGACAGACAAGTGTTGGAGGAAAAGGAAAAGTTGCATTATTCAGGGGGCCTACAACCTAGGAAGATGGTGGATTAATATAAGACCATCTCCATGTTGGCAGTTAGAAGACAAAAGTTTTAAAGGCAGTGTGAGAGAGAGGCTGCAGGGCACATGATCAGCTTGTGCACAATTCTCAGATTGACTGGCATCAAGGTGAAGTTTCAAGCTTCACCAATCTGGTTTTAGCCAGTCTGGGGTCTCTGCTTGTGGTCAGAAGTTTTCATCTGGTGGGGATTTGCTTCCTGTAAAAACAGCTTACGAATATGTATCAGACTTTTTATCTGTATCTTTTAGGGAGGTGGAAGTTTGGTGACTGTTCTATGCAGCTAGCTTATAATCTAAATTGTTATTGGTTTCCCCAACCAACAGCTATTATTTGTTTCTACATCTTCCCATTTCCTAAAAATGAACTCTTGAGCCATCCTTTTGAGACTCAGAGGAGGCCTGGGAGACTAAGTTCGGTTCGTTCAGTTGCTCAGTCATGTCCGACTCTTTGTGACCCCATGAATCGCAGCATGCCAGGCCTCCATGCCCATCACCAACTCCCGGAGTCCACCCAAACCCTGTCCATTGAGGTGGTGATGCCATCCAACCATCACATCTTCTGTCGTCCACTTCTCCTCCTGCCCTCAATCTTTCCCAGCATCAGAGTCTTTTCAAATGAGTCAGCTCTTCGCATCAGGTAGCTAAAGTACTGGAGTTTCAGCTTCAGCATCATTCCTTCCAATGAACACCCAGGACTGATCTCCTTTAGGATGGACTGATTGGAACTCCTTGTAGTCCAAGGGCCTCTCAAGAGTCTTCTACAATACCACAGTTCAAAAGCATCAATTCTTTGGCGCTCAGCCTTCTTTATAGTTCAACTCTTACATCTATACATGACTACTGGAAAAACCATAGCCTTGACTAGATGGACCTTAGCAGAGGCCTTTTACCTTAAAGGACAGGGACACTGGGGCGTGGATCCAGGTTCAATCCCCCCCTTTTCTTCAATACCCCTCAATCTTGAGGGGGAACAGATGTTAGACAAAAAAAGAAAATAACATTTTGGATAGAGAGGTTAATCATAAACTTGACAGAGGAACTCATTAAAAAAATTTTTATTGGACTATAGTTGCTTTGCAATGTTGTCTTAGTGTCTGCTCTACAGCAAAGTAAATCAGGTAATATCTCCCCTCTGTTTTAGATTTCCTTCCCATTTAGATCACCACAGAGCATTGAGTCGAGTTCCCTGTGCTGTGCAGTAGATTCTCATTAGTTATCTGTTTTCCACATAGTGTGTATATGTCAATCCTCATTTGTCTAGGGATATGATTCTTGCTTCAGAACTCATTTTTAAGGGTCTCGGTTTTAATAGCATCAAATGTCTCTCCAGCCTCCAAATCCAACATCTAGCATTCATACTTTTGATCTTGCTGTTACCAACCCTGGAATATCCTTTTCTATCAGGAAAATTTCTTCTTGTTGTCAAAATCTTAATCCAAAAGTACCATTGTCTGAAAAATGTTCTCAAATGTCTGATCCTGAATTAGGTGTTTCTGCCTATTTATTCACTTGATACTTTGTACGTATATATTCACTACCTCTTGTCACATTTTATTTTAGTCTTTAAAAATAACAATAGCAAGAATAACAATGACAATAAATAGATGTTGTTTGACAAGTACTCACTATGACTAGGCACTTTGCCAAGCATGTCACGTGTATTAAACATTTGGTCCTCATAGTAATCCCAGGAAGAAGCTACTGTTATTGCCTCTATTTTAAAGGAGAAACTGAGGCACAGAGAGGTCATTTATGGGTCACTCCATTTATACACACTCCAGTATTCTTGCCTGGAGAATCCTCACGGACAGAGGAGCCTGGTGGGCTATAGCCCATGGGGTCACAAAGAGTCATACATGACTGAAACAACTTAGCACACACCTTGGCAAGGGCTTCCCTGGTGGCTCAGATAGTAAAGAATCTACCTGCAAAGCGGGAGACCCAGGTTCAATCTCTGGGTTGGGAAGATCCCCTGGAGAAAGGAATGGCAACCCACTTCAGTATTCTTGCCTGAAGAATTCCATGGACAGAGGAAACTGGTGAGCTATAGTCCACCAGTCTTTTTGGAGTCAAAAAGAGTAGGACATGACTGAGTGACTAAGCACACACATACCTTGGCAATGAGCTCCCCTTGGTTTGAAGGGGTACTAATACCATGAAGTTTAGTCAGTGCCTATCAGAGAGGTACAAAACAGATACTAAAAGAAGGATGAAATGAATCAATAATGCAACTCAGAAATTATAGGTTTAATCTGATCATCACAAAATAGCATAATCCTGATTTCCAGGTGGTGCAGAGGTAGAGAATCCCACTGCCAATGCAGGAGACACAAGAGATGCAGATTCGATCCCTGGGTCAGGAAGATCCCTGGAAAAGGAAAAAGCAACCCACTCCAGTATTCTTGCCTGGAAAATCCCATAGACAGAGGAGCCTGGCAAGCTACAGTCATGGGATTACAAAAAGTCGAACACAGCTGAGTGCACAGGTTCACACAAGTGGTTCCTGCTTGACCACCTACGTTTGTCATTCAGATGTGGATTCACTATGGGTTTTGGTGCCATTCAAGGGACTGTAACTAGATGGTGAATATATATCAGGCACTCCAACATTCACTTTACATAGATTGCCTCACTAAGAACTTACCCTGTGAGAAAAGGACACTTGTTACTCAATTTTAAAGGCGCAGGAAAACCAGGCATCCGAGATGTTAAGAAGCTTACCCAACATTTATTATTTGTAGACTTTTGGATCGCAGCCATTCTGACTTTACTCAGCCATTAAAAAGAATACATTTGAATCAGTTCTAATGAGGTGGATGAAACTGGAGCCTATTATACAGAGTGAAGTAAGCCAGAAGGAAAAACACCAATACAGTATACTAATGCATATATATGGAATTTAGAAAGATGATAACAATAACCCTGTGTACGAGACAGCAAAAGTGACGCTGATGTATGGAACAGTCTTATGGACTCTGTGGGAGAGGGAGAGGGTGGGAAGATTTGGGAGAATGACATTGAAAGATGTAAAATATCATGTATGAAACGAGATGCCAGTCCAGGTTCAATGCACGATACTGGATGCTTGGGGCTAGTGCACTGGGACGACCCAGAGGGATGGTATGGGAAGGGAGGAGGGAGGAGGGTTCAGGATGGGGAGCACATGTATACCTGTGATGGATTCATTTTGATATTTGGCAAAACTAATACAATTATGTAAACTTTAAAAATAAAATAAAATTAAAAAAAAAAAAGAAGAAGCTTACCCAAGGTGACCTAGCTGGGAAGTGATGAATCTGGTGTTCAGAGCCATGGAGGCTTTCCCCAGAGCCCTCAAAATTCAACTGGCATTTTATGTCTTCTCTGCTAACAGACAGATAGAGAGAACACACTAAATGAGGAGAGAATGAGGCAGATACAGAGAAAGCAGGAAGGGACATAATTTCCTGAGTAGTTTAAATAATTAGGCTGCTCTATATCCCAACTTTTCCTTAAGGCTCATTGTTTCAATAATATCTATTCAAAGTGCCTTGAGATGTTAAGTACTTAAAAAAAAAAAACCTGAGAAAAAACTAACCCCCTGCTTAGTGACAAAGTATGTGTAATTTACAATATAAGAATTTACTTTAATGTTTGTTCAAGCTTTTAGTTTCAAAACAATATTCTTAATTGCATTGCCGTGGTGGCGTGGCAGACCGTGATGCCTCTTTCATCTCTGTAGGATGTTTTCTGTTTAGATTTATGAATAGATCTGTATATAACACTAGCCTTAGCATTCAAAGTAGCCCTACTAATGCAATTATTTCTTGTCCTGGAATCTCCTACCAAGAGTTCAGTAAAGCTGTGAGTACAGATTGCATGCAATCATTCTGCAATCACTTGCAATTGTTTATCTGTTCCCACCACGACCTTGAAATTCCTTTTTCAGAAATCACAGATGATCCTTTACTCATCCAAAACTAATGGTCTCTTCTCAGCCATCATTTTCCTGTAAGTTGCTGAACGATTTGATGTCAACTACTCATCCCTCTCTTCGTGAAGCTCCTTACTGCCTGAGTGTCTGTGTCTTGAATAATGGGTACCTTTTAATTTCACCATTTATTTACAAATTTACTATTTGACTGGCTGAGGTCCCCAAATTCTCTAGACTTCAGGGTCAATTTTTCTGTCGATATCTCAAATAAAAATGTTTCAAACCCTCTTCTGGTGATATAATGGGAAAACAAGTTTTGCCATTACCCTCGAGATTTTGACAATCCATTTGGGAACCCCCTACCACCTCATGCGAAGAGTTGACTCATTGGAAAAGACTCTGATGCTGGGAGGGAAAAGGGGACGACAGAGGATGAGATGGCTGGATGGCATCACCGACTCGATGGATGTGAGTTTGAGTGAACTCCGGGTGTTGGTGATGGACAGTGAGGCCTGGCGTGCTGCAATTCATGGGGTCGCAAAGAGTCAGACACGACTGAGCGACTGAAATGAACTGAACTGTAAGATTATCAGCTGCGGGGTCAATGTCCGTAACTCCACATTGAAATGGCTCTGCAGAGAAACAGAGCACAAACCAAACTTTCTAAAGTAGGTATGGGACAACTTCATTTCTAATCATCAGAATCTTGTGTCTCTGCTTTATTTGACTTCTATGCGTTGAGTATGAACAAACTACATTTCAACATAGTTTGGAGATTGAGAAATGTGACAGACAGAAAGTGAGAAATGGAAAGAAAATGTGAGTCCTCTTTAACTTATAAGTCAGCATTCTTTCAGACCTTGTCTTTTAAACACTAGTTAGAGAGAAATGAGTATCTATAACCTCAGAAAACCCCTAGTAATGACATGAAAGTGAAGATTTGAAACTGTTAGTCGCTCAGTCATGTCCGACTCTTTGCCACCCCATGGACTGAAGCCTGCCCGGCTCCTTTGTCCGTGAGATTCTCCAGGCAAGAATGCTGGAGTGGGCTGCCATTCCATACAATTGTACAAAATAGTAAGGAAATGAAAATCATGTTTTAGAGAGATCCACAACAAGCTGTGGAAAATTCTCAAAGAGATGGGAATACCAGACCACCTTACCTGCCTCCTAAAAAATCCGGATGAAGGTCAAGAAGCAACAATTAGAACCAAACATGGAACAACAGACTGGTTCCAAATCAGGAAAGAAGTACATCAAGGCTGTATATTGTCACCCTGCTTATTTAACAAATATACAGAGTACATCATGTGAAATAGCAGACTAGATGAAGCACAAGCTGGAATCAAGATTGCAGGAGAAATATCAATAACCTCAGATACACAGATGACACCACCCTTATGGCAGAAAGCGAAGAACTAAAGAGCCTCTTGATGAAAATGAAAGAGGAGAGTGAAAAAACTGGCTTGAAACTCAATATTCAAAAACTAAGATCATGGCATCTGGACCTATAACTTTATGGCAAATAGATGGGGAAACAATGGAAACAGTGACAAAATTTATTTTCTTGGACTCCAAACTCACTGCAGATGGTGACTGCAGCCAAGAAATTAAAAGACGCTTGCTCCTTGAAAGAAGAGCCATGACAAACCTAGATAGCATATTAAAAAGCAGAGACATTGCTTTGCCGACAAAAGTCCATATAGTCAAAGCTATGGTTTTCCCAGTAG
>NW_011494869.1:8853748-8857240 GCF_000754665.1 Bison bison bison | reverse complement strand
GCTCCTTGAAAGAAGAGCCATGACAAACCTAGATAGCATATTAAAAAGCAGAGACATTGCTTTGCCGACAAAAGTCCATATAGTCAAAGCTATGGTTTTCCCAGTAGTCATGTATATATGAGAGATTTGGACCATAAAGAAAGCTGAGCACTGAAGAATTGATGCTTTTGAACTGTGGTGTTGGAGAATATTCTTGAGAGTCCCTTGGACTGCAAGGAGATCAAACCAGTCAATCCTAAAGGAAATCAGTCCTGAATATTCATTAGAAGGACTGATGCTGAAGCTTCAATACTTTGGCCACCTGATGTGAAGAGCTGACTCATTAGAAAAGACCTGATGCTGGGAAAGACTGAAGGCAACAGGAGAAGGGGATGACAGAGGATGAGATGGTTGGATGGCATCACTGACTCAATGCACATGAGTTTGAACAAGCTCTGAGAGATGGTGAAGGATAGGAATCCTGGCATGCTGCAGTCCATGGGGTCACAAAGAGTCAGACATGACTGAGCGACTGAACAACAACAATTCACCCTCTGGATTTTCAAGGGATAAAAATCACGTGAGGCAGAGTATGCAGGCACACACACAGACATGTATTAATGTTCACAGTGCTTCCACCACAACCAAACCACCTGCTGTGATTTAGCCTGAACTGATATGAAAGCACTGTTCGAAATATCAGCACTTACCCTTGTGCTGTTAACAAACATTTCTTCCACTGAGACAGCGCTCAGATTCTCCTTCGGGAATATGGAAGGGAAGGAAGAATGGTGAGTCAGTCCTGACCTGAACGTGGGCATTTGCTACACAGCTACACACAGTATCACAAAGTGATGCTCAGAAATCACCAGAATTGTGTTACATTTTTTAAACTAAGAATGGCCAGAGAGGTCTAGTAACTGGCGTTTCCTCTTCCAAATTTGCAATACCGGCTGTCAAATCAGAGAACTCAGTGTAGGCTTTGGTTCCAAGGGCAGGTGAGTAACAGGGAAAAGAAGCCAAGCAAGTACTCAGGGGTCACTGGGCTGTAGAATCAAGTAAGGCAAGGTAATAAATAAAATCACATGTTCTAGATGTGCACTTGGACATGTCCTGGGGGGTCCAGAGTTCCGTTGTCCTGGCTGATGAATGAGTGGGCTATGAATGGGTCGGTCTGGTGGCAAAGCACAATGTTGGCATGGAAAGGAGCCTGTAGGGAAGTACCATATGCATATTTCTCAAAAAAATATTCAGTGAAAGACTGAAATGTCATTGAAAGGTTATTAGGCCCATTTCTCTGCCTGTGAGAAGGATAAATGTTACACTGATATGCTGTGCTTTTTTTACACTTTTGTAAGAGGAGGCATTCTTGTCAATCTTTTATATAATAATTTGATAAACTAAAATCTACTTCTCCCATCCCTGTTTTCTTTGTGACATTTTTAATACTATTTACATTGACATGAAGCATAGTTTTCCTGTCAATTGAGCCCATTGGTATGGCAACGTTTAATATCTTGAAGAAATGTCTGTCAGCATCATGATGGAAAAAGTAGTACTGGTACATTGTACCAGTATGAATCATCACCTCCTTCAGCAACCACCATGACAAAACATTATCATGATGATAGTAACAGTAATAACAACAACAGCATCACATACAACAATGGAAGTAGAGAAAGCAGAGACTTGGCAGTCAGCCAGCCCAAGACTCACATATCCTGATCTCTTTCTGACTCAATAACCTTGAGTAGATCATTTCTTATCTAGAAAAGGAAGCTAACTATACATAATGTGTAGGTTATGCAAGTTCATAGAGATGGAGGGGGTATGTGAAAGTATTATTTAAAAAAATGCCCTGCATGTATTTTCCAGCACATGGTTGACTTCTAATACATGCTGGTTCCCATATCTATTTTCATGATCCCAAAGCGAGCTGAGTAATTTTGAAGAGTTTTAAGGAGAGGAAGATGGTACTGCAAACTGATGAGTCAGGCTTGTTCCAGTTCTTTTCTCCCGCACACACCAGCATTATGCCCTAGAACCATTGGGACTCACTCTCCGTCAACAATAGGGATGCTCTTGTGAACTCCACAGAGTCCATTTGAGGATTCTGTCCTCACGTAGGTTCCTCCCTTAGCCATCAAGGAGTAAGATACTTCATAAGTCAAAGCTGAGAGCAATACACTGTCATTCAGAAAAATAATGGTCCAAACAGCTTTAAAAATATAGAATGAGAGGGAGCTTATACACAGTATCATATACAGATTCAGTTCTTACATGAAAGTCAGTGTGCTAAGAATTTCATGTATAGAAATTTGTTTAATCCTCAGAACAAGCACTGGCGGTGGAAACCTACTGATCTTCACTTTACAGAGGAGGAGACAGAGATCTTAGCAACCCTGAAGCCGATTGTCCAAAGTCATAACAATTAGCAAGTAGCTAGCAAAAATTCAAATCCAGAATGAACTTTCTCCAGCTCATATGCTCCATCTTAAATTTATCCTACCCAGAAGAAAAGAAAAACATACTATAAACAGAGATGGGGAAAAGTCAGGAAGAAAGAGAGAGACAAAGACTAAAGACATAGAAACAAAGGGGAAGAAATTTTAATAGAAACTATTCTTTATAAAACATACTAATTCTTTTGTGTTTCTGAACATATGCACATAAATATGCATATATACATAAGCATATATGCATGTACATTTTTATGATCTTATACACATTTTTCCAGTTTTATTGAGAAATTATTGACATACATCATTATATAAGTTTAATTATGCATTACTGTGGTTTGATTTAAATATATTGTGAAATAATTACCAGAATTGATTTAGTTAATATCCATCTTCTCATATAGATACAATAAAAAGAAAAGAAAAAACTTCTCCTTGTAGTTAGAACCCTTCGGATCCACTCTTTCAACAACTTTCCCACGTATCCTATCATATAGTAGTGTTAACTATAATCCTCCCATTATACATTGCATCTCTAGTACTTCAGTTCAGTCGCTCAGTCGTGTCCGACTCTTTGTGACCCCATGAATCGCAGCACTCCAGGTCTCCCCGTCCATCACCAACTCCCGGAGTTCACCCGGACTCACATCCATCGAGTCAGTGATGCCATCCAGCCATCTCATCCTCTGTCGTCCCCTTCTCCTCTTGCCCCCAATCCCTCCCAGCATCAGAGTCTTTTCCAATGAGTCAACTCTTCACATGAGGTGGCCAAAGTACTGGAGTTTCAGCTTTAGCATCATTCCTTCCAAAGAAATCCCAGGGCTGATCTCCTTCAGAATGGACTGGTTGGATCTCCTTGCAGTCCAAGGGACTCTCAAGAGTCTTCTCCAACACCACAGTTCAGAGCATCAATTCTTCGGTGCTCAGCCTTCTTCACAGTCCAACTCTCACATCCATACATGACCACAGGAAAAACCATAGCCTTGACTAGACGAACCTTTGTTGGCAAAGTAATGTCTCTGCTTTTGAATATGCTATCTAGGTTGGTCATAAC
>NW_011494869.1:8847712-8853439 GCF_000754665.1 Bison bison bison | reverse complement strand
TTGACGTACTCCTTTTCCTATTTGGAACCAGTATGTTGTTCCATGTCTAGTTCTAACTCTTGCTTCCTGACCTGCATACAAATTTCTCAAGAGGCAGATCAGGTGGTCTGGTATTCCCATCTCTTTCAGAATTTTCCACAGTACTTGGTTATCTTTTAAATGAAAGTTTGTACCTTCTTCCAGTCTCTCCTCTGACCTCACACATGCCTCTGGTAATTGGAAATATGTTCTCTTTTTCTATGAGTTGGGTGTTTTTGTTTTTAGATTCTACATTTAAGTGAGATCACTCAGTATTTGTCTTTGACTAACTTCACTTAGTGTAATGCCATGTTGCTGCAAATGATAGGATTCCCTCATTTTTTATGGCTAAATAATATTCCACTGATATAATCACTGCAATTTCTTTGTCCATTTATTCATTGATGAACACTTAGGCTGTTTCTATGTCTTGGCTATTATAAACAAGGGAGTGCAGATATCTTTTTGAGTTAGTACTTTCATTTCCTCTGCATATATATCCAGTAGTGAAATTGCTGAGTTATTAGGTAGAACCTGCATATTGTTTTCCATAGTAGCTGTACCAACTTACAATCCCACCACCAGTGCACAAAGGTTCCCTTTTCTCAACATCCATGCCAGAATCTGTTGTCTCTTGTCTTTTCATTAATGGCCATTCTAACCGGCATAGAGTGATATCTCTTTGTGGTTTTAATTTGCACTTCCCTAGTAACTTGTAATATCAAACATCTTTTCATATATCTGTTGATCATATGAATATCTTCTTGGAAAAATGTCTATTCAAATCCTCTTCCTAGTCTTAATTGGATTTTCTTTTCCGTTGAGTTGTATGAGTTATCTGCATAGTTTCAGTGTTAACTCCTTATCTGATATGTGGTTTACAAATATTAATATTTTTTCCCATTCCATAGGTTATCTTTCCACTTTTTTGGTAGTTTCTTTGCTATGCCGAAGTTTTTTAGTTTGGTTTAGTTCCACTTGTTTATTTTTTATTTTGTTGCTGTGCTTTAGGTGTGATTTCCAAAAAGCTCTAAAAAAGACCCACATTACGGAAGCTTTTTTCCTGTGATTTCTTCTAGGAGTTTCATGGTCTTACGTCTTACATGTAAGCCTTCTTTGTGAGTAGTATACGATATGAGTTAAGTTGCATTCTTTTAGAAAGAGCACAGTTGCAAAGATCCGGTGGACAAGGGAATGACTATGCACTCCAGTATTCTTGCCTGAGGAATCCCATGTTAAGAGGAGACTGGTGGGCTACAGTCCGTAGGATCACAAAGACTCAGACATGGCTGAGTAACTAAGCACACACTCATGCAGAGTTTGGAAACTTATTCTCAAAAGAAGGGTCTTATTTCTACAGCCTGCCATTCATACGGGCTTAATTCGATGTTACTTTTCTGTTCACAGTCTCAGTGGTGAAATGTTTTCAGTTTTCATCTCTACTGCCCTTGGTGGATGAATGCCATGCCCTTAGTGGGATTATTTTCATACTGGAATTATCCCCAGGAAATCAACAGAATCTGAAATAGCAATAGTTTATTATTACTGAACAACCTTTTCAATGTGATATATGCTAACTTTGTAACTTTTAAATTCTATATCTCAAGGATCACAAGTCATTCTTTCTTTCCCAAATGTAATAGTTTCTTCTTAGACTTCAGTTACATTATGGCTTTTTTTTTTTTTAAACACTTGATCCTACCCACCTCTTTGTACCTAGTCTTCTACACTTTTATAATCTTTTGACTTTATTTCATGTCTTTAGCAATAAAACTTTTTAAACATCCTAATGACACCATTCTCAGATTTTAAAAGTCAGCTTTCCTTGGATACCAATCACTTCCTCTATTGTGTCAAAAAGCCAAGGTCTACATGGTTTTGGGGAAGTTTCCTCCTTCTCATCTCTTGAGGATAAACTCAGGTCTCCAGGATCTGCTGAAGTTGAACTCCTTGGGCACAGTGATTAGTTCAAAAGTGGGCAGTTCTAGAACTCTCATCAGTCTTAGGAATTTTTTCACATTTTGTGGGGTGAGGTGGCTCTTTCCTCCTGAACTGGAATCTGGAGAGATGCAAGTGCTCGGGTGCTGGCTGCCACTCTGTCACCGAGTGTTATGTGAGAATTCATCCCACCTAGGAGAGAGGGATGAGCCACAACAGACAGATAATATTGCCTTTGCATCTCATTACCAGGAGTGGTTCACAAGCCAGAGCATTAGTGCAATCACACAGGGCCCTACAAAGTTTAATGCTTTGAAATCACTCTTTTGAATTGTTAATGATTGTATCTTCAAAGTGTGAGTGAAGTCCAGTGGGACAGTAGAGCAAGTGTAGAAGCCCATGAGTGGTTCTGCCTCCTGCCAGCTCCTTCCCTCCCTAGGGCAAGCTCTCACCTGCTTGCTCCCGGGTTCCTATGCCTTGGGCACCACCCCAGTTCCTGATCCCTGTACTTCTTTTTTTTTGCTGCACTGAGTCTTTGTTGAGGAGCACAGTCTCTTCATTGCTGTGTGCCAGCTTTCTCTAGTTGGGGAGGGCAGGGGCTACTCTCTAGTTGTCGTGCACGAGCTTCTCATTGCAGTGGCTTCTCTTATTGCAGAGTGGGGGCTCTCAGGTATGTGGGCTTCTGTAGTTGCTGCTCACAAGCTTTAGAGCGCAGGCTCAGTAGTTTTGGTGCACGGATTTAGTTGCCCTGCAGCATGTGGGATCTTAGTTCCCAGACCAAGGATCAAACTCGTGTCCCCTGCATTAGCAGGCAGATTCTTAACCACCTGACCACCAGGGAGGTCCCCTGACCCCTGTACTCTTTGGCCCTTCTTCAATAGGTGTTGTCCTCTGCCATGTTCCATCTTGGGGTAGCATGGAAGTGAGACAGAATGGGGGTCTCAATACACCATTACCCTTAACCCCCAGCAAGGACCTGGATGCAATTAGGAAGAGGGTTGTGTTGGCAGGCGCCCTGAAATATCCTAGAGTGGGACTAAGTGGTGGGCATTCTACCCCAGGCTGGGAGCACCAAAGTGTGTTCAGCAGTCATTCAACTCAGCAGGACCTAAGTGGGGTCCCAGAGTGGAAGTTGCAGTTCTTGCATCGGGGGTTGGTAAACATGTTCACCATGGATGGGGCAGTGGAAAAAGAGGTTGATTTTGCCTCCTCCAGAGGACTCCTAACGTATTTTTCACTAGATCCTGCATTAGAGAAGGCGATGGCACCCCACTCCAGTACTCTTGCCTGGAAAATCCCATGGACGGAGGAGCCTAGTAGGCTGCAGTCCATGGGGTCGCGAAGAGTCGGACACGACTGAGAGACTTCACTTTCACTTTTCACTTTCACACATTGGAGAAGGCAATGGCAACCCATTCCAGTGTTCTTGCCTGGAGAATCCCAGGGACGGGGGAGCCTGGTGGGCTGCCATCTATGGGGTTACACAGAATCAGACATGACTGAAGCGACTTAGTAGTAGCAGCAGCAGCAGATCCTGCATATTCTATAGCTGGCCTTGCCTTTCGTCCTTAGATCTTTCAACTAATGTGATAAAGTCAATTCTATTTTTTGTTTAAGATTCCTCAAGTTGGATTTTCTTTCAGAGGTCTAATGGGCATACTCATGTTTTCTGCTCAGTTCTGGGCCAGCTGACACATGTCAATCTCTGGTTACCACTCTGGTGACAGCTGTTTTCTGTTCTCACCAATCACCTGTTGCCTCATCTCAGTGCTTCTTCGTGCTACTGAGCTACCCATTCCTCTGAGCCCAAGGAGTGGGTGTTAGGCTCTCCCTTAATCCCCTTAAAGCACAGCTGAAACCAGGCTGTTCAAAAATGAGCTTCAGGACTTTACAAAGGTAATATAATAAAGGCATGTAAATCTAAGAGCTCAGTTGTGGACTCTGAGCTCTTCAGGTCCTCCCACTCAGCCCCTGGTCTGCCATCATGCTGCAGGGGCCATATGAGACCCCTTGTTGGATTAAGGTTTTGCACATGTTGCCCACACCCCCAAGAATCTAACCCACATTTTCCTGAAGCCCTTAGACAGGGGGATCTCCCTGGCAGTCCTTCTCAAGAACTGCAAAGCAAAAGTTTTAATGGTGCCCCTGGTTTTTAAATTAAGTCTGATCCCATTTGCAGCCATCAACATTTTAGAAATATAGTAACAGTTCAGTCACAGGGTACCTACTTATATGACACACCTCTTACTTCATATTTGTAATTTGTAAAAATTTCTGTTTCCAACAATTCAGAGGGAAATTATAGACTGGTCTTACTCAATAATATAGATGTTATTGAGTAATAGCACCCTGCCTTACGTGTTAGCAAAAGGAATTCAGGACTGTTATGACTAAATAGGACTTATGGAAGAATTTGAACAATAGTCAAATATTAGAAAACCTAATGTAAAAACAATTATATAATCCTCTCAAAAATACAGGAAAATTTAGCACCAAGTTACGATTTTGAAACAAACAAACTTTTGGGAAACTAGCCATGAAAAGAAATATCCTTACCCTAACAAAATTTACCTATAAATGATGAAGATTTAGTACCTTTTCTATTAAACTCAGGATCAAGGTATGGATTCCATTATTATATCTTGTATTTAACTCTACTCTGCAGATCTTAACTAGCAAGCTAAGGAAGGAGGGAAGGAAGAAAGGGGAAAAGAAGGAAGAAAAACAACTGTAAGGAAAGAATCAAAGTGAAAAAGTGAAAGTGAAAGTCACTCAGTCATTTCCAACTCTTTGCAACACCGTGGACTATATAGTCCATGAAATTCTCCAGGCCAGCATACTGGAGTGGGTAGCCTTTCCCTTTGCCAGGGGATCTTCCCAACCTAGGGATCGAACCCAGGTCTACCACATTGCAGGTGGATTCTTTACCAGCTGAGCCACAAGGAAAAAAATCAAAAGTCTTCACAAATCATAGTGCCCTTGTTGCAAATGAAAGGGCATGAATATTGACAGGTGTTGTATTAGAAATAACGAGAATGTTTATCAGTACTGTTAGGTAATAGATCAATTTGAGAATACACAAAATATTTAAGGCAACAGTGTCCTATAACTAGTAAAAACAAATTAGGAGGTGTAATTTTTAAAGACTCACAATAGCAAAAGTTATATAAAATATTATAAGAAATTTCTTAAAATGTACAGGAAGATATAAAATAAGACCTACATAAAAGATGAAATAGACCATATTGATGAATGGGAGGCTTTACTATTTCAAATATACCATATATACTTCAATTAATCTGATGTGAATTTTTACTTATGCTAAAATAGATTGTTTACTCTATCAGTTCAGTTCAGTCGCTCAGTTGTGTCTGACTCTTTGTGACCCCATGAACCGTAGCACGCCAGGCCTCCCTGTCCATCACCAACTCCCGGAGTCCACCAAAACCCATATCCATTGTGTCGGTGATGCCATCCAGCCATCTCATCCTCTGTCGTCCCCTTCTCCTCCTGCCCTCAATCTTTCCCAGCATCAGGGTCTTTTACAATGAGTCAGCTCTCCACATGAGGTGGCCAAAGTATTGGAGTTTCAGCTTCAACATCAGTCCCTCCAATGAACACCCAGGGCTGATCTCCTTCAGAATGGACTAGTTGGATCTCATTGCAGTCCAAGGGGCTCTCAAGAGTCTTCTCCAACACCACAGTTCAAAAGCATCAATTCTTTGGCGCTCAGGTTTCTTTATAGTCCAACTCTCACATCCATACATGACT
>NW_011494869.1:8846557-8847612 GCF_000754665.1 Bison bison bison | reverse complement strand
TTGAATATGCTATCTAGGTTGGTCATAACTTTCCTTCCAAGGAGCAAGCATCTTTTAATTTCATGGCTGCAATCACCATCCGCAGTGATTTTGGAGCCCAGAAAAGTAAAGTCAGCCACTGTTTCCACTGTTTCCCCATCTATTTCCCATGAAGTGATGGGACCAGATACCATGATCTTAGTTTTCTGAATGTTGAGCTAGCTTTAAGCCAACTTTTTCACTCTCCACTTTCACTTTCATCAAGAGGCTCTTTAGTTCTTCTTCACTTTCTGCCATAAGGGTGGTATCATCTGCATATCTGAGGTTATTGATATTTCTCCTGGCAATCTTGATTCCAGCTTGTGCTTCTTCCAGCCCAGCGTGTCTCATGATGTACTCCGCATATAAGTTAAATAAGCAGGGTGATAATATACACCCTTGACGTACTCCTTTTCCTATCTGGAACCAGTCTGTTGTTCCATGTCCAGTGCTAACTGTTGCTTCCTGACCTGTATACAGGTTTCTCAAGAGGCAGGTCAAATGGTCTGGCATTCCCATCTCTTTCAGAATTTTCCACAGTTTTTTGTGATCCACATAGTCAAAGGTGTTGGCATAGTCAAAGTTTACTCTCGTATATTATCAAAATCCCAAAGGATTTCTTTTGAGCACTGGATAAGTTTAACCTGAAATTATTACAGATGAGTAAAGGTGAGAGAAAAAAGGTAAAGATTACTCTAACAAGTAGCAACATTTAATTGGAATCTATAATAATTATTTCAGAGTGGTATTGGTGCAGATAGTCAAATAGGTCAGTCTTTCTATGTACCATTGTTACATTGTTGGAATGAGAGTCCCAAAACATGGTTGCATATAAATAAGTACTTTCTGTATTTCACATATGTATAATCAGTGAGTGATGGTGGACACTTCAATAATGATACTGAGTTTGAGGAGGTGAAAGTGATCATTCCTTTACAAAATCAAATACATTTAGATACTTGTTTTATACTGGACACACAAAAGTAACAATACAGTTGGATGCCACCAATCTACATGTTACAAACACAAGAAGCAAT
>NW_011494869.1:8813351-8846457 GCF_000754665.1 Bison bison bison | reverse complement strand
AGACGGGATATCACCAGGCTCCCCGTCCCTGGGATTCTCCAGTCAAGAACACTGGAGTGGGTTGCCATTTCCCTCTCCAATGCATGAAAGTGAAAAGTGAAAGGAAAGTTGCTCAGTTGTGTCTGACTCTTCGCGACCCCATGGACTGCAGTCCACCAGGCTCCTCCACCCATGGGATTTTCCAGGCAAGAGTACAGGAGTGGGGTGCCATTGCCTTCTCCGCCTAAAAGTAGTACAGGGACACATATATGAACTTACAGTATAAAAACATTCATGGGAAGATTTCTCATCCATTTTAGGATTGTGGAAGGGAGGATATGGGAGGTCTTTAGCTGTATCTCTAATATTCTATCTCTTTGCAAAAAAATAAGAAACATGGCAAAATACAAACAGTTTAATAATGTGGTCAATAGGTATTGTAATATCTTTTTGTAACTTTTTGTACTTTTCTGTATATTGAAATAGCCTATAATTTAGGAGGGAAAAAAAGCAATTACTATAATGGACAGGTCAGTCAACATGTATTTATCCACTGAACTCACCACTTAAGCAGAATAAAGGAGAGGGGGAAAAAACATATGAACATTTCAATAAATGCAGAGAAAGCTTCTGTTAAAGTCAATAACTATTTGTGATAAGTGGGGAAAAACATTCAGTATATTAGGAATAGAGGTAAGCTCTCTAATCTGATAAAGGACATTAAACAAAGTACAACTAACATAATAACCATAATAACTTTTTACTAAATATTTAATGTTTTACCCTCTATGCATAGAAACAAGAGAAATATATTCACTCTTATTTCATCCAGTCAACATTGCACTGGAGGCTCTAGTCAGGGAAAAGAAGGCAAGAAAAAAGAAATGAAAGACATACCACTAGAAAAGTAAATTTTATTGTTGTTTTTATTCACAAATGACATGATTAGATATATAGAAAAACCAAAGGACTCAACACATAAACTACTAGTTAGTGAAATTAGTAAGGTTTCTGAATACAAGGTCAAAATGTAAAAGCAAATTGTGTTCCAGGGACAAAAATTTGGAAAATTCATCATAATTCAGATTTTTTGAGAGAAATTAAGGGAGTCATAATTAAATGGAGGATGCGTGCATACCGAGTTGCTTCAGTTGTGCCCAGCTCTTTACGAGCCTATGAACTGTAGCTCACCAGGCACCTCTGTTGATGGCATTCTCCAGGCAAGAATACTGGAGTTGGTTGCCATGCCCTCCTCCAGGGGATCTCACAGACCCAAGGATCAAACCCACATCTCTTATGCCTCCTGCATTGGCAGGCATGTTCTTTACCACCAGCTCCACCTGGGAAGCCCTAAATGGAGGATATCTACATATAAATATAAGTATTTACATAAGTATCCATATCTAATAAATATAAATGTCCATATTCAAGGAGAAAGCAACCTGATCTTGCCTTCATTCTTGTCCGCTTCCAGGCCATCCTCTACATTGTCCAGAATCAGGGGTCTGCATTGGAGGTGAGCTTGGCTTGACCTCCTTGGTTTAAAACTCCTGAGCAGTTGCCTTGTTATTTGAAGCAGAGGTTATAAGTGAGACCCCTGTAAAGGATATGGATGAGACTCCTCAGATTTTTGTGTATCTGTTTGCAGTCTCTGCTTGACCCTCTCTTGGCGTCCTGTAGTTGGTGACTGGGCTGTCGTCACCTACTTGCACAGGGAGTTCAAAGTGCATAGAGGTTTCCATTGTGTAGGGTGGCCCTAAACCATGACTGATGGACATGGGAGCAAGAACGCTAAAAGCAAGCCCCCTCGCTTCAGGTCAGGATAACTGAGATGTCACTTCCACTCCAAAAGCTCCTGCAGGTGAGCTGGAAGCTGTTGTAATCCCTCCCCTGCTTGGATTCTTGCCAGGCCCGCCCTGCTTCCTCCATTTCCAGATTGTCTTCTGGGTGCAGCACCTTCTAAATAAACACCTTGCATACGAATCCTCATCTCAGGATTTACTTCTTGAGGCCTGACCTAAGACACTCCACTTTGCCAAATTTAGATTTCAAATATTGCTTGTCATATTTAAATTTCAAATTGAGTATTTTTAAACTGCATTTACTAACGCGACTTGGTTTTTACCACTTCCTTCTGGTTTATTTTCATCCTGTTTTGTTTACTGACCTTCTCTGCCCTATCCGTGAAGGCATTTGAGGGTTTAACCCCTGACCTATGGGCTGTCCACCAGGGAAGGCTGATTTAGGGCCCTTGACCCAGTCACCTCATTATACATGTCCCACTTCATCTCCCACCTCGGGCGCAGACACCTTCATTTCCTGCAACCACTTAACGTCATCACAGCCCCCATCCACGCAGGCACTTGCTCAGTGTTGTCCCTTTACCTGTGATTCTTGGACTGAATGAAAGATTCTCCCCTACTTTATTTTATTTTTTGTAAGCTCCTTTATTATTTTTATTTTTATAATTACTTTTTGTGTTGGAGTATAATTGCTTTACAATGTTCTGCTGTACAGGTGAATCAGTTATATGTTTTCATATATCTCCTCCTTGTTGGGGGATATATCCCCTACTCATATATGAATAGGGATATATCCCCATTCATATATCCCCCCAGCCCACCCCCTAGGTCACCACAGAGCACTGAGCTGAGCTCCCTGTGCTACACAGAAGGTTCCCACAAGCTGTCTGTTTAACACACTGCTGTATACATGTCAAGGCTGCTGTCCCAATATGCCTCACCCTCCCTCTCCTGTTTGTCCACGTGTCCATTCCCTAGGTCTGCATCTCTATTCCTTCCCTGCAAACAGACTCATCTGTACCATCTTTCTAGAGTCTATTGTACAGACTGAAGTAAGTCGGAAGGAAAAAAATAAATATTGCATATTAACACATGTATATGGAATCTAGAGAGATATTATAATTACTTTTTTATTGGTGTGCAGTTAATTTACAGTGTTGTGTTAGTTTCTGCTGTACAGCAGAATGAATTAGCTACACATATACGTATATCCACTTTTTTTTTTTTTTAAGATTCTATCGCCATAGAAGTCATTACAGAGTATTGATAGAGTTCCCTATGCTGTGTTGTTGGTTCTTATTATTTACTCTCTCCTACTTTAGATCCACCTAACAAAATCCTGTTCATCAAGGCCCTCATCAAATGCCGCATCCTCTGGAAAAGCTGTTTCTCCAGCCCTGCCTGGGCTCCTCCAGCACCCTGTCCACGTGTCTGTGACTTGACATAACATATCAGAGTGGAATCGGAAGGGCATCTGGGATTAACTTCCTAGACGGAGAGAGAGGGTGAGGGTGTCTGGGCAAAAAAACAGCATGAGAAAAGATCTGGTGGTGGGCTGGGAAGAGGTGGATCGAGTGGAGCATCATGTGTTAGAGAAACTGACTAAAGACCTGCACTGGGGGAGGTTGGAAACCGGGAGGGATGGGTGGAAGGTGAGAAGGACAGGTGACGAGGACATGCAGCAGTTTCTAGTTTGGAATTCATGGATGAACATGGGGAGATAAGGAAATGCCTCCAAAACGCTTTTGCGTCACTTCCTGAGGCCAGAAGAGTGTGAGCTGCAGGCAGAGGGTGGCTGGTGTGGCTTCATCATAGGCTCCTCTGCCCAGTTAGTTCATAAAACCGAGGTTTCTTAGGAACCATGGTCACAGGGACCAGAGCTTGCCTTGACAGCTTCATTTGGGGGAAAAAAAAAAAGTTTGTAATAATTGAAAGCCTGAGAACAGAAAGGTCAAAAATTAAAAAGCCCGTAGTGCTCTCAGGACCCTGTAGCCTTCTTTGACTTAGCAAGTGTTCGTTCTAATTATCTATAGTCCAAAGTTGTGGGTCTCAAAGTGTGGTCTCAGGACCATCAGCATCATCTGAGAACTTGTTAGAAATACAGATTCTTGGGCTCCACTCCAACCTGTGCTGTGCTGTGCTTAATCGCTCAGTCGTGTCTGACTCTTCAAAACCCCATGGACTGTATCTCACCAGGTTCCTTCTGTCCGTGGGGATCCTTCAGGTAAAAATACTGGAGAGGGTTTCTCTCCTCCAGGGGATCTTCCCCACCCAGGGATCAAACCCAGGTCTCCCACATTGCAACCTACCTAATCAGAAACTGGAAGTGGGGCCAGAAATATGTTTTCACAAGTCTTTCATATGATTCAAATGCATGTTTAATGCACTGATTGGAAGCCTGCAAAGCCCTCTCAGAGTCATTATCACAGTGGTTCTCCCTGGAAACCCCAAATACATCTTTCTTGCATGCACAGTGCATTTGAGGGTATTAGGGGTACCAAGGGATGCAATTTCCAGCATGCAGGTCCAGGTCGGTTGCCTCTGTGGGACAGCCCACTTTCTTTGAGTAGGATGTGCCTCCCACCATCTCATGTGGTCCCTGTGAGACCCCAAACCCTCAAGAGAAAGAAAAGACATCTTTGCCACCTCTACTCTGAGCATTCTCCCACTCTGTGACAAGCCACAGGACAGACATTCAAAACGATGACTTGCATGACCCTAACTGCTATGAGAAAATATATTCAGCACAATTCACCTGGCTTCAGTTGGAAACCAGTGAGGGTGTCCTAGTAGACTTTTGACCCATTAGGGATGTTGCCCCATTTAAAAAATTATGCACACAGATAAAATAGGCAAGGATTTTTTAAACAATAAAGAAGTATTTAAAATGTAAGAATCACAACCCTTTTGATAAACATCATCGAATGTACTGTCAACACTATTTTCCATACGTCATTGCATTCAACCCTCATAACAAAGGTACAGACTTGGTTTTTTCCTTCTCATTTTGCTCAAGGAGGAAAACTTAGTTTCTCATGTAATCATGGTCATGGTCACTCTCTTGCTTCAAATCTTTCAGTTAATGTCCATCAATCTATAACAGTGTGTCTCAGCTGTGGTTGCGCATTAGAACACCTGGGGGATTTAAAATCCTGATGTTCAGCCCTGACCCCAGACTAGTTAGAATCCCTGGGGGATGGGCCTGGTGTTTTTTTAAAGTCTTCCAGATGGTTGAATGCACATTCCATTTGGACAATCACACTCCGGTCTCCTTAGTGTCGCCTACAAATGCTTAAATGCTCTGGCTCCTACCTACTTGTCGAAACATGTCCTGTTCCTTCTTTCCAGGGCTTAGCATCCTGATCTCTTTCTGTTCCTCAGCTGCATTTCAATGGCTTCATCACTTCCAAGCCTTTGCAATTGTTGTTCCTCCTGCCAGGACGCTTCTTTCCTTACTTTTACATATTCATTTATTTGGCTGTGTGGCACCTGGACCCCCGGTTGCTGTGCATGGACCCCAGAGCACACGGGCTTAGCAGTTGCCACCCTCGGACTTAATTACCCTGAAGCACATGGGATCTTAGTTCCCCAACTACAAACTGAACCTGTGTCCCCTGTCTTGCCAGGTGGATTCTTAACTACTGGACTACCAGGGAAGTCCCCCAGATGCTTCTTTTAGCAACTCTTCATGTGGTTGACCTGGTAGCACCCTTCAGGTCTCAGCCCAAATGTTTCCTCTTCTAACGGCACATCTTTGACCTCGTCATCTGAAGTGATTCTCAGTGTCATCCTCACTGATCTCTTTGCTTTATCTCTTTGGAAGCATGTTTTACAACTGTGATTATATAATTGCTGAAATGTGTGTTTTGTTGGTCTTAACACCATTTAAATGAAGGGCCCAGAAAGCATACGATTCTTCACTACCATATCTTCAGTGTTTGGAAGGGTATCTGTTTCAACAAATATTGCTGGAATAAATGAATGGAGGAGATTGAATAAACTCAGAGGGTTAAGGTGATAAATCCTCAGCCATATAAGTGTATTAATATTGATATTAATATTCGAACCCCAATGTTTGGATTCAAGATTCATCAGTTTTTCTAATACCTTCGAATTGACCATTTCTGCTTTCACTCTGTTCATACATGTTTAAACACATAAGGTTAGAAAAAAAACATACCGTTCCTAATAAGGAACCTGAAACTTGGTGATAGGAGTTTACCTTCTGTGATGTGCAAGGAGTACGTGAGTAGGCACAGTACAAGACCAGCTGTGTAAATAGCATCACCTCCAGTCCAGTTTAAATGAAGTCAGTAAATTATGCTTCCAGACCCTAAACCATTTATTACACCATGCTAGAGGAGAAGAAAAAAAAAAGGAATGTTCAGAAAGCTAATTTCTCTGCTCAGGCCTTTCATTAAAAACCAAATGGAAGCGGGCCCTGTGGAAGAACGTGGTGCCTCGTATAACTGTGGGAGACACATTCTTTGAAAATTGGAATAATCAGATGGTGGTTCACCTTCTTCAGTCAGTTCTCGTTGTTATCAATAATGGAGGGCCATGAGCTGGGCTGACCCCCAGCCCACAGCGTGCCCTGGAGGAGACACAGAGGACCAGGTCAGCCCTCTGCCGGCAGAAGCAGTAACACTTATGTTGATAACAATGAGTCACCTGTGTCAGCTCTTTGGGAAATAGCTGTTAGGTGTCGGGGAACGGTAATATTTTTCTCCCTCTCCATTGTTTTCTGACAATGGAAATGCACCTGCAAATAACATTGCATTGGCTTTAAGTGCACCAGAGAGTCCGCTTTTACTCTCTTGCTACCGCAATAAAATAATCATATCCAGTATTGGTATCAGAGAAGGCTAAGTCTAGGCAGCCATGGCTGAGGTTAGGTATCAGTCTTTACCCGACTAGCATTTGATCTTAAAGAGTGATTGAGGCGCAGGGGGTACTTGCTTTCAAGAACAATAATTTGCTTTCAGTACCCATCATTTTCATTGAGCTTTGCTCTGATGACAAGAGTTGTTTTCACATGATAGAAGAGGAATCTGCAACTTGCCAAAGATCCCTCCATTACTGAGATCAGAGCTGAGATTCAAACCCAGGCAAAGCATAATTCATACTGCATTGCCTCTCTCTGTGTTAATAATAATATGAATAACAGTAATAATAATATGGTTAATATTAGTAATAATATTTTTTTAATATTGAAAGTGAAAGTTGTTCAATCATGTCTGACTCCTTGCAATCCCCTATACTGTAGCCCTCCAGGCTCCTCCATCCATGAAGTTTTCCAGGCAAGAATAGTGGAGTGGGTGGCCATTTCCTATTTCAGGGGCTCTTCTTCACCCAGGGATCAAACCCAAGTCTCCGGCATTGCAGGCAGATTCTTTACCATCTGAGCTACCTGGGAAGTAGAGTCGTCAATTGTTGGGGGTAGGAGGATTGGTTTCAGGACCCCCATTGATACCAAAATTCACAGATGCTCCCTTACATAAAATGGCACATTATTTGCGTATAACCTAAGCACATCCTTCTGTGTGCCTTAAAAAAAAAATGTTGATTGATTTGGCTGTGCCAGGTCTTAGGTGCAGCATGCAGGATCTCTAGTTGTGACATGTGAACTCTTAGTTGTGACATGTGAACTCTTAGTTGTGACATGTGAACTCTTAGCTGTGACATGTGAACCCTTAGTTGCAGCATGTGGGATCTACTTCCCTGACCAGGGATCAATGTCCCCTGCATTGGAAGCTCAGAATCTTAGTCGTGGACCACCAAGGAAGTCCCCTCTTGTGTGCTTTAAATAACCTCGAGATTACTTATGAAACCTGATACAATGTAAATGCTATGTAAATACTTACCAGCATGTGGCAAATTCAAGTTTTGCTTTTTGGAACATTCTGAAACTTTTTTTCCCCCCGAATATTTTCAATCTGTAGTTGGTTGACTCTGTGGATATGGAGGGCTGACTGTATATGATGCTGTAAGCCCTCACACATATAATTTTATCTAAATCTCATAAGAAGTCATTTAATTCTCACCGTGATCTTACCATGTAGAAACTATTACTCTACTGATGCAAATACTAAGGGTCAGAAAGTTCAGTGGCTTGCCTGTATAGTCGATAAGTGGCAGAGCTATAGTTTGAATATTCTTCTTTCAACCCCTTTTCACTCTTCCCTGTACTCCACGCAACCTAGGCTAGAAATCACCAGGCCTCTCACAGCATCAGGCATACTGAACCCAGAGATATGAAATCCATTTAGCTACCAGGTCACTGTGTGACCTTTGAATGAGCCCTGTCTCCCATCCCATGGCTTGCCAGGCTGCCCAGTTTCTTTCTTAATTCCCACTCTCATGTGCTTGCCCACTGCAGAGAAGCTACAAGACACATAAAGCCACCATCTTGTAGACATTTCAAATTAGATTCTTTCATATACCTAGACAGCATATTAAAAAGCAGAGACATTACTTTGCCAACAAAGATCATCTAGTCAAAGCTATGGTTTTTCCAGGAGTCATGTATGGATGTGAGAGTTGAACCATAAAGAAAGCTGAGCACCGAAGAACTGATGCTTTTGAACTGTGGTTGAAGATTCTTGAGAGTCCCTTGGACTGCAAGGAGATCCAACCAGTCCGTCCTAAAGGAAATCAGTCCTGACTATTCATTGGAAGGACTGATGCTGAAGCTGAAACTCCAATACTTTGGCCACCTCATGTGAAGAACTGACTCACTGGAAAAGACCCTGATGCTGGGAAAGATTGAAGGTGGAAGGAGAAGGGGACAACAGAGGATGAGATGGTTGGATGGCATCATTGACTTGATGGACACAAGTTTGAGTAAGCCTTGGGAGTTGGTGATGGACAGGGAAGCCTGGCATGCTGCAGTTCATGGGGCCGCAGAGTCAGACACGACTGAGCAACTGAACTGAACTCAACTGATATCTGATTTCAAACTGAAATCACCTAGTTTGAACATTAATGATGAAAGCAAACTCTCTCTAGACACAAGTCTCAGGGAGAGAGAAAAAGGGGGTGCTGCAGGAAGAGGAGCAGAGGGATACCCTGTAGTCTTTTTGCTGTGGCTCCAGGGAGAGGAGCCAGCGGCTTGTTTCCTCACCCACTGCACTGCTCACGAGGGGCCCTGGGAAAACAACAACAAAACCAACCTGGAGCTGAGAACATAATCACATGAACTTGAAAATGAAGTAAAGACCAAATTAAAGCAGGAAGCCTTAGGCATAAATACAAATGGATGACTATCACCAAAGCTCTGCGGCAGCAAGTTAAAAAGAAAGTGAGGGGGATTCTCATGCTACTAAAGTAAAATCTGGAAGAAAAAAAAATGGGGGAGGTAGCAGGGAGGCAGAGTGCGCAGGTCGAGATTCCTCACGGGGCTCCCAAAAGAGTCATCTGGTTCTGTGCAAAATGAAGTTTTAGGCTCCAAATCTGAGTTGGTAAGAAACCCAGTCCCTCCTACCCCCATGGTGCTTCTGTAGGTGCCCATGCAAGGCCAGCAGCCACTGCTGCCTTCACACCTCTAATGCTTCAGAGGAGTCCACAGTCACACTCAGTCTTAAGTGCCCTGATGAAAATAAATATTTTTTTGCTCCATTGAACTTTCATTGCTCCTCCACCTAGATGCTGGCACTGCCTCCTCAGGTATGAACTAGTCTCAAATCTCTTGATTTTTTTTGCTCCTAGATGTCCACATATCACGTGGTAGCTATTGCCTAACTGGTCACGTGTCATTCACCAAAAACTTAAAAAAATTATTCATTCATGCTGAAGCTGAAGCTCTATACTTTTGCCATGTTATGCAAAGAGCCGACTTGCTGGAAAAACACCCGGATTCTGGGAAAGATCGAGGGCAGGAGGAAAAAGGGACAAGAGAGGATGAAATGGTTGGATGGCATCAATGATTCCATGAGTTTGAGTAATCTCTGGGAGATAGTGAAGGACAGAGAAGCCTGGTGTGCTGCAGTCCATGAGGTCACAGACAGACAGGACTGAGCAACTGAACAACAACGTTAGGCATTTACTGAGCACCTGCTGGGCACCCAGCTCTGTTCTAGGTGCTCGTACCCTGTGATGGAACAAGAGCATACATAATCTGCTACTCAGGCAGAGCTTGGGGAGACAGCCATTAAAAATATAAGTAAGTAATGCTAGGAAGTGTTTTGAAAGGAAACTAACAGGGCCTGAAATTGGGAAAATAACAGAGGTGTTAGCATACATGAATCTAAAAAACCTGAAAACCAAGGACAAAGAATCCCCCAAAGACCCTGAGTCACGGAAGGGCTTGGCATCTTCATGAAGCCACAGATCAAAGTGAGAAGGTGATGAGAAAGGAGAGGAGTAATGTGAGACCGGGTTGGAAAGGCAGGATGGGCTTCATAACCTGGTACCTTGTGGCCGTGGATGGTGCGTTGCAGTTTCACATGGGAGGTGATGGAAAGCCGAGGAAGGATTGAAGCAGGAGAGTGATCCCCGTTGGATCCCTGACGTATGGCTACAGTACCACATTTTTCATCCTTTCATCAGTTGATAGATATTTGGGTTGTTTCTATCTTTTGTTTATTGTGAATAGTACTGTTATGAACAGTCACAGACAAGTTTTTGTTTGAACACCTATTTTCAGTTCTTTGGAATATATATACCTAGGAGTGGAATTGCTGGATTGTATATTAATTAAACGTTAAGCTTCTCAAGGGACTGCCAAAATCTCCCCCAGTAGCTGCATTGTTCTGCCTTCCCACATCTGTGTAAGAGAATTCTAATCTCTCCACATCCTCTACGTGCTATAGCAAGGATGAAGCTTGAATATAGTACGCTAATGAAAAACTCAGGCACAAAAGTCCTTTAATCATATGGCTACGTTTATATGAAATCTCCAGGACAGGTAAAAATCCATACAGACAGAAGGCAGACTGGTGGTCGTCAATGGTTGAGGAGAAGGGGAAATGGGGAAGGACTTCTTGACAGGTGCAAGGTTTCCTTTGGGCGTGATGAATTAGAGCTCTCATCCTAAACTCTGGAACTAGGTAGCGGTGATGGTTCTACACTCATGTGAATGCATCAATATTTAATGCACCTGATGGCTAAAATGGTCAGTTTTATATTGTCTGTCTTCTATTGCAATAAAAAAGAATGCCTAACAATTGATGGAGAATTATTAATAGTTAAGAAGGAGACTGAAGAAGGAGATGACATCTTCAGTAGAAGGAGACTCTGAGAGGAAGGAACCAGAGATGTCATGCAAAGAGGAATGGAATTCCGTTCAGTGGATGCTTTGTCGGTCCTTCACGCTACCTCTTTTGCCTTTTCCCATCAATATCCTTGTACCCACTGATTCATCTCTAGGCCTCTCCTCCTGCTGAGTCCTCTTTGGTACCAGAGGTATCCGTGTCTTATTACATTTGTTAAATAAATAAATGAGTAGCATCAGGTGGCTTAAGGCTGTGTGTGTGGACCTGCTGAGCGGCTATCATTACACCATCCTCCCCATTCTCCTACCTCAGCCAACCAAGGATTGTCAGCCACATGGAAGGAAAAAGGCCCTGAAATCAATACAATATTTATCAGGAAGGTGCTGAAGCGTGGCCAGCCAAGAAACAATCTGCTGACTCGGAAGCATGGGGAGGGCTTCTCCGGCCAGGCTACTGCCTGCCAGAGCCTGGTGGAAGCCCCAGAAAGACAAATTGCAGTCATCAATCCCAGGGAAGGGAGACTTGAGTCTACTTCCTGTATCTGCAGGAGGGAGAAAGAGTTACAATCCCAGAGCTCTGTTGCTGAGAAGGTAATGAGGATCCTTCCACGCTGGATGACAGTCGACTTGAAAGCAAGTTGGAAATCGCACTGTTTCCTATTAACAGCTTGACGTTATGTGCTGTGGGGTCAACACGGGCCAGGCCTGTTGGTGTGGCTTTGCGGAGAAGGTGCTCTGATCCCATTAATGTGGGCTCTGCTTCCTCTGACCCTCACACGGATAAGCACCGCTGCCATCCAATTGCACAAAGATCCAATACAAGAAGAAGGGCTCAGAACCATGATAAATAAACACAGCAGACTTAGGCAAGCATCATTCTTTGTATTCTCATCTCCAATAATACTATCCTGCAAGTCAGTTACTATGGAGCCCAGTGCTGGGCATCGTTACCTGTCATTACTAAAAAGAAAAGCTTTCTTTGTTTCTTTAAAACAAAACAAAACAAAACATTTATTTATTTTTAATTGGAAGACAATTGCTTTACGATAGTGTGTTAATTTCTGCCAAACGTAAACGTGAATCAGCCATAGGTATACATGTATCCCCTCCCTCTTGAACCTCCGTCCCACCTCCCACATCATCCCACACCTCTAGGTTATCACAGAACCCCAATTTGAGCTCCCTGCACCATACAGCAAATCCCTACCTGGCTATCTATTTTAAATATGGTAGGTATATGTCTCTCCCTCCATTAGTCCCAACCTCTCCTTTGCCCCCGTGTCCACAAGCCTGTTCTCTCTGTCTGCGTCTCCATTGCTGCCCTGCAAATAGGTCATCAGTACCATCTTTCTAAATTTCATATGTATGCATTAATATGTGATATTTGTTTTTCACTTTCTGACTTACTTCACTTTGTATAATAGGCTCTGTGCTGTGCTGTGCTTAGTCACTCAGTTGTGTCTGACTCTTTGTGATCTCATGGACTTCAGCCCGCCAGGCTCCTCTGTCCATGGGGATTCTCCAGGCAAGAATACTGGAGTGGGTTGCCATGCCCTCCTCCAGGGAGTCTGCCCAGCCCAGGGACTGAACCCAGGTCTCCAGCACTGCAGGTAGATCTTTACTGTCTGAGCCACCAGGAAAGTCCAAGAATACCGTAATGAGCAGCCTGTCCCTTCTCTAGGGGATCTCCCGATCCAGTAATCAAACTGGGGTCTCCTGCATTGCAGGCAGATTCTTTACCAGCTGAGCTAACAGAAAAGTCCCATAATACATTCTAGGCTCATCCATCTCAATAGAACTGACTCAAATGCCTTCATCTTTATGGTCGGGTAATATTCCATTGTATATATGTACCGCAGTTTCTTTATCCATTCATCTGTCAAGGACATATAGGTTGCTTCCATATCCTGGCTATTGTAAATAGTGCTGCAATGAACATTGGGGTATATATGCCTTTTTTCATTATGGTTTTCTCAGGATATATGCCCAGTAGTGGGACTGTTAGGTCATCAGTTCAGTTCAATCACTCAGTCGTGTCCAACTCTTTGCGACCCCATGGACTGCAGTATGTCAGGCTTCCCTGTCCATCAGGAACTCCCAGAGCTTGCTCAAACTCATATCCATTGAGTCAGTGATGCCATCCAACCATCTGATCCTCTGTCATTCCTTTCTCCTCCTGCCTTCAATCTTTCCCAGCATCAGGGTCTTTTCCAAGGAGTCAGTTCTTTGAATCATGTGGCCAAAATATTGGACTTTCAACTTCAGCATCAGTCCTTCTAATGAATATTCAGGACTGATTTACTTTAAGATAGACTGGTTGGATCTCCTTGTAGTCCCAGGGACTCTCAAGAGTCCTCTCCAACACCACGGGTAGGTCATATGGTAGTTTTATTCCTAGATTTTTAAGGACTCTCAATACTGTCTTCCACAGTGGCTATATCAGTTTAAATTCTCACCAACCCATTGCAAGAGAGTTCCCTAAGAAAAGCATTTTATAGACATCCCTCAGTAGGAAGCAAAGTAGCAAGGAGAAAAATACCATATTCTCTGAAGCCACACAAACCCAAGTTTAGCCTTTTCCTCCACGACTTCCTAATTGAGTGACCTTAGGAAAGTGACTTGGAGAGTGAGACCCTCAGCCTTCCTGTCTGGAAAGTGGACATAACAATATTTATGTCATAAAGCCACTGGGGAGTATATGGTATATGTGTGTTAAGAACTAAGGTATGGCCTGGGTGCTTGGGAAGTTCTGCAATAACACAGTAACACAGTACCTGCAGACAGCGAATGTTCAATATTTTTCAACTCTTATTCTTATTAGAATCACTGTCTTATGCAAAGCAGAGAATTCCATTGCTGTACTGATCTCCCCCAGGAGGAGGGGAGCAAATGCTAATGACTGTCAATAGCTAACTTACTTTTTCTTAACCTTTTTCTCATCAGGACCCACTTCCAGTACTGATCTGGAGTCCTGGCTTGAATCGAAGCTGCATTTATCCCAGTTGTAGCAGGGAGAGTACTCCAGAGCCCTGGAGAAGGTATACCACCCAGAGGAGACAGAAGTGAGGTCCACCCATGGGTGCTTGTGGGAGGAGAAAGGAAGGGGGTTTGGAGAGAATCTGGGTGCCTCCAGCATGGGTCCCTTGAGTGTCTGATTCACTGTGCAGGTTAAGGGTGCCTTCCCAGGAGATGCTTTCAAAGGACATGCCTAGTGAGGTATCCTCCCTGCATTTGAGACTCCTTGCTCTAGAAAGCGCTGATTATTTCAGCGACAGTGATGACTTGTGACTTTGTTCTGGATGGCAGAGGTGGGCTGGAGGGAGGTTGGGAGCCATGTCACTAAGGCCGGAAATTTAAAGAACGCTTTTATGGCAAGGAAAACCTAAAGGCTGAGACAATAAAAGAATATTCATACCTATTTGATTCATTTAACTTACATGCAAAGTACATCATGAGAAACGCTGGACTGGAAGAAACACAAGTTGGGATCAAGATTGCCGGGAGAAATATGAATAACCTCAGATATGCAGATGACACCACCCTTATGGCAGAAAGTGAAGAGGAACTCAAAAGCCTCTTGATGAAAGTGAAAGTGAAGAGTGAAAAAGTTGGCTTAAAGCTCAACATTCAGAAAATGAAGGTCATGGCATCCGGTCCCATCACTTCATGGGAAATAGATGGGGAAACATTGGAAACAGTGTCAGACTTTATTTTTCTGGGCTCCAAAATCAGTACAGATGGTGACTGCAGCCATGAAATTAAAAGACGCTTACTCCTTGGAAGGAAAGTTATGACCAACCTAGATAGCATATTCAAAAGCAGAGACATTACTTTGCCAACAAAGGTTCGTCTAGTCAAGGCTATGGTTTTTCCTGTGGTCATGTATGGATGTGAGAGTTGGACTGTGAAGAAGGCTGAGCACGGAAGAATTGATGCCTTTGAACTGTGGTGTTGGAGAAGACTCTTGCGAGTCCCTTGGACTGCAAGGAGATCCAACCAGTCTATCCTGAAGGAGATCAGCCCTAGGATTTCTTTGGAAGGAATGATGCTAAAGCTGAAACTCCAGTACTTTGGCCACCTCATGCGAAGAGTTGACTCATTGGAAAAGACTGTGATGCTGGGAGGGATTGTGGGCAAGAGGAGAAGGGGACGACAGAGGATGAAATGGCTGAATGGCATCACTGACTCGATGGACGTGAGTCTGAGTGAACTCCAGGAATTGGTGATGGACAGGGAGGCCTGGTGTGCTGCGATTCATGGGGTGGCAAAGAGTCGGACACGAGTGAGTGACTGATCTGATCTGATTTGATTCACAATGGATTCAAACTGGAAATGTCTAAATGTCCATCAACAGTACAATGATGAATGTGCTACATATGATTTCACTTATGTAAAGTTCAAAATTCAGCCAAACAAGTTGATGGGTATACATATGAGAATATTAGTTACCTTGTGAGGGGAGTGACTGGGACAAGGGGTCCTGGAATGTTCTATTTCTTTCTTTTTTTGTTGTTGAAGTATATTTGACTTACAATGGTGTGTTAGTTTCAGGTGTATAGCAAAATGATAACTTTTTTCAGATGTTTTTCAGATTATATCCCTTATAGTTTATTACACAATACTGAGTTTATATCCCTGTGCTATACAGGAGGTTCGTATTGGTTATCTATTTTATATGAAGTTGTATGCTGTGCTCAGCTGTTCAGTCGTATCCGACTCTGCAACCCCATGGACTGTAACCCGTCAGGCTCCTCTGTTAGTGGGGCTTTTCTAGGCAAAAATACTGGAGTGGTTTGGAAGATCTCCTCCAGAGGATCTTCCCAACCCAGGGACTGAACCTAGGTCTCCTGCATTGCAGGGGGATTCTTTACCATCTGAGCCACCAGGGAACACGATATGAAGTTGTGTGTATTAATCCTGTATTCCTAATTTATTCCTCTCCCTTTCCCCTTTGGTAGCTGTAGGTTTGTTTTCTATGTCTGTGAGTCTGTTTCTGTTTTGTATATAAGTTCATGTGCATCATGTTTTTTAGATTCCTCGTATAAGCAATATCATATGATATTTGTCTTTCTGTGGCTTATTTCACTTAGTTTGATCATCTCTAGGTCCTTCCGTGTTGTGGTGCTGGAATGTTCTATTTCTTGATCCAAGTGGTGGATACACAGGTGTTTTCATTTTACAAAACTCCTCTGGGCTCTAAAGTTATGATCCATGCACTTTTCTGTATATATGTTATTCTTTCCCCCAAAATAGTTTACTTAAGTCTAAAGCACTGACTTCCCATGTCTCTGGGAGGCGTTGAGCGGATTCAGAGTGTGTGGCTTGCAGACGTGGACCATTGTGCCCTGGCACCAGAACCCTCAGAACCCCCCACCCCAGGGGGTCTTCACTGGGCGGCAGCAGGGGTACAAGTTCCTCCCAGGCCACAGAAGCCCAGACACTGGGAGACTGTATGTGAGGCCATGAACCGCTCATTGGAGCCCACGTGTGTGAGCATCTCTCATCTAAAGATCCTCAGGAAAATTTTAGGGAGAGTTTGGGACACCCCGGCCCTACTACAAAATGGGGTTAGTGCACTTAGAAAATTAAACCATATTTTAAAAGTTGCCGTAATCCCGCTTCCCCCCTCAAGCTGGTGACAACAAAGAAACATATTTTGACAGGTTTTATGATGACTTTATCCCAAAACACTTGTAAGAAATTGTGGATAAGAAGTGATTAAGGAATATTCATACTCCTCTCCTCATGCCAAGTTGAAGCCATTGAGAAACAATAAAATGATCTCCTCAAAGGCTGCTCTGTCCATGGGATTTTCCAGGCGAGAGTACTGGAGCGGGGTGCCATTGCCTTCTCCGGTAATACAATGAAAGAATCTAAATTTCTGTTCTGTGGATACACTTCCACTTTTGCTTCCAGAAGCAAATTATTTAAATTAAAATGCCCTTCCCTGCCAAAACAATATTAATATAATATTAATGACTATTAAACTGAATGAGAAATTGCTCGCTCATGACACCTCTGTGCTAGTTAGTGAAGCTGTTGTCTTTAAGCATCCATTAATGGACATATGTTGAATTTTGTAATCACTCCTACTCCACTGATGCTGGATTTTTTCTAACTTTTAATGCTATAAATATCATTACAGTGAGATGTTTGAACATAGTCTTTTTTTTTCCCCTCTCTTTTTGGAATATCTCCAGTAAGTTAGTGGAATTAATTTCTATAAATAGAATAACTAGGTATACAGATTTGGACATGTTTAAGGCCTGTGAAAAATGCTTCCCAAGTTCTTCCTTTTAAAAATTAGAAATTTCACTTCCAGAGATTATTTTTAGCTTGTTGTTCTTTTCTTTTCTTTTATTCATTCCTCTATGTGTGTGAGTGTGTGTGTGTGTGTGTGTGTGTGTGTTGCAAGGTTATTTGGGGAAAGGTCAGGAAAGCTTTGTCCCTCATGCCTAGCTCTGGCCTATGCGAGCACTTTGGATTCAGAGAGAGAGGCAGTTCTATGGAAGGTGAACTTTATGGTTTTGAGCTTAGCCAGGCTCTTGAAATAGGGGCAGCCATATGCAACACCCTCTCACTATTTCTAAACCAGCTAAAATCAGACTTCATATTCAAATCGTATCTGGCTGAATTACTTCCAATCTAAAATGGCTTTGAAATTTTTCATATTAATGGATTTGAATATAAAAAGTAATAAGAGAAATCTATAGACCTATATAATTTTAAAGTTTTATGTGTGTGAACCTGGAAATATTAAAAACGTAGCTCATGCTGATGAATAATACTCGCAGTCTAAGAAGATCTATGATGTGGCCTGGGTGTGGAGAAAGACTTGTCCAATAGCACAACGATTTTCTTGAAGGGCACAAGAAAGAGTTTAAGGCAGGGAAATTTTGCAACAGACAAAGAAAGGAAGAAGGGATGTTGCCATCTCATTTTCTGTATTTGCCTCCAGTGGGGACTTCAAAAACCTGCACTCTTCTTCCCACAGGTGTCATATTGTACTCTCTAAATCCTCAATTTTAATGTTTGTTTTTTTTTCTCAAAATATTTTCAAATTTTTATTAAAATGACAGTGTAGAAATTTTAAAAGGAGAATAATTGGGTAAGAAGGAAACAGATATAGCATAATAAGGGTTAAAGTGTTTCTGTGAGTCACCAAATGCTGGCGCTATGAGCTCCCTGGCATCCAAGATAAAGAAGGAAATGCGATGCTTTTCCTGTGACGTGAGAAATCCTCCTGACTCTGTAACTGAGTCAAAGAGAACCTTGATTTCTGAGTGAAACTTCTTTTCTGGGCCATTTTGAAAGGGCCATGGAGTAATATGAAGGTCAACATTATCTGCCAAAATTTTACTGCAAACGCCAAAGTTGAATTCATTCTTTCAGCTTTTAGCACAACCTTCAATTAAAGTTAGAGGAGTTGGCTGCCATCCAGTTCAGTGATGGCAATTGTGTGAGGACTAGGATGATATATTTCAGGTTTGTAAGAAGAGGACCTCGAAGACCTCTCTCCTGTTCAAGTTTCCAGGGAATGCCCTTTGAGCTCAGGGTCTATGCAGACAAAGGTTGGGCATGGAAAGTCAAGGTCAGCATGGCATTAAAAAAATCAGTGTTTCACAAAACCGATTCAACATCAGAATCGTGTGTGTGTGTGTGTTGTGTTTTAATACCAGTGTCCCCAACACACAGGCCATGAAGCAGTAGTGGTCTGTGGCCTGTTAGGAACCAGGCCACACAGCAGGTAGTGAGCAACAGGAGAGCAAATGAAACTTCATCCATATTTACAACTGCTCCCCGTCACTGGCATTACTGCCCGAGCTCCACCTCCTGTCAGATCAGCCGTGGCGTTAGATTCTCATAGGAGAGTGAACCCTATGATGAGCTGCACATGCGAGGGATCTAGGTTGCACACTCCTTATGAGAATCTAGTGGCTGCTGATAGGTGCAGCTGAGATGGTAAGCCTAGCGCTATGGAGTAGCTGCAAATACAGGTAATCCTTAGCACAATCAATGTAATGTATTTGAATCATCGTGAATCTATCACCCCACCTGGGTCTGTGGCAAAATTGTCTTCTGCAAAACCAGTCCCTGGTGTCAAAAAGGTTGGGATCCACCATTTAATACACTGAAACAGAAACACTGGGGGGATAGTGCTCAGGAACGTGTATGTGTTTTAAATGTCACTCTCCAAATGAATCACCAGCAGATAGTTTGGGCCAGCATCTGGAAACAGGTGGCCCAGGTGGCACCTCCTGAAGCCCTTCTCTCTCTTCCAGCCTTTGGCAGGAGCGAGGGGGCAAAGGAGAAGAGACTGGGGTCCCTGAGGAACATCTGCCACGTAGATGTGGAAGATGAGGATGAAATCTTCATCTTTTTTTTTTTTAAAGAGTTTGATTTGTTTTTATTTGGCCATGCCAGGTCTTAGCTGTGGCATGTGGTATCTTCGATCTTCACTGTAGTATGGGAGAATCTTTAGTTGTGGCATGTGGGATCTAGTTCCCAGACCAGGGATCATTCCCTGGTCCCTTTCATTGGGAGCACAGAGTTTTAGCCCCACTAGACCACCAGGGAAGTCCCCAAACCTTCATCTTAAGAGCTGCATATGGGACCATTTCAGTTTGGGAAGAAGGAACAAGAGCCCAAGACACAAACTCATCCTGACTTGCCCACCTCTTGCATTCATGGGACCCAGATACTCCCTATGGAGCACAGGGGCCCATTATAATCATCCTTCTCATGCGGCAATGCCTGTCTGCTCTGGCAAATTTTGATAAATGCAATGCCAAGTTGAGCAGTGTGTAACCACCGCAAGCAGTATTAATCAAAGAAGGGGCTGGGAGATCTCTCAGGTCTTTTTGTATCCGGGGAAAATAATCGCATGTCTGATTTCTTCAGAAGACTACATTCTTTGGTTCATTTTTAAAAAACCTAACAATCAGGTTGTCTGCAGTCCAACAGTTAGGCCGGTATCACCGGCTAGTACGTAAAAAGCTGTCCCCTGGAGGCCTATTCCTGATTTTTACTCTCTCTAGGTGCCCGAAACACTAAATAAATAAAAGTGGATGGCTTTTAATGAAGGCCTTAGCCTCCTCAGTTTAGCTTTTAATTGTGTGACAAATACACACACACACCACATCCTGAGCTGTTTATTGGAATTACAAACCTTCAGTCTAAATGTCAGGCTGTGCCACAGAGAAACATGAACAGCTCAGTTTATTAATGGCAAATTCGAAGGTTGGTCCCATCATTCATCGCCACGGGGACTCCAGCTGGCTCAAGCTCTCAGCTTCCGATACAGATCAACACCATCCCGACATTGACTCAGAACTGATTAGAAATCCACAGCACAAGAAGAGACTGATGACACCCCTTTGCAGGCTTCAAGTTATCCACATGCAGAAACTTGAAACAAAAGACAAGAGGTACCTTGTCTTGGATTGGCTTGGATTAAAAGGAATTCCAGGTTGGCTTGGATTGGATCTGTTCACCATGCATTTGGTGACAGTGTCTGAGGTTCCTTTTTCTCATCAGAAAGTAGCCATAATATTATCTGCCTGTGTTGGGTTACTATTTTAATATCTGCTACCCACGTGGTAGAGCTTTCCCGGTGGCTTCGATGGTAAAGAATCTGCCTGCGATGCGGGACACCCAGGTTCAATTCCTGGGTCAGGAAGATCTCCTGGAGAAGGAAATGGCAACCCACTCCAGTGTTCTGGCCTGGAGAATCCCATGGACAGAGGACAGAATACTTTGACCGGCTACAGTCCATGGGTTCGCAAAGAGTCAGACCCACCTGAGAAAGTAACACTCACTCATACGCGTAGGATGTTGTCAAAACAATATTAAATAGTTTAATTCATAGAAAAATGTCTTAAAATGTACAGGATAGAATCTAATCTTGAGTTGAGTAGTTAATTCTTTCAATTTGAAAATTCCCAAAGAAACATTTATGATAAAGACCACATACAGATGAAGGCTTACAATATACACATAAAATAATACAACTGAAAGTTCAGCAATTCAGTCAGGACAGCTTGTAATGCTGGTTCTATACTCAAACTGGTACCATCAGATCAGAAGGGATCTGCCTGCATCAGAAGCAGGAATCACTTTTCCAGTTCCTGTTGTCATATTGTTAAAGGGCCAGGATGCCAAAGGAACGGGAGCTGGGGAGAAAGAATAGGGCCAGGAGCCAACAATGGGCCTCCCAGCATCCTATGCTGATGTTACCATGCTGGATATTATCAGTTTGTGATGCATTTTTCATGTAAAAACAGCAAAAAACATTGACTGAAGGAAATAACCTTAAGTCAATAAACAACTGTGACCCCATAGGCATCTCAGCACTTATGAATCCCTTAATATCTTCACTGAAGGGTGAATGATTGATACTGGAAAAACAGGCAGCCAAGTAAAAAATGGGTAGGATCGTGTTTTCTCAAGAAATTTCTAAAGGAGAATTCATTCCCATTGATCTGCTATTTACAGACCCAGAGCTTTGCTTTATTCGGTTCTGGCCCACATGCCCTGTAGACGTTCTCTCCCCTTGAGTCCCAAAGGGTGGGAACATATTTACCATAAGGAAGACAAGGTAGTTGGCTGCTACTAAGATTAACATCAACTACTAAAAATGACTCAGTTAAATGCTTGTCCGATAATGTTTATCAGTTTTCATATGGAAGCTGTGAAGGGTTTTCTGGGTGCTTTTGGGTCCCAAATATACCTTGGTGACCAGGAATTGAGTTTCCTCCTATGATGGCAAGTGGGGAATAGGAAGATCTTAATGGATAGCACCATATGCTAATGTACCATCAAAGAATGTTAAAACAGTCGGCCCTTGAGCATAAGTGTCTGCTTTACTCCAGAGGCTGAGCCACCCTTGGGAGCCCAAAGACACATCTGTGAGCTTCCACGTACTGGGAGCATAGCTTCTGACAGTGCAGTGCATGCTGCATGCATGACTTGTGCATCATATCATTCCACTCCCACTTCGCAGATGAAAAAAAGAAAAAAAAAACAGATTCAGAGAGATTAAGTGATTTGCCCTAAGGCACATGGCCAGTGAGCAGCTAAACCAAGGCTTGAAACTAGCTAAACCCCAATTGCATTCTGCCTCCTGAGCACCGATGTCGGAATATAAATGCCAGTCAGGGAGTGAGAGTCTTTTCTGCTCACTGCTGTAACCTCACCATCCAGTGGAGGCGTTGTATTGCGCTCAGTCGCTCAGTTGTGTCCCACTCTCCGCGACCCCATGGACTGTAGCCCACCAGGCTCCTCTGTCCATGGGGTTCTCCAGGCAAGAATACTGGAGTGGGTTGCCATTTCCTACTGGGCATGTTCCCAAGACAGGGATCAAGCGGAGGTCTCTTGTGTCTCCTGCACTGGTAGGCAGATTCTTTCCCACTGTGCCACCTGGGAAGTCCCATCATCTAGTATAGGACCGGATTCAAAGCATATGGTCTGTAAATATCTGATGAAGGGCAGATGTCCAAGACAACCATCGTAGACGTACTCTTAAACCCCTCCTCTCCCCATCTGTTTTTACCTGATGCGGAGTTGGGCATTCTTTTATATATATATATGTGTGTGTGTGTGTGTGTGTGTGTATGCATATGTGTATATATATGCATATATATATATTTTTTTTCCCCCTCTAGAACTTCTCTCAGCTTTATCATAAGATTTCAGCTTTGTTTGCTGTTGCCCCAAGAGTCTCCCATTTCTCAGGGGCGCATTCCTAGTTCCCAATCCCAGCATCCCATATTTTATAACTCTGCCTCCCACTTCTTTACCATCAGCTCTGCCCAGTGGCTAGTCCTTGATCAAGAGCTCCATCTTCCAGCCCATGAGAGGAAGAAGCAGGTCATTTGGATTGAAGGAGTTGATGATCCCTCGGGTGAGGGAATATAGTAGGCATTTAGGAAAAGTCCCTACGTGGCAGAATCTTATGATTTGTACATTTACACCAGGCAATAGAGTTAATAAAGTATGTTCAAAATAAAAACTACTTTCTTTTTATAATGTATAACATGCCGAAATCAAATGGCATGGTTCACTTTTTCCTTTCTCGGTCCCTTCTTCAGAGACATTAGAGAAAAGAGATAGATGAATGGTCCAAGGAACACACAGGACAATACTTGAAGAATAGAGAAATACGAATGCCTCCTTTAACACTGACTTACAACTTATGAGTTCTTCACTTGTAATCAAATGTAACAAGTATCTGGCAGCATAAAATAAGTAGACTTGAATTCTAAGTAAAGATTAATAGAGTTTCTAATTATATGAGGTGAGTTTCTAATTATATGTAGGCTTCATAGGTGCTGAGGGTTTCTTCTGGAATGAAAAGGTTCTCTGCAGGATGTTTCTAGTGTCCCATCTGTGAAGAATAGTGTTCTGTGTTCTGCTGGGTTAGGGGTCTTATAATAGGCAGTGGCCCTTTTCTCTTAAATTCAGTGTGGGAAGTGCCTGAGACCAGAGCAGTCAATCCCTGAGTCAGACCTAGACAGGGCTTCATATGTACTCCTTGCTCTGGACCTCTGCAGCCTTTCTCTGATATTCTGTGGCTATTGATTGCTCTTCCTGGTGACCTAGATAATGATTACAGTAAAATGTGACTTGGGAGAGCATACTGTTCTGTCAGCCCTGGGGATCAACCTTGACCTCAGGATGATACAGGAAATGCAGGTACAGAAGAGAAGGGTGTGTGTGTGTTTGTGTGTCTGTGAGTATGTCTATGTGCATTAGTGGTGGTGGTAGTAAGGTAAGGCAATGCAGGAAAACAAAATGATTGGAGCCTAGTCTTGCCTGGCGCATACTACCCAGGAAAGATGAGGCCAGAAAAGCAACCCAGGTAATGACTTTTCTATGAAATAACCCCACGTGACACCCTTCCCTGCACCTCATCTTCAGTCTGGCCACTCACCTGCAACCTGCCCCCCAACTTCATACTTCAGCTTCCATTTCTGTTTTTAGCCCTCTTCAGATTTGGATGGTTCTGCACCTTCCCTTTCTGGACATCTAGAATTTGGACAGACGTTTCAGCTGAAAAAATCCACTTCTTCACCCAAAGACTCTAATTGATCTCTGTTTGCTTGTAATCCCACAACAGCTAAGATTGAGCCGAAGCAGGTGTCACTCATGACGGGCCGGGCGGCCCGAGGTGCAGGCGTGGCAGCTGTGTGCGGCCTGCGCCCTTGCGGCTCTGCGCTCGTCCACATCTTCTATTTCACAGCAGCTCAGGATCAGGCTTCTTCTATTCACTCAGCTCCAGCACTATTTTTATACCTCTGCCAAAGCTCTCCCTGATCCCCTTCCTTTGAAAAGGACCCTAGTAAATCCTCTCATAATGGCAGGAATGCAAGAAACAGCAAGGGTGGGGAGGGATGGGGCAGTCCGTGGTCCTACAGCTGTTACCATTTTGGGATCAGAAAGCTGGGGACATGGGTTAAAAGGCGGCCGCACGACCACATTTCGTAATGTGTCTACCTTAACAAGGACTTTCGTGGATTGTATTCCAGTAAATATATAAGTAATTTTAAAAATTAAGTCTTTTAAAGCCATTGGAACCATAGGAACATAAGCCAGATTGAATGCTTCATTAATTTATTCCCTGAGTTCCTGTCCATATGAGCTCACAGACCACTTATATATGTAGATGCTGAGGGGAAGGGGAGGTAGACTGTTTATAAATAACCAAGCAGTGACATAAATGTGACACATAGCCTCATTAAAGAAGAACCAAGAGTTGGAGGAACCCACAGCAGGGCCTAACTCAAATTTGCTGAATCAAATAATACTTTTCGGAGGAACTAGTATCCGGGTTGAAACCTGAAGAGTATGTGAAGAGCCAGATAGCCAGGGAGGAGAGAGTATGACACCCACACGCTCCACAGTGTTTGAAGATCCAGAAACCAAAAATAGTGCAGTGAAAGAAATCTGGGGATTTTTTGTACTTGGAATCCAGGGGGACAATGGTGAGGAAGGCAGCTACAGAGTCAACTAGGGCCAGATCATGACCATTATTGATATCCTCTAATCCCCACCCTCAGTTGAAAGCTGCAGCTGACCGAACTACTCTCTGTCTGGACAGTGGGGTCCTTGGCTGCTTATGGAACTTTTGGACTCCCCGTTACCCAGACTATAAAGTACACATTCCGGAGTTTTTTGTCAAAAGCCTCTAACTCACCAGTTCAGACTTATCTCACCCCATTATCATCCTCCCATGCAAGGTGATACTGTCATTCCAAATTTCTCCTCATTTCATAATGCTTCATGCTCTTTTTCTTACATCATGCCTCTGCCAAAGGCACCTCCTCTTCCTGCAATTGCCTTCTCACCCTCACTTTCTGCTCACAGATCCCTGCACTAGCTTTCAAGACCCAACTCAATGCCATTTCCTCCAGGAAGTGCCTTTAATTCCCTCAGCACCCTTCATCAGCACCTTCATACCATCAACATTCTACTCTGGATCTTTGTCTATGAGATTCATCACAGGCTCTCAACTTTCTCCACATAGGGTCTTCTCACGCATACTTAGGTAAATACAAAGTGAAACTTTAAAATCAAGAAATGACAGTTTAGTAACTATTTGATGAATTGCAAAGGACAAATCATAATTATAATCTATAATTACTTTACTAAGGGCTTCCCTCGTGGCTCAAATGGTAAAGAATCTACCTGCAATGCAGGAGACCCAGGTTTCATTCCTGGTTCAGGGAGATCTCCTGGAGCAGGGCAGGGTAATCCACTCCAGTATTCTTGCCTGGAAAATTCCATAGACAGAGGAGCCTGGTGGGCTACAGTCCATGGGGTTGCAAAGAGTTGGACATGACTGAGTGACTTTCACTACACTACTCAGTTTAGTTCAGTCACTCAGTCGTGTCTGACTCTTTGAGACCCCATGGACTGCAGCATGCCAGGCTTTCCTGTCCATCACCAACTCCCAGAGCTTGCTCAAACTCATGCCTATTGAGTCAGTGATGCCACCCACCATCTCATCCTCTGTCGTCCCCATCACATCCTGCCTTCAGTCTTTCCCAGCATCAGGGTCTTTTCCAGTGAGTCAGTTCTTTGCATCAGTTGGCCAAAGTATTGGAGCTTCAGCCTCAGCATCAGTCCTTAAAATGAATATTCAGGGCTGATTTCCTTGAGGATTGACTGGTTTGATCTCCTTGAAGTCCAAGGGGCTCTCAAGAGTCTTCTCCAATACCACAGTTCAAAAGCATCAGTTCTTCGGTACTCAGCTTTCTTTATGGTCCAACGCTCACATTCATACATGACTACTGGAAAAACCATAGCTTTGACTAGACTGACCTTTGTCAGCAAAGTCATGTTTCTGCTTTTTAATATGCTGTCTAAGTTGGTCATAGCTATGAATACTCATGTTGACTTGTTTGTATGGTCCTCATTCCCAAATAGACCATAAACACTTTCAAAAAGGCAACATATTTTTCTTATTTAGTTCTGTATTCCCAGTGTTTAATTCCAGAGCATGGGACATATTAAGTATACTCATGAATATTCACTGAAAAAAGAAATGAGAAAATATAAGCAGTGGACTCCCCTCAACCCCTACTCACACATTCCACACACACCCAAAAAAGCTCAATTCTCTTTAATTTGCTGCTAAGAATTCCTGACTTAGTGACTGAGGACAACAATTGAATGTCCAATGTGCCTTTTTGGGATATCCAAGAAAAATTTAAACTTGTTGGTAGATTACTCAACTTGGCAGAATTCAGCAAGTTGAGAGTCACTGAAGTTTTACTCTTGACTTTAACACTGCCCTTTGAAAGGCACTCAACATCCCAATTAGAGGCTACACATTTGTACAACTCAGTAAATTAATAGACGACCCACAAAAACCACTTTTCTCCAATTCACTGTCAAGTTTTCAATCTAGTAGTGCCCAAATTGCTACACAGGCTTTCAATAGGAAAAAAAAAAAAAGAAAATCCATTTTTCATCATGAGCTGCCTTCTGCTTTCTTCATTTTTTAACCCCATGTTGTATACAGAGTTGGGCTTCCCCAGTGGCTCAGACGGTAAAGAATCCAGCTGCAATGCAGGAGACCCAGGTTCAATCCCTGGGTCTGGAAGATCCCCTGGAGAAGGGACTGGCAACCCACTCCAGTATTCTTGCCTGGGGAATCCCTTGGACAGAGGAGGCTACAGTCCATGGGGTCACACAAGAGTTGTACAGGACTTAGAGACTAAACAACAATAATAAGCAAAGTTAACTACTTATGAAAAAAGAAAATGGTTTGGGGATAAGCCAACAGGCTCCTGCCTCAGCAGCCCCTTAACACATGGAGCTGCGAGTGTTCCCCTGTTTGCTAAACTTGGGGCGGGGGAAGGATGGTGAATTCCAGTCTTTGCATCTGTTTTTAATCTCGCTATTGAGAAGGAAATGGTAACCCACTCCAGCACTCTTGCCTGGAGAATCCCATGGACGGAGAAGCCTGGTAGGCTGCAGTCCACGGGGTCACAAAGAGTCAGACATGACTGAGCGACTTCACTTCACTTCACCTCACAGGGCTAGGCAGTTCTAATCTGAAGTTTGTTTGAGAGTAATTCTGGAAATCATCACTGGAGTAGACTCCTAAGGATAGAGACTGTTCTGAAGATAACACTGTAAAGGGTGGGAGACCCTGTTCTTCTGACTTACAGAGAAGACCAACAGGAGTTCATAGAAAATCTCTCCTAGTTATGGGAAGTAGAAAATGAACTTATGGATTTTATTTGGTTTAGCATCTGGTCTAGGTGCCTTTTTAAGTTACTTATAGAAGGGTATTAACATTACACCTGCTGGAAACTTTTTTTCTCCATGACCTATTTGTAAATACAGGATATTGAAGGTTTATGGTAATTGTAACATTAAAAATTATCCTAGTGTTTTGTACAAGGCTTGTAGTTGTTGCAGCTTAATTCCAGTTGCATTGTGTAAATTGACCTAAGAATAAAAGCCATACATTTTCATTAGTACAGTTGTCCTGTCTGCTGATGGCTGGCATTCTAACATTTGATAAACAGCAGGATTCTCTAAACTGCTGATTTTGCAGCTCAAAATTCTCCACTAAGAAGAAATAAAACTTGACTTTCTGAATATTGCTGATTAAAACTCATCCTCAAAGATGTTATAAAATTGTGGGCATATTTGTTGAGACCACTGGCAAAGGCTACTTTTTCATAAACTGCCTTTTCTCATTTGTACATGTGGACAATAATACATTTTAGAGGGTCGTTTATTTATGTTTTCATTCTTTTGACAGATATTTGCTGATAGCCTGTTTGGTACCTGGCTGTGTACTATGTGCTATGAGGTCGAAATGTTATTAGCTTGACATAAATATCCAATATCTGGTGCATAGTATAAATTCAATAAATGGCAGAGTCTTTCCTCCTTTCTTTACGAATGTAGGTAATTTGAATAATAGTAAGATATTAACAACATCATCAGAGCTTCCCTGCTGGCTCAGACAGTAAAGAATCTGCCTGCAATGCAGGAATCCCAGGTTTGATCTCTGGGTCGGGAAGATCCCCTGGAGAAGGGACTGGCAACCCACTCCAGTATTCTTGCCTGGAGAATTCCATGGACAGAGGAGCCTGGCGTCCTTCAGTCCACGGGGTCTCAAAGAGTCGGACACAACTTAGCGACTGAACAACAGTAACAGAATGGGCTTTCCAGGTGGTTCAGCAGGAAAGAATCACCTGCCAACGCAGGAGACGTGGGCTTGATCCCTGGGTCAGGAAGACCCCCTGGAGAACAAAATGGCAACTCACTCTCACTCCAGTATTCTTGCCTGGGAAATCCCATGGACACAGGAGCCGAGCAGGCTACAGTCTGGGGGATCACAAAGAGTTGGACGTGACTAAATGACTGAGCATGCACGGATGGGAAATAACATCAACAGATTCTCCTGTGGGCATCATGCTCATGAACCATTGGGTAGCCAACTACTTGGCTGTGTGTAGACTTACACGCAGCCCTATGAGGCTCCTGTTTTACAGCTGAGGAAACTGCGGTTCAGAAAAGTAATGATTAGCCTGTGCTCACGCAGATACTAAATGGCCAAGTTAGCATTTAAACCCTGAGACTCAGTCCTCAAAAGTCATTTGATCTTTTCCCTGCTCACAAATCCCTTGTAAGTGAAGTATTTATGAGTCATTCCCCTCTACGTTATTTACAGAAAATGTTTCTCTTGCTAACACTGGACCTAAAGAGTGAATATAGAGGAAATACTTGTTCTGAGTAGCAGTTCTGCATTGCCCCCTGAATGGAACAGTAAAGTGTAAGACAAGGAACCAGACAAAAGAGAATTATGTAGAATCAAGAGGGCTTCAGATGATATATGAAGGCATTAATAGAAAAGTGGCTATTCACAAGGTTATGATTGATTATGTATTTCAAATAAACACAGTTGCCTTTCTTTACTTTGGCTCTGAGAGGGGCTTAACTTTAGCACCATAATGGCCCACTGTTGTCTACATGGCAGGTGGCTGGTACATAAATCCTGGCAAGGGGCAGACTGAGGGACCAATGTATGGATTCCATCTATGAACTGTGCATACCCTGCATTTTTTCAGAGAAACAAACCCGCAGTGTCTGTACGCCCAGGTCTCTGCCTCAGCTTCAGGGAAGAAGCAGTCAGACACTACCTTTCCTTTAGCTTAAAAAAGGAGTTGACTAAGTGAAAATAAGAGTTCATTGTTGCAGTTCCTTATGTGAAGCATCTTTCTAGAGTACAGAAGACGCATTTTTACAAACTCTAAGTTTACAAAAGTGTCCTCCGGGGTTATCAAGCCCACCCCAATGGGATACTTTAGGCATCTTCTCCGGGACTCCAAGGCACCATAATGCCTAGTGGAATTTGTTAGGAGACGTAAACATTATTCCCCAAAGTGGCTCACTCTTTTATATATTACTACATATTTCTTCAATATGGCAACTCAGTAGAATGTCAAATACTTTCATGATAACAGTTCCTTCTAAAACTTTCTATTCACTATGTGTGTGTCCTTAGTTGCTCAGTCATGTCCCATTCTTTGCGACCCCATGGACAGCAGCCTGCCAGGCCATGGGGATTCTCCAGGCAAGAATACTGGAGTGGGTTGCCATGTCCTCCCCCAAGTGATCTGCCCAACCCAGTGATCGAACTCAGGTCTCCTGCATTGCAGGCGGATTCTTTACCATCTGAGCCAACAGAGGTATAGAAAATAGGAGGAACAACCAAAAGCAAAAAGACTCTTCATTGAAAATCCATTCATGTGCCAAAAGCAGATATGTAGGGAATAGAAATAACTTTTAGAACTATAATTGGCTCTGCCGATCATCTGGTCTACCAGCCTGATGTAGCTGTGAGAAAACTAAAGCCCAAATAGGGCCAAGACTTGGCCACCACAGAATAAACAATTTTATTAATAGAATCATCAGAAAACAGTTTATTAATAGAACCATCCCTATTCTACTAAACCAACAATCAACTGTAATTTGATGTCATAATTACCCAGTTTACTCTCAACTTCAGACATGTGTATAAGTGGAGTCACACAGTGGTTAAAAATTAGTGTAAATTTCTCTCTAATTACACGCATATGCACAGACCTCTAATCAGATTACCAGACATTTGTTCAATTATTTTCAGAAATATAGACATCTTAACTATTACCATCTTTTTTTTAATCCTTCTGGGAACAAAAATAACAATTAAAAACATGTTATTCAGGGATTAATTCTATTTTATAGATGATAGATGTAAAATTTTAGTTTAAATTACCATCTTCTTCTACCAATAACAACTGCAGTAATAAGACAGTTAACATTTACTGATCTATTATTATGTTCCAGGAATTATGCTTAGACAGTTTCTCATTAATATTTAAAATGTTAATAATAATAATATTTATTAAATGCTACGATTATGACCATTTTACAGAATAAAAGAAAATGAAGTTTCAAGAGGTTAAATAGCTTCATTAATGTCACAGATCTGGAAAGTGATAGAGCTGAGATTTTAACCTAGGTAGTTGGACACCGAATAGCTACATTTGTACACATTTCCCCATTCTTTAGGAAGCAAGTGTGAAGAATATGTAGCAATGGGACATTTACTGATCTGTGAAAAAGAAAATACAAGTGTCTGCTTGGACACTTTGAAGAACTATGAGAAGGGAAAACTCAATCAGTTATTTTAAAAGTGAGAAAAGCAAAATGCCTGATTGTGACTTTTGACCACAGTTATGCAAAGCACATGTCCGTATGGACAGACATTAGAGAGATAAAATCACTGGTTTCTGGTTAAGGGGAGCTTTAACTCTTAAAAACTTCTTTCACCTGATTCATAATTTTATCCATATCATTTTAAAAAAGGCAAATGATAATAAAATGGAGATGCATGTTGCACTGTGGTCATATCCCTATGGAACTCTACAGGTTGGATGAGAAAAACAATGAAACTACCCACAAGACTCCTTTCTCCTGCACCAGCATCTCCTCCCCGCAGCAGGGCACACCAGTGTGTCTCATTGGTTTCCACTTCATTCAGCAGATATTGTTGGGCACCTACTATGTGCCAGATGCCTGAGCTGAGACTTTCTCTGCTCTTAAGATACGCTAGTGAGTGAAAAGACAGAAACCATAATAGCTATAGAGAAGAACCCGCAGAGAACTGCCGGAATTTGAGACGAGGAAACACTGTGTCAGGGGCTTCACCAAGGAGGATTAAACCAAGTGGAAACTGTTAGGATAATGTAGAATGTACCAGAAGAGGAAGGATATAGCTGAATTTGGGGGGAACTGTGTGCAAAGGCATAGAGATGTAGAAGCAGCACAGGCCGATGTGTGTGCTTAGGTGTGAATTGTGGGTGAAGGTAGCTAGCAAGGAAGACAGATTCTGGGGGCCATTTCTTAGAGGGCTTTGTAAGCCACACTGAGGAGCTGCGGGGCCCCCGGATACACTGTGGGTGGGTAAATGCCAGGAGAGAGCAGAGATCTTCCCATTCACAGCCCGATAAGGGTCCCCGTACCTCACACGAGCACCTATGAATACAAAGGAAAACCTGGCAGCTGCAGAGTTGCTGTGGAAATAGGCTCACTGGCTGGAGGCTCGCCTCGAGTTTGGAGCCCCGTGGGGGCACCCCCACCAGACATGCAGTGTTACTGCAGACCCGTCTGTAAACCACCTCCCCCATAGACCCGCCGACACACAGAGGCCAGAACCCTTACTCTCTTCTTGCAGATCTCAAAAGCCCTTCGGTGCACAGCCTTGCATGACCTGCTCTTGGGACAGATTGAAACACAAGCCCCTACTGACAGGAAGTCTTTTCTCCAGTTTAAGACTTTTGTTTTGTTTTTGAGAAGAGAATAAGAAGCAGGGACTGCTCCCGGATAATCAATGAACTGGCATGCTGGCGTCCCCGCTCTGTTCCGCTCTCGTGTTTTAATAAGCTTAACTGTGAACACAACTCAATGTTATTAAAAAAGAAACAGCGTATGGCTGTTTCTTCCCAGTCATCCTATAAATGGGCTTCCCTCTGTTATTTCAGAAGTAGTAAAAGCTAATTGTTTTATTTTTCAATTAAGGTCTGCCTGTGTGAGAGTTTGTGTCCACATGTGTCCCCAACTCGGTAGCGGCTTCGCGGTGCCACAACTGTCCCTTGGGCAACTGTTTTCCATTTGGTGGTGAGTGATGGGAATTCAGGTCCACCTCTAGTGAGCAGTTGGCAAAGTCTGAGCTAAAATCTCACCCAGAGATGGTACTGCCTGGGTTTTTTTTTTTTTAATCAGCAAACGAGTTTGAATCACTGAAAGCAAGAGGAAGCGAAGATGCCATTTCTGGAACCTGGTTCGACCGAAGGTTGATAAAATGGCTTTGATTTAAGGGGAGAGAAAGTGACACCATAATGAACTCCAGAATTTCACAGGCGAATTTTGCCATTTTATCAAGGGAACAGGCAAAACTGATGTAACTCAAAGTGCTGATTACCTCGCTCCCTGGATTATGCAAGGTAGTAACTTCTGGGAGCAGGGAGACAAATTGGAACAAGTTTTAGGAGAAAATGATGGGGCTGTGCTCATTCAGAACCATCTCCCTTTCCCCAATCCTACC
>NW_011494869.1:8794444-8813251 GCF_000754665.1 Bison bison bison | reverse complement strand
AATGGAAATTGCCTGGCAGTTCTTTCTAATCAATCTGCCTCTAGAGGTAGTAAATTCTCCCTGGCCTTCTCTCCGCTCAGCTCTGCTCCAGCTGGAGCATGATGGATCCTCTGCCTCGTGCTGCTTCCGTTAGGGACTCTCCTGGGAAATAGAATCTGCATGTTTGCTGCTAGGAGAGTGAGAGGCGCCTGAGTGCAAGCCCACCAATCTGAGGCTGAATTGTTTCTCAGTGAAAAAGCAGCTTATTGAAAGTCCTGATGTTTCATTCCATTGCAGCTCACCAGAAATTACTCAGTAAGACATCCTCTTCACCAGTCATCTGCGGAAAGTCCCTGGCGTATGAGAAAGATGTCTGTTTGTAGAATTTGGGCGAGCTACTTGTATGTCAACCTTACTATGGTGTGCTGTGCTTAGATGCTTCAGTCATGTCCAACTCTTTTCGACCCCATGGACTGTGGCCTTCCAGGCTCTTATGTCCATGGGATTCTCCAGGCAAGAGTATTGGAGTGAGTTGCCATTCCCTTCTCCAGGGGATCTTCCCCACCCAGGGTTTGAACCCGGGTCTCGTGCATTGCAGGCAGATTCTTTACCAACTGAGCCACCAGGGAAGCCCCGACCTTACTGTACTTTATTCTATTTACCTGGTTGATGTCAGTCTTACCTGTAGGATTTTATGTCCCACACTGAGAGCGCCCAGGACTGATGTGTTCGTCTCTTTCTTCTGCATGTCAGGTAAAGGACAGGTTGTGAGAGCTGCTCAATCACTGTTGCATTCATTCATTCCTTTGACAAATCAGCTGAGGGTCTACTCGGAGCCAGCAATAAACAAAGGAGGTGTGGCTTCTGCACTCAGAGAGCTTACAGTATGTAGAGGAGGCTTGACTTAGCTGGTAATTCTAGAGAGCAGGAGAAAGGAAGTGAACAGGTACCTGAGAGATGAATGAGAGGAGGGAGCTGCTTTCCATATGGGCAGGAAAGCATTTCTGAAAAGGTGTCATCTCAGGTGGTCCTCATGGTGCAGAACCTGCCTGCCAGTGCAGGAAACCTAAGAGACACAAATTCTATCCCTGCGTCGGGAAGATCCCCGGAGGAGGCTATGGCAACCCACTCCAGTATCCTTGCCTGGAGAATACCCATGGACAGAAGAGCCTGGCAGGCTGCAGTCCATGGAGTCACAAAACAGTTGGACACACTTAGTGACGGAGCACACACACACACAGTTGGCACTAGGGACTGAGAAGGACTCAGGTGTACAGAGGGTGAGCAGCGAACTCTCTTGGAACCAAGAAGGCTCTGCTTTGTCAGAACTCTGCATGTTTGGGAAACTCTCTGCATGTTAGTTTACCAGGGCCTGCATAGCAGAGTACCCCAGACTGGAGGCTTCAACAGCAGGAAGGTATTTCCTCAGGATTCTGGATGCAGATGACACCACCCTTATGGCAGAAAGTGTAGAGGAACTAAAAAGCCTCTTGATGAAAGTGAAAGTGGAGAGTGAAAAAGTTGGCTTAAAACTCAACATTCAGAAAACGAAGATCATGGGATCCGGTCCCATCACTTCATGGGAAATAGATGGGGAAACAGTGGAAACAGTGTCAGACTTTATTTTTCTGGGCTCCAAAATCACTACAGATGGTGACTGCAGCCATGAAATTAAAAGACACTTACTCCTTGGAAGGAAAGTTATGACCAACCTAGATAGCATATTCAAAATAGAGACATTACTTTGCCAGCAAAGGTTCGTCTAGTCAAGGCTATGGTTTTTCCTGTGGTCATGTATGGATGTGAGAGTTGGACTGTGAAGAAGGCTGAGTGCCGAAGAATTGATGCTTTTGAACTGTGGTGTTGGAGAAGACTCTTGAGAGTCTCTTGGACTGCAAGGAGATCCAACCAGTCCATTCTGAAGGAGATCAGCCCTGGGATTTCTTTGGAAGGAATGATGGTAAAGCTGAAACTCCAGTACTTTGGCCACCTCATGTGAAGAGTTGACTCATTGGAAAAGACTCTGATGCTGGGAGGGATTGTGGGCAAGAGGAGAAGGGGACGACAGAGGATGAGATGGCTGGATGGCATCACTGACTCGATGGACGAGAGTCTGGGTGAACTCCGGGAGTTGTTGATGGACAGCGAGGCCTGGCATGCTACGATTCATGGGGTCGCAAAGAGTTGGACACGACTGAGCGACTGATCTGATCTGATCTGATCTGGAGGCTGGAAGTCTGAGATGAGAGTGTCGGGGTTGGTTTCTTCTGGTGCATCTCTCCCTGGCCTGCACATGGCCATTGTCTTCCCTCTGTGTCTCCACGTGGTCTTTCCTCTGTAACCATCTGTGTCCAAAGGTCCTTGTCTTATAAAGACACCAGTCATAATGGATCAGGGCCACTCACATGACCTCATTTTCTATTCATATTTTTATTTGTTAATTTTTTTTTTTTTACCACCCCACATGACAGGTGGGAATCTTAGTTCCCCAACCAGATATTGAACCCAGGCCCTTGGTAGTGTAAGTGTGGAGTCTTAACCACTAGACCACCAGGGAATTCCCTCAAATGACCTCATTGTAGTTTACCACCTCTTTAAAGGTGGTTCTTTAAAGTCTCTTTAAAGACATTGATTCCAGGTACAGTCACAGCCTCAGATCCTGGGGGTTAGGACGGCAACATATGAATTGGGGGAAAGGGGCACAGTTCAGCCCACAGCACTTGTTGAAGGCCAGTTGGATGGGATCTTTCAAAGTGTAGAAGAGCCACCGAAGGCAATAAACTAGTGAGGCATAGGGCTGCTTGGCTTTCAAAGCTGTCACTTTGAGAGAAGGGTGCAGAAGAGCTCATGGGGTGGCAGAAATAAATGTAGGGAGATCAGTTAGGAGCTATGGTGGTTGCCCAAGCAGGAGAAGACAGGGGAAGTGAGATCTAGAGGAGAGGAGAGAACATCAAGATGGAACTGGGAAAGCCAGTTCTGAATGAGTAGAAGAGTGAATGAATGCATGCATGTTTATGAAACCAACGAATGAGTCAATCCATTCCCCCAATCCCTGTGAAAACCCTGGTTTTGCCCTAACATCAGTAGAGTGACACTTATCTTTCTTGTCTGTCCTATGTAGGTGAGAGACTTCTCTAAACTGCTGGTGAGTTTGTGTAAGGGAGCCTCTTAATCTGTGTGCCAGGGGATAAACACTGCTCTCCCCTGGCCTGCCACACACCAGGTGGTCCGCAGGCACTGTGTCAGGAGGAAGCGTGCAAGGAAAGGGCCTACCTTCCCCTTGCTGAACCTACTAGGGACCCTGGGATTGGCGTTTCTGATTCATGTCAGCCTTTCTACTTCTTAGACCACCCCGTCCTTGGGAATGCTTTTACAACGTAAATTGCAAAGTAACTTTTTAAAAAGAAAGTGGTTTTACTCAATAGTGTTTGTGATATTAGCCAAGCACCATTTTCCACAGTATTTATAGTGGGAGTTTTCTTCATTCACCTCACGTGTGCACACGCAGGATGAGGGAGCTAGTCTTGGCAAGAGAGGGCCAAATGATTGATTAATTAGTGCAATCAGGGATTCAGGGAGCCATTCAGTTGCAGCCTTAGTGCCACCAGCCACCCCCTCACTCCATCCGGATTCCAAAGAATCTCCTTTAGAAAAGCTATGGCAGGTACCCCAGCTTATTCTTGTAGCCTCCCTAGAAGAAGGAGCTCACCACTCAATAGCACTCTCCTCCATTCCACTGTTGATTCACTCACTCTGTTAGTGTCCATATAAACAAGAAAATAAGGTTGTCCTCCCCTTAGGCACATGGCTTGCCCCCTTCTATCCTGGGACAGCCACCCACCACTTTGAGGCTCCTTATTCAGCAGCCCCATTTCCTTTAGCAGCTGCACACAGCAGCTGATTCAGATCCTCCACCAGCCTGGTTGTATATCTTCCTGAAGTTGGGTATTATCTCTCCTAAAATGAAATGCAGGCATCAGAGTGTTCCAGGTGTGTATTGACTGAAAGTCTCTGTCTTGGCTCCTGGAACCACCACTCACTCTGATACCTAAGACCTAAATCTGGGCACTTCCTCCATTCTCCTTTCCCCTGTTGTTAGAGATGAATATTTGTGTCCCCTTACATTTCTTTTTTAAAAAATATGTATTTACTTATTTAGGCTGTGCCAGGTCTTCCATTTTCTTTGCAGTACTGGGGATGTTTAATTGTAGCACATGAACTCTTAGTTGCAGTATGTGGGATCTAGTTCCCTGACCAGGGATTGAACCCAGGCCCCCTGCATTGGAAGTGTCTTAGCCACTGGACCACCAAAGAGATCCCTGCCCCACCCCTGGCCTTAAATTTCATATATTGAAATCCTAACCTCCAGTGTGATGGTATTAGATGTGGGGCCTTTGGGACACAATTATTTGTGAGGGTAGAGCCTTCATAATGTAACTGCTACTAAGTCGCTTCATTCGTGTCCAACTCTGTGCGACCCGTAGACGGCAGCCCACCAGGCTTCCCGTCCCTGGGATTCTCCAGGCAAGAACACTGGAGTGGGTTGCCATTTCCTTCTCCAATGCATGAAAGGGAAAAGTGAAAGTGAAGTCGCTCAGTTGCGTCCGACTCTAGCGACCCCATGGACTGCAGCCTACCAGGCTCCTCCATCCATGGGATTTTCCAGGCAAGAGTACTGGAGTGGGGTGCCATTGCCTTCTCCATCATAATGAAACTAGTGTTCTTATAAAAGAGACCTCAGAAAGCTCTCCCACCCTCGTGGGAGAAGAAGATAAGTCTGAAGCCTGCAAGCCCAAAGCAGCCCCCCACCCCCAACACAGGAACACAACCATGCTGGCACCCTAATCTCAGACTTCCAGCTTCCAGACCTGTAAGAGATAAATATCTATTGTTCATAAGCCACCCAGTCTCTGGTACTTTTTTAAAGCTGCTCAGCTAAGACCATTCTCTTGCTCCATGCAAATTACACAGCCTCAGGATATTTATGTCTAAGTTTTTTCTTGGATTTTCCTTCCTTATCTGTTTACAACCCACTAGCTATCCACCCTCTCGCCTAAAGAGTGCAAAAATCGCCAGTGAAACTATAATACCTGCCTTGAGTCTTCGTCTCTTGCCCTGACATTATAACACTGCCCCAGGGGCTATAAATTGTAGTCTGTGCTTGCCCTTTCCTTTCTTAAAGTCTTCAGTGTGTAGGGGGGAGGGGTGAGGGGGACAGATTTTCAATGGTTCTACACCCTTATGCATAGAGAGAGTGGTTCAGACAGTAAAGAATCTGCCTGCGATGCAGGAGACCTGGGTTAGATCCCTGGGTTGGGAAGATCCCCTGGAGAAGGGAATGGCAACTCACTCCAGTATTCTTGCCTGGAGAATCCCATGGAGAGAGGTACAGCCCACTGGGTGGTAAAGAGCTGGACATGACCGAGTGACTTTCACTTTCACACTTTCATGCTACGCACCTTAAAGTTCAAGTTCAAACTTCAAATTCCTACCCTGCACTTCATGATCTGTCCATCACCTGACTTCCTAGCTAACCCTCTGTCCCGTTCCCATCTCCATTCAGCAATTTTGAATTCCATGTTAATGCTCATCAGACTCTTCCACTTAGTTGGACTTGCTGTGCCAGTGATGACCTTCTTCACTTCTTTGCTGGGGCAGCATTTACTTGTCCATCAAGAATTAGTCTTATCCCTCATGGGAAGTCCTGAGTCAGGCTAGCACACTGTCCTTCTCTCCTGAGGCTTTTCCCTGGTCTCAAAGCACAGACATATCACAGTGGAGTGTAGCTGTGTGCTGACATGTGTATCCCTCTCACTGAACCATGGACCTTGATTCATCTGTATGTTGGTGTCTGGGGCCATAGCTAGCACAGAGGAGATGTTCAGTGCATGTTTATTGGGCTAAACTTTCAGCCCCAGCGAATGGGATTCAAAAGGTTAGGGCTGCCCTGGTGTGTCTGGGGAGACCGTGACTTGTTTCACATATTCATTTTGCAAGTGGTACTGAGCATAAGAAAGATGTAGTCCCATTCTCTACAGAGTCAACTTGAAACCCAGGAGTCCTCAGGGCTCGGTGAGAACCCTGCATCTAAGCAGTTATGATTTACACTGCAGTTGGAACACCAGACCAAAGACAGTCCGACAACACCTCTTCTCAAGAGTCTTGAGCATTCTTCATGGACCAAACACAGCCTCAGCTGTAATCACTAGTAATCTCTTATTGCCTCAGCCCAACCCTGGACATATATTAAATTGATTTGCTAACTGCCCCACTCAAGTATTAAGGGAGAAAAATGTACCCACATTCTAATTAGTAATTTTAAAAAGTAATTTTATACATACTTTTATGATCAAACAATGCAATGTAAAACAAATATTTAAAACTTATCTTAAAACATAGCTACCCTGATAAGCATAATTTAGAAACCTTTAATGAATTCACCTCAATTAGCCTTTAATTAAATAGCTCATTAAAAGCTGATTTGAATACTGCTCATGGAGAAATTCTTGTTCAACTGTTGTGACAGAACAGGAAGTTAATGAAGTTAAAACTGAGTGCAATTTGGAGGGGAACAGCCCGAAAGTCATAAAGCTACCAGAGGAAATAGAATCTCTGAACTCTGCCTGACACCTGAGACTTTTCATCATAACCAGAGGCTCAAGTGAGCGATAGACCTGGGGCCCCAGGCAAGGATCATGTTTTTCTACCCCTTGTTCTCAGCTTGTGGCTTAGAACACTGGAGGTGAGAGGTTAATATTTGATGAATAAACAAATTAACAGTCAAAGCAGATCTGCACACATTCTAAATTCAAGCAAAAGATAAAGTAATACAAAGTAAACTTATGTTTATGAAGCACCTACCATGTGTCAAATGTTTTGAATTTTTTTTAATTGAATTTCCCCTAATAGCCCTTCATACAGAAAGCTAAAATATGATTCCTTATTTTCAGGTGAAGAAACAGGAGAACAGAGGAGTCAGCTAACACAAGTAGGAAATATCTGGGCTGAAATTTTAGTTCTGCTGGAAGAGAAAAGTGAAAGTGTTAGTCGTTCAGTTGTGTTTGACTCTGCGAACCTATGGACTGTAACCCACCAGGCTCCTGTTTCCATGGGATTTCCCAGGCAGGAATCCTGGAGTGGGTTGCCATGTCCTTTTCCAGGGGATCGTCCCAACCCAGGGATCAAACCCAGGTCTCTCTTATTGCAGGCAGATTCTTTATCATTTGAGCCATGAGGGAAGCCCAGAAGAGAAGAGAATCCCAAATATCTAAAATTCTTCAAAACCTCTGTATAGACTTACTTGAAATATATATATATAGATAGATAGATAGATATTGGTATCAGCTTTCACCTTCTCACGCCTTCTCACTGCCAACTTCTTCCAAAGAACATGTCCCCAGGGCTCTGGCTTTTGTTGCCATAGCTCTGTCATTCCTGGGACGTCATCTGTCACGTGATTGTCGCAGGAAATGCTGCTCGGGTGCCTCCCTCTGGGCAGCTTGAGCCGGGGTTTAGCAAGGAGACTTTGAGGGGCAGAGCAGGCTTTGAAGGAGTCTTCGGGCTCCAGGCACTGCGAGGGGATAGTGCTCCATCGTGGGAGAGAGGAACAAGAGGCACAGTTACCATTTTCATCATCTCAGTCATTTGGGGATGAGTCTGGAAAGCACCCAGGGAATCCATCTGACCTGAAATTCTCAGCAGAAAATCAGGTGCTCCCAGACGTACAAGGCTGCCACCCGGAAAACCTCCTTCAGAGCCACAGGGCCCGGCTTCCACATGGGCAGCTGGACCGAGCCATCTCAGATGCTCAGAGGCATCAGAGCTTCAGGAGAAAGGCCCGAGGGAGCACAAGGAAGACGGCCCTGTGTTCTCAGCACAGCGGGATGCAAGAGTCTGCCTGCCTGGAGCTAGATCCCTGCCTGCAGGAGGAACCAGTGTGGGGAATCCATGTTTAGTCCACAGCAGCTGGTGGCGACTGCCTGGAGCCACCCCTGGCCAAGATGCGGGCTCGAGCAGACCTGGAGCATTTAAGGATCTTAGGATCCAGGGGCTGAGGCATGAGATTGTCTAGCATCTCCACAGTGGTTACAGTGAGAAGATGGAGAGGCTGTGGATGTGGGGGAATGTGGATCTGATAAGTGGGGATCCAGTCCCCGCTCCTCCTGTATGGCAGTGACTACATACCATCTACAAGGTCAGGCAGCCTCTTCTGCTTGGCCTCCCCTCACATATTATGTCAGGCAGGAATTGTCAAGATTCCCATTTTGTAGAGATTAGTGAGACTTCAGTTAGGACAGGTAGGTCACATTGATGGTAAGCAACAGAGATGAGGTTCAAAATAGGTCTCTGACTCAGTATCCCCTGCTGGCCCTTACATAGACTGCAGAGCATGAGGAGAAGGCGGGTGGTCTCTCTAATCTGCAGGGTCCCCTGAAATCCCTGACTGGCACATGGGAGCCTCTGCGTCCTGTGGCCTCCAGACTCTAGTGTTCATCTGGCCACCCACCCTCTTCTAATCCTGTGCCTGCTAGGACCTAGCACATACTGAGCACTCAGGAATTATGTGCTGGGACTTCCTGGGTGGTCAGATGGTTAAGACTCAGTGCTGTCAATGCAGGGAGTGTGGGTCCAATCCCTGGTCCCCTGGTCGGAGAACTAAGATCTCACATGGTGTGTGGCATGACCAAAAGACTTTTTAGAGAAGTATCTGAGGAGGCAGCAGAATCTGCTCGCTCAGTTGTGTCCGACTCTTTGCAACCCCATGGACTATACAGTCTGTGGAATTCTTCAGGCCAGAATACAGGAGTAGGTTCACTTCAACAGGGGATCTTCCTGACCCAGGAATCAAACCCAGGTCTCCACATTGCAGGCAGATTCTTCACCAGCTGAACCACCAGCGAAGGCCAAGAATACTGGAGTGGGTAGCCTATCCTTTTTCCAGCGTATCATCCAGATACAGGAATCGAACCGGATTCTCCTGCATTGGAGGCAGATTCTTTACCAGTGGAGCTACTTAGGGAAGTCACTAAAGAAGTGTCTGCTGCTGATCTAAGGGAAATAAGGAAATTCCTTGAGGTGTCTTCTCTTTTTCTTTTTTTTTTTTAATTGGAGGGTAATTGCTTTACAATGTTGTGTTGGCCTCTGCCACACATCAACACTGAATCAGCCACAGGTATACATATGTCCCCTCCTTTGTGAATCCTCCTCCCAACTCCCACCCCATTCCACCCCTCTAGGTTGTCACAGAGCACTTGGTTGAGCTCCTTGGGTCATACAGCTTCTCTTTCTTTTATGCAAATGTTTTCTGAACCTCAGTTGGTTAATCTGTAAAATCTGCTTAATCTACTGCCCACAAACACGTTTTGAAATATGTAAGACACTATGGGCAGGAAACTTTGTGTATCTGTCCCCTGCCCATTTCTACAGCCTCGCCTTCTGCCGGGGTCTCGCTGTCTTTCTGTGCTCCTGCCTCCCCAGCATTTCGCCTCATCCTTGAATGAACCACAGTCATTTGCCTGGTCGTGGTCTTGACAGGGGCTCTTCCCCCTGGCTGGACACTCTTCTCGTCTCTCACACCTTTACCTCCTACTTCCTACTCATCCACCCTTTCTTCAAGGAGGCATTTGAGGTAAATTGTATGTCCATAGATGTCATCTCATGGGGGGCTGTATGATTTCCTTCTTTACCATATCATAACTCTGTATATGTACTGAACATCTTTGGGCTTCCCCTGGTGGCTCAGCAGTAAAGAATGTGCCTACAATGCAGGAGATCTGAGTTTGATCCCTGGGTTGGGAAGATCCCCTGGAGAAGAAAATGGCAACCCACCCCAATATTCTTGCCTGGAGAATCCCATGGACAGATGAGCCTGGTGGGCTACAGCCCCCGGGGTCGCAAAGAGTTGGACACCACCAAAGCGACTTAGCACATATGCACACACTGAACACCCTCAGCCTCCACTAGGGAAATCTCTGAGAAGGGACATGGTGTCTCTATCCACCATGGGATCGCTGGCAGCTGGTTCCTAGTAGATGCTCAATAAATATGTACTAAATGAATAAGTGAGTGAATAGAAATGAATGTGTGCTTGTTAATGTATACATGTGAACAATTCCAAGAGGTAAAATAAATATTCAAGCATTCACATCTGTGTAAATAGCTCACTCTTGCGCCATATTCAGGCTGCTCCAGGGACCTCCTGCATTCCTTTCTTCACTTGTCAGGATGCTTCTGTCTACAGGCCTGGCTGTGCCATGTCAGCATTTCTGGGATGGATCAAAGACTTCTAGGAAGGTTGAGTTAGAACCACTTGTTTCCAGACCATGAGGAGTCTATGGGACACAGCATCATTCGGCTGAAGGTAATTGATTCTGAATACATTTGAAATTTCTTCAGAGGTCCACTGGCACGCATGAGAAAACTCAGGCTGGGTTTCCATCTCCTTGCATGTGTAACTAGCATATTCATATTCTCTCGAAGCTCCCAGTGCAGAAATACACTGTGGGTGACAATCAGGCATTCCCTCACAGAGGCCAGTGGATATCACCATGCATCCAGCAATGATTTATTCCCCATCTGCTCCTTATTTTCTTATCCATTACCTCCTTCAATCCTCTTGTTTAATCCTAGAATACAGGACCCATCCATCCATCCATCCATCCATTTGTGTTTGATTTTTGCCTCTGATCTTTCCTAAGACTGTGGTCTTGCCCCACAGGGTGCAGTTCTCAGGCATGGTCCATACAGTCTCAGAGCTGCCAGGAAGGCTGAGTGACTGTCACCTACAGCAATCATCTGCTGTGAACTTTTACTCACATGCCTCAATTCCTTGTCTCACTTCTCCACTCTCTCACTGCTCTCCCAGAAATCACCTCCCAAATAAACAACTTGCACCCAAACTCTTGTCTAAAAGGTCTGTTTGGGGAAAGACAAAGATAATGTCACAGAAACACACTTGCTTCTTGCAGATCACCACCACCACCCATGCCTGTGTGTTTATTAGAGCCAGTCTGTGCTCACTGTCCATCTCCCATCTTTAGACCATTACCGCCACAAGAGCAGGGACCCTAACAGCTGTTAGTCCCCATTGACCACCTAGCACCTGGTACACAGCCAGGTGCTCAATGAATCTTTCTGAAGTGAACTAAGGGATGCACCAGGCTGTGTCCCCCCAGTGCTGGAAATGAAACTGTTTTGACTCAACCCTCACATTCCGAGAGAATCAAAGTGAAATATTTCTAATATACTCTCACTGAAATCAACGTCATTCAGTAGCACTGGATGTTATGAGAGCATGGGAAAGGGCACTGAACCCAGCTAAAGGGTACCCCAGGAAAGCTTCCCAGGGGAGTGATCCCAAAGCCTGATCATCAAGGACACAGAACCCAAGGGAAGAGTGCACATACCCCAGGAGTCTGTGGGATTATTGAGAGAAGCAGAATATAAGGTCTACTTCCTGGACTTGATAGCTGGAAAAGTTATAATGCCCTATAAGATGGAGGCTCAGAAACAGACTTATTATATTGTTGTAAATACTAATACTATTTGAATAGCAATACTGAATAGCAGGGCTTTCCAGTGGTAAAGAACCAGCCTGCCAGAGATGTAAGAGACGTGGGTTCAATCCCTGGCTCAGGAAGATCCCCTGGAAGAGGGTATGGCAACCCACTCCAGTATTCCTGCCTGGAGAATCCCACGGACAGAGGAGTCTGGAAGGTTACAGTCCATAGAGTTGGACAGAGTCAGACACTACTAAAGTGACTTAGCACACACACTAAATAGTAAAGGTATCAGCAGGAGCATTGAAGTCCAGTTCCCACATGTGGCTGCTTCTAGAAATTAGGCTGATCTAAAAATACTGTGGAGGTTCTCTCATTTTCTGGAGGCGGGGATTAGGGTGGCAGGGGTGGGAAAGAGGATGGCCCCGGAAGTTTCTTGTCTGTTGAGGCTGTGTTGGTCCTCAGGGGCTGGGGGGCAGGTACAGAGAAGATGCCTCCCCAGCAGAGCCTCCTGAGTTCTGAACTCAACTTCTGTCCTTCAAGATCTGTACCTCCGATTGTCAACAGATTCTGTTTTCATTTGTAAATGTCCTTACCGCTGGGATGGATTTGTGGAATTGTCTATCAGCTGTCATCATGGAGTGAGATTCAGATTTGTTTCCTGTATCACGGTGAGGCTGAGTGCTGTAACTAACAACCCCAAAACTTCAGTGGCTTAATTTACAAAAAGTGTATCCCCTGCTAAGGTTGTATGGAGTTGGACATTTGAGGGGTGGTCTTCCAACACTGTGATTCAGAGACACAGAGCTCTTCAACCTAGTGGTCCTGTCATCTCCTAAGTTTCCAGAGCCCCCATGGATGCTCTGCACCCTTCCTCCCAGTGCAGTGGGGACAAGCCTTGCAGGTTGCATGGGAGGTTGGCCTGGCTCCCCAGGGAAGTCTGCTGTTTCTGCTCGCATACCATCAGTCATAACTCAGCTCCATGCTCCACTGAAATGCAAGGGAGCCTGAGAGCCGTGGTCCTGCTGTGTTCCCAGGCAGAAAAGATAACAAGATTTTGTGAAGACCTAGACTTTTCTCCCATACTTTTCAAGGCACATTTGAAAGGATCAGGGGTTTGGGGATAGGGGGCGTGAGAAGGTAGTCAAAGATGGCCTTCCCTATCGGTTACTGAAATGTGGTCTGAATTTACTTTTCTGGGCAAGATCATCTTTTCTGCTTTTCAGTTGACAATGAAAAGTCTGTTGGACACATTGAACTGGAATTTGACTCACAGAAATGTGTTCATTTTAGGAGTTACTGGAGAATGTGTATCCAAAACACCTTTCTCACTTTAGGAAATATAAGGTCCAAAAATTACTGATGTTCAAGGAATGGACTTACTCTTTGGCAAAAAAAAAAAAAAAAGAGAGAGAGAGAAACTGTGTGTCTCGTGTGTGTGTGTATGTGTGTGTGTGTGTGTGTGTTATTTGTCCACACTCTGTGTGTGCATCCCAAAAGCCCTGGAAGAGGCGATTTTGAGATACAAGTGATAGCATGTCCTCAGTTTCCGTGTCTTAGAAAGGCTGTACTGTAGAGTTGTTGGAACTGATGTGATTTTCTCTTTCTTAAGAACAAAGTTGAGTCTCCAAGGTCAGGAATCTTATTAGATTGTTATTATCATCATCTTCATTTAACAGCAAGTCAGCCAGACTCAGAGGTGTTAAGAATTCCCTTCCAAGGTTATGCAGCTACTAAATGGTGGAGGTAGGATTGAAAATCCTCACCCTCCAAATCCGATGAGAGCCTATGCTCAGCACAGAGTTTCCCAAACCTCTTGCAGTTATTTGCACATTTTAGGAAAAATGCATATAAATCATTTATAACCATTCCATGTTACTGCCTGAAAATTTGGAGTGGAGTGAAATAAACAAAGGGGCTTCCCAGGTGGCACCCAGTGGTAAAGAACCCACCTTCCAATGAAGGAGACATAAGAGATGGGGTTCCATCCCTGGGTCAGGAAGATCCCCTGGAGGAGGGCATGGCAACCGAGTCCAGTACTCTTGCCTGGAGAATCCCATGGACAGAAGAGCCTGGCGGGCTACAGTCCATGGAGTCGCATAGAGTTGGACACGACTGAAGCGACTTAGCACTCACGCACAGAATAAACAAAATCCATAGCCCCTCTACCCAACTATAATCGTGGTTAAAATTGTAGCAAAAATTAGAACAGAAGATATGTATTAAGCACCTCACTCCTCAAAATTGTTCTTGGTAAATGACTAACTCTGTTCAGTCTTTCTTCCTTACACTTTTTGGTGTATTTGTTTATCTATATTTGGCTGCACTGGGTCTTCGTTGCTGTGTGCAGGTTTTCACTAGCTGCAGCAAGTTGGGGCCACTCTAGTTGCGGTACGCAGGCTTCTCATTGCGGTGGTTTCTCTTGTGGAGAAGGGCTCAGCGGTGCGTGGGCTTCAGTAGTTTTGGCTCACTGGCTTAGCTATCACATGGGCATGTAGAATCTTCCCAGAACAGGGCTCAAACCCATGTCCCCTGCATTGGCAGGCAGATTCTTAACCACCGGAGAACCGGGGAAGTCCCTTCTTTGTACTTTTGAATCATCCTTAGTATCTTCTGTAAGCTTGGACTTAGAGAAATCAAATAAACCTCAGGGTTAGTCCAGATTGTGTTTTTCTTGAGAAGTATGTTTTCCAATGCAGAATAGCAATTTTGAAAACTACAGGCTGAGGGATGACACTGCTCATAAGAGATTCATTTCAGGAAAGGCGGTCTGGCCCATGACAGTTTCCCAGTGATACAGCAGTTCTCCAGGAGGGACCAAAATCATGGCAGTTGGGTGCTCTAAGTACACTGTTATTAACACATGTACATTGAATTCAAGTATTGTGACATCTCTCCTTTTTATCTTACTATGGAATAAAAGAAATAATTGAGGAAATTTTAAGTAGAGTTCAATAGACACACCCATTCATTCCTCCAATATTAATTAGTGTGTTCTCTGCACAAGTTGCTGTAGCAGGTATGAAGGATACCACACATATAAAACTGTATTTCTGGTGTGCTTTCTCTTTGGAGTCGGGAAAGGGACAATGGGAGTCCAGCCCTTGGACAATAAGTGGTTCGTTTCTCTTAAGTATGGGAAGTAAAAGGGACACCTCAATGTCACCAGTTTGCTGAGAAGGAAAACAGAGACTTTAAAGCATTTTGTGGCTTAATTGAGGGTGAAGCACAAGTAGAAAGGAGTCAGTCTAGAACTCAAACCCATGTTTATGATGCGCCTAATGTAAACAGGGCAATGTAAGTAGCTATACATGGGCATTTAGACACATTATACCTTAAACGCTGCAAGTCCCAGTCTGCCTAGTACTGCTTTCCTGATTACTTGCTTCAGGATCGTCATGACAGTTAGCAGCCAGGATGTTCTTCTAGTTACAAGCCCCAAACAAACTCTTTTTTCTTTTCTCTGAAATTGTGGGGTAGAGCACCTAGCACAGTGTTTGGCACTTGACAAGAGCTTGACATATATCATGTAATTCTGCACTTGTCACTTTTGAGATGATGATCACATAATTACCACATTGTCTACTTTTCAAGTGTGCACCCCCCAAAAAAATTTTTAAATGCTTATTTTGGTCCCTGAGACATTTCCATAAATTACTGAAGAAAAAGTACCAATTTACTGGCAAAATAAAGTTTAAATCTTGACACAAATCTGCTGTAAGTTCAACATGTTTAAAAGGGTGCCTTTGTCCATTGTCTCACTCCAAACGACTGTTGCCCTGGAGTCTTAGGCTGATGTTTTTTAACAAGGAATTGATTTCAATTGGACATGGCACACAAGGTAAGCATTAAAAGGAGCTTTTCTTCTTGGCCATATTGCATGTGTATGAATTACCTTCCACAGGGAGAGTTTTATTATTAATCATTTGTGCCAATAAACGTCTCATTAAATCTAACTTACACTTATGGAGTATGCAATTGTCATTATATAAATATTATTTCATTACATAATGGATAAACTATTAAGAAATCTGTATTTAACTGATATATTCAGACCAAATTCATAAATGCCCTATCCTAGGGACTATTTGAGAATTTCATAATCTTTTGATTAAAGACTGTAGGATTTTACTGATTGTATTTGTATAAGCCATGTTGTCTTTATAGTAAGGTGTGTTGGTATTTAAAAAATGATTAAACATTTTCAAGAGAAGGGCCACTTCATATTCACCCACCTTTCATCTCCATATTATGAATTATATATTATTCTTTTACTTCTATATCCTTAATACGCTTTTCTCTCTCTTTGTAGGCAATTATACAGTGACCCATCTATATAGCTCATGAGACTTGTCCATTTTTTATGACTACCTGTAAATATGGAGGAAGTGAGTACAAAATTTATAACCAGTTGGACCATATTAATTTTTTGTGTGTAAGGGGGTATCATCATCATACAGTACTGTTGGAATTTAAGAGGAAATTATTTTAGAATAGTGTGGGGAGTGATGAATGTTTACATCTAGAAACTCCCTTTAGCCTAGTAGGTGACCAATTTCCACAAAAGTCCAGGGTTAGGGAGAGCTGACAGCAATGCTACTTGAATTTATTTTCTGAGAGATGGCAGGAGACTCGAGTGCAGAGCATAATGAGTGGGCGTTGGCTGCCGGCTGCCGAGAAGAGGCAGAATGGAGATGGGATTGGGCTGAGTCCAGGTTAGAGAACTAACCTGCAGAGGCTTGGTGTCCTAGCAGGCATGATGTACTCAAATCTGGTCTCAGCCCAGTGCTTATATCCACAGTAACCAAACATCAGAATTCTCCAGGGAGCAGTCACACTCGAGATGTGGTTCATGGACAAGACCCACACCTATGTCCACAGTGTCCAGCACAGAGCCCAGAACACTGGTTTTCTAGAAATACTTGCCAAATTGTGGGTGGAGAGAGGATGCAACCAGTGTCAGGCCCCAGATGGAACATCAGATTTTGTGGGCTTGGGTTTAGTACATGGTTGGAAACCTGAGGCAGGCCTCCAAGAAAAAAAGCCAGCTATGTGAACTAGTCCTAGAGTAAAAGCCAGCATCCTAGGACAGTGAAAGGTGTGATGCTCAGAGCTCTCTAAGGAGCAATGGGTACCAATCTTAGGTGGCTATGTGTCTATTGTTTTCATTTATCCATTCAACAAACAGTTACTGGGCACTAGCTTTGGTCCAAACATTTTGTGAAATGTTGAGACACAGAGATACAATGCCGTGAAGCCTGTCTTGGGAGAACTTCTTCCCTAATTGGGAGAAAGACATTCAAACACCATTACAGGCCAGGCCAGCACCAGCTCTAAGGGTGGTGTGGGCAAAGTCTCAGTACGAGACTCAGTGCCTCCAGGATGGTGGTCTGGATGTCAGGTCTTTTGAGAAAAAGTTCCAAGAGCCCAGATTCTTCCCAGTAGCAGAATGAACATTGAGTGAACATTCCAGAAACCCCAAGTTACAGTTAAGTTGTTGGTTATTTCATTTCAAAAAACCCTTGGATTGAGTCAGGCAAAGCGCTTTACAGATATTACCTCATTTAATCCTCCCAACAATACTGAGGTATAGGTACTAACATTTCCATTTTACTTGCCCAAGATCTTACAGATAGTGTTTGAGGAATTCTGAATTTGAACTCAGAAAATGTCAGTCCAGAATTCATCTTAAACCCTACACTGTAGTGTGCATAATGAGGATTTCAGAGACCTGATCGATAGGTGTGAGGTGAAGTGGGTGGAAGTGGGTGAGTGGAGGTTTCTGGATGTGTCTGGTGGAAAACAGGATTTGAGTTAAATCACCCCAGTGAAAGTGGGGCTTTCCTGATAGCTCAGTTGGTAAAGAATCCACCCGAAATGCAGGAGACCCTGGTTTGATTCCTGAGTCGGGAAGATCCCCTGGAGAAGGGAAAAGCTACCCACTCCAGTATTCTGGCCTGGAGAATTCTATGGGATGTATAGTCCATGGGGTCACAAAGAGTCAGACATGACTGAGCGAGTTTCACTTTTACTTTTTCCAGTGAAAATGAGGAGTAGAAATCCATTTGTTTTTTCAAGAGCTGGTTTCCTATGTATATTTATTTTGGGCTGCACTAGATCTTCATTGCTACACACGGGAGTTCTCTGGCTGCGGTGAGTGAAAGGCTGCTCTCCAGTTGCAGGGTGTGGGCTTCTCACAAGCAGCGGCTTCACTTGTTGAGGACCACGGGCTCTAGGCGCACGGGGTTCAGTGGTTGTGGCACACAAGCTTAGTTGCCTACAGCATGTAGAATCTTCCCGGATCAGGGCTTGAACCTGTGCCCCCTGCATTGGCCGGCAGATTCTTAACCACTGGACTGCCAGGGAAGTCCATTAAGAACTATTTATTTAACATCTCCACAGAGTGCCAGGGGCTACCCTGGTGACTCAGATAGTAAAGAATCTTCCTGCAATGCAGGAGACCTGGGTTCGATGCTTGGGTCAGGAAGATCCCCTGGAGAAGGGAATGGCTACCCACTCCAGTATTCTTGCCTGGAGAATTCCATAGACAGAGGAGCCTGAAGGGCTATACTCCATGGGGTCGCAAAGAATCAGACTCGACTGGAAGACCAACACTTGCACTTTTCAGAATGCTGGGCCTTGCACTGGGTGCTGGACATCCAGTGGGAAGCCAGGAGGTGAGACCTCCTTTGTTTGACGCTCCCGGGCTAAGGAAGGATTCAGACGAACAAATGGGTGATTCCAGCAGTGACCAGCAGGTCGAGTACAGCACAGTGCGGGCACAGAGGAGGGGCTCCTGACCTGGTCAAGGGTTGATTTCTGGAAGAAGTAAGGCATGGAGGGAACAGCCTAGAAAGAATCGGAAATGAGGGTTGAGAAGCACACTCAGCAATTTAGCAAGGGGAATGGAGGCAGGAGTGGAGGGGTTCCCACTGAAAGACTCCTGAAAGGGGAAGCCATCAAAAAGAATCTTGGGTTCCCTGCTGGTCTTCTGAACGCCAGGAGTTCAGGATGGTGCCCATCAGCCCCTGCCAAGGTAGAGTCTTGTGTCTCGGAGGATCATATCACTGGTCACATTTGGTTCCTCAAACCCAACCCAGCTGTCCCCTTGTAACAGCAATTTAGTAGGTTTAACTATGGTATATGGAGTTTCTGTTCCAGTAGGTTTTGAGAAGCGCTTCTGAAAAGGCCTTTATAAATCTCTACAGTAATGAATTATGAACTACAGGAAAAGGGCTGCAGCGTCCGTCTGCCCCTCCCGCTCCTGCGAGGGGAATGCTGAGCCAATTCATGTATTCTGCTTCGTCTGGCCTTGTTTTCTTTCAGAGAC